>NC_134590.1:9888000-10247500 GCF_037038515.1 Microtus pennsylvanicus | reverse complement strand
GTTTCTCTCTTGATAAGCAGTCTCTACTTCTATTTCTGATCATGTTCCCTCATTTGCACTGGGACATAAGAAAACATGGATACTTCAGTAGGTGCCCTGGGACACTTACCCAGGTCCTAGTAGCAACTACAGTGATACTGTTAGTACACATAAGCCCAAATACCAAAGGTCACGTGACATGAAGTTCCTCCACACCTCATAGCTGCAGTTTTAAACCAAAGTGCTTATTCGGCTCTCCCATTTCCCCAAGGCACAGGAAACAGAACAGGGTGGTACTTAGAAACAGAATTTTCTTTCCTTTCGTTTTCCTTTCTGTGGGTAAACATACAAACTCAGTCAGAATCATCACCAAATTTGACCTTGGTGAATCAATGACTTTCACCTGATTTCTTGTCCATTTTTCACAGTGGTGTATAAATTATTTCTTACTACCCAGAATTGCTCATCGTCATGTTTTATTCCCAGAGAGTGTTATCTATATTTGTTCTGTCTGATTTTACACAAATATGAACTGGTAAATAAAGTGTTTTTTTTCTGCCAGATTCTGATAGAAGTATGATTAGTTCTATTTCTCAAGTAGATAAGCCTTAGAAACAAGGAAATTTGACAAGTCTGGGGGACACATCCATCCTCATAACCAGAACACAGGAAAGTGCTGAACTGAGTGCACAGGAAACAGGAAAGTGTTGAACTGAGTAAAGAACATCTTTTAAGTCAGCATGGAGCTATGGATGTACAGCAATGGTAGAGCATTTGCTACAATGCTTGAGAGGGCACACGTACACACACAGAGACACACACATGCACACAAACACGTATACACATGCACACACACTCATACACAAACACACATATATACACACACATGCACACAAATATACATGCATATAAGGACAAATACATACATAAACACACATGGAAAAAAAGGAATCAGGATTTGAGGAAAAATAAGATATAACCGAGAACACTTTGGCACCATAGTTTATACTCTATAGTACATTGATCATCAATTTTTGCCATTTTCTCTGCCTTCTTCCTGACTTTCTACTCAACTCAATCTTCTCTCAAGCACTGATGGTCCTGTGGGCCTCAGAGGAGAGCATTGCAAGCTTTAGAGTCTGAGTTGACCCCAGAGCCCATATAAAAAGCCAAGTGCTAAGGCGGCTGAAGATGGTGAGGATGGTGAGGTAGGAGACAGGAATGGGTGGACACCTACAGCCCCCAACTATGAATCCTAGTTTACTTCAAGTTCTAGGCCAATGAGAGACACTTTGTCAAACACAAAGGTGGTGAGCATCAAGACTCATGTTGTCTTCTGATCCCCATAGGTATGGTAGCACACACACACACACACACACACGCATATATATGCACATGTGAACAAGCACACACACACCACAAAATACAACAAAAACCTAGGTAGCCCTTACAGGTTAGTGTTAACAAATAGAACGTTGGCATTTCATTTTTCTTTTGATTACGTAATGCCATGGCTTTAGATTTGCACACAATGTCATAAAACTAATAATTCAAAGTGGACTTGATTTCTTTCAGCTGTAATTCGAAACAAATTATTTCTTAAAGAAAATGTTGAATGTGTGTCTTAAATGTCAAAGCATAAGTTTGGTTAATAAAATGATCAGTTTAAAGTAATTTCTTCATGTTCATCTGTAGGTAAAAAGAATTTAGAATAAATGTGTGAACAGTTTAATCGTGGTCAAATATTACTGTAGGCTGTACTATTTGCTGATTTCCCTCCTGCCCCGAACATCTTGTTGTCTTATTTTTTTATGTATAAAGCCTCCTCTCTATTGTGGAAAGTGTCTCTTATTCCAAATAGCCCTAGTGAGGTTACTAGGGATCATGATAGTTCCCTATTGGCTTGTGCCTAAGGTCATAAGGAGAAAGGTGAATAAAGACCCCACGAGGTCTTAATGATGCTGACATGACATCATGTCTCATTTGACAAGACACTGAGCTCTGATCCTACAATCCGACTGCTGTCAGTGGTGGTTACTTTCCAATAGGCTTGCTGGCCAAAGGCAATCATTGCAACCTTCTGCAAGTCCTACACTCTACCGCTCCTCTATGCAAGAGAGAGAAAAAAAAAAAAAGCCATAGACAATATTCACCAATCTGGATCCAGCTACCCCTCAGGAAGTTTCCTTCTCTGGATTATGCAGTTTTACAAATTAACATTTTTTTCACTCTTGAGGAGTCCTGAGGGAGTACAGCATGAATGACATGGTAAAATCATGAGCTACTAGTCTCAAAGTTAACTTTTAAAGTTCAAGCACTGTATAACTATCTAGATTAATGAGGAGTTAGTTTGTCTGTAGGCTCTAAGTTCTACGATAACAGGAGTGATCTGAGGTTTATGCTGCACCTAGATTCCTTAGAGGAAATTCTTAGAGGAAAGGGAATGGGCATGCATTGGCAGAGACTGAAGAAGGAAAGAAAAGCACGCTAGCAGTAAGGTGTAGACTGCTTAGCGTTTCTCCCTCGTGTATGGATTTTATTTGTCTTGCTTTATTAATTGAGCATTTCTGAAGGAAAGAAAAATCAACCCCCCCATTTCAAATTGTCTGTTAATTCCAACACACCCCTGTACATAGCTCTTTGTCCTCAAGTGGTTTCTCCTATTTCATTGACAGGTATGATATCATAATGACAAGATTCTCTTGTACTTAGCTTAATGGCTGGAGCATAATAAAACCTAAGGAACTTTTGTGACATTAGATAAGAATAAAAAGAGGGGGTGAACCTGTGCTCTAATCCTAGGTGACCACATTGTAATGTTTAATCAGCACCCTAAAAACTGATCCCAGGTTTGAATAAACCTTGTTAGTTTGGTTTCTTTTCTCAAGACAAAATCTTTACAGTTGTTCAAGCTTTCAGCTATCCATCAATGATGATTTTATAAATACAGGTTTCCCCACCTGAGACGCTCATTACAATAATTGTGGTGGGCATTTATTAGGCCTCAGCTACTCCCTTTGCCAAGAGAGAAATGCGTTTCCAGTATCTCTGCTTTCTATTATAACATAGTTTTAAATCCACTCAGATTTTTTTTTCAAACAAAACAACAATAACCATACCTAAGTACAATTTAGCTCCAGATGCAATGTTTATAACCCCAACACTATGAATGAAGTGACCTTTTAAACCTATGTTGTATGGTCCTCCTAGAAAGCATCTATTGTAATGTCACTTGAACACACACTGCCTGGGATCATTCCCTTCTTATTTATGTACCTGTGCTTTATGGTAGATCTTTTTCCAAACAAACTTCTCACTAACCACAGCCACGCTGAACGTAGTGCTCTATAGTTTTGGATCAC
The DNA here is from genome assembly GCF_037038515.1 of Microtus pennsylvanicus. NCBI lineage: Eukaryota > Metazoa > Chordata > Mammalia > Rodentia > Cricetidae > Microtus > Microtus pennsylvanicus. The sequence goes on along the minus strand of NC_134590.1, from coordinate 10,244,159 downwards.
AGTTAAACTATGAAGCCGGTTTCGTGATGGGTTCGTCTCGTTCTGCTTAATCCAAGACACTCTTATTAAAAACAAAACTTGTGCAAATAATTCCAAGTAGTGAAGCATCCATGGTCCTATTTTGAAAAATAAAAGCCAGGGAGTTTCCACAGAGCATCTGTAGCTGTGCTCTTTCGAGACTGCTCACCAGTCTGTGGCTTTGTTTTCTTTTTCCCTTTTCTTCCACAGCAATTGCGCAATGAATCACTGACCCTGAGCCACGGGGTACTCACAAGTCTGTCTGATTACAGTAGTGCAAATACAATCTCATTTTCAGATATAAATCTTGTAATCATTTCCTCAGGAAACCAAAAATAATTTTAATGACTCCAGTTTTTTTTTTTAAATCATGTGAAGTTTAGAAAAAAATAGAAATTTATATTTGTGCTTGTAGTCAGTGTGTTGAGAGAAATAACAAAAGGAAGTGTAATGATTCAAATTTAAAAACTTTCCAACCTTAACCTTTAACTTGTCCTCCGATTTTCTACGGGACATCCCCCCTGAGTTTTCTTCTCTCAAAGTCAATTGGATTCCCATCTCTCTGCTGAGCTCTTCCTTGTCACCCACTACACTTCTGCCTTCTCTGTATAGAAGTTCTCACTCTGCCTTCATCTCGTTATCCATCCTAGGGACCAAATGCCAAATATTTAGCTCCCTTTTCTGCTCCTTTAGTCCTGTGATCCAGTGATCTCTCAGGTTTTGGTAACTTTTACACTATCACAGAAAACAAGGCAACAGCGCCAGTACCACCCTATGTCTAGGAACTTGCGCAACATGAAGTGAGACTTATACAGATGAAGGTTCATGCTCGCGGTATTCTTGACTTCATTCTGGGCAGGGAAAAGGACCTGTCAGTTAGGTGCTTCCCTGGTGAGGCCCTTGACTGAGTTTTATTCTGAACAAGTGAAAAATATCCTGACTCATGAAGCTATGATTCTTTGAGTATAATCTTTTCTTTTCATACCTGGCTCTAAGTAGCAGCAGAAATGAGGACTCTTTCAAAAGAAACTGTGGCCTTTTGTAAATGTGGGGTACTAAAATTTTACATAACTTTTAACGAAGGAAATTCAGATTTTATTACCCAGTTTGGGACTGAGTTCGTATCCTATGACCTGAGGATTTGTAAGCAGTATCTGGTCAAACACTTGACATTGATGGTCTTATCATCTAGAAATCCTTGTTATGACCCAATTACTGAATTCAATCCCCATCCAATTACGTGAATCTAATCCCCATACAGTTATGTCCTGTTATCCCTAAGACTTTGGCACACACATTGATGAACATTTCCCTGTGGCTTCTCTCACAGATGGATCAATTGCTGCATCTTATATGGTTATTGATCTCTGCTCCTAGCTTCCCACCAAGTGTTTCCAAGTCCAACACCTCTGCCCTGGAACACTCTGAGTCATCTAATGAAATACAATTCATCACTTCCATTTCATTGGTGAAATTTAAAGCTCAGAGGAATTACACTACAGGATATAGTCCAAGTCACATGGCTCCATAGCAGCAGGTTGGAAGTCATACCTGGTCCTCCTACTGCCAACCTCAGACAGTCTCCACCCCTTTACCATCCTAAGAGATCATGACTCCATTCTATAAATCTCCCTACCCATTGCTATGTGTTGTTCTTCTTCCTAAATCTTTATGACCATCATACAAATGTCAGGCTCTAAGTTAACCTTCCACTTTTTAAGGAAATGAAACCCATCCAAGTGTGTAAATATACATAACCTTAGTCAATGCTACCTGCCAACATTTATTCTTTAAATCACTGAGCTCAGGCCATTCTAGTCAACAGTGCTTTGCTGATAATTCCACCTACTCCAACGGTCAGAGCCCTGTTCAAATCCCACCATGAAAAACCATCAATAGCTACAATTGTCCAAACCAAGCCCATCTTCATGTCGATTTACATCCTGTCCATACTAGCACTTGACCCCAACTATGATCTTAGTTCCTTTTGAATCCACTGAGGTGACGACAACAACTCCCCTCCTCTCACTTATCTGAAAGACTTAAATGTTCTTAATGATTCTATCTGCTTTATTTTACTGAATTACACTACAGAGAACAATTCCAGTCATTGGTTTGGCAAAGCATAATGAATAGGATAATATCTCCTATTTGTTCTCCTTCTGAAAGATGAGCTATATTTATTTTAAATAAAAAATAAATGTTTCCAACAAGGCTATGGTATGTAAGTATAAAATGTTATTCAAGTTGAGCAGAAAACAAGGAAACTCCTCTCCTATAAAAGGAATGACGTGGTTGAATTGTGTCTTGTCTCTACAAAGAAATGCACAAGCCCCAGCCTGTTATCACAGAGATAAACACTTCAGCATGACTCAGTCCAGACCTCTGTAGGTCTCCAGCTTCTACCTGTAGACTGGGCAAGGTTTCCCAAGAGGCCTCTTGCTGGGGGCAACAAAACAACTGGAGCTGAGCTGTGCTGTGATGCAGCTCCCGTTTACACCCTTCAGATGAAATGTAAGTGGCTTTGCAAAATGTGTGCCTAAAATATGTGACTCCTTCTAATTCCCTGTTGATTCTTTCGATGTTATTTATTCACTATAACATCCACCAAGAGCCTCAATGCAAACAGGTTGCAGTGTATACTTAAATCATATCCTAAAGTTGGCCTGAGGGGGAAAATAACTGTATTTCTAATCCACAAACATAGTTTGGGAATGCCAGGCTGTCATCTAGAAGATTCTGAGTTAAGCTTCATATACATAGAACAACCACAAGAAAATCAAAGAACATAATAACCCAGGGAGGTCTTTACATGCACATCCCTAAGCACAATAAAACTCTATCAAAAATACACACCATCACTGACCTGTTTATTGGAAGTCAATTACTCATCATTCCCCAGGATCTTAAATTTTATAACATTTTGTTATTTACCCTGAACTTAGCCATAAAATTTAACTATTTTTCACATGGCAATTTTTCCCTAAATATCACAACTAATAATCTTGCTAAAATCCTGCAATGATTTAATCTCTGTTCTATTCTGCATTTACATTTGGAATGTCCACTAGATGTGACTGAACCAAATTATGTGTCTTCTCTAAAAACTCCATTAGTTTTAGGAAAAACAAAGCCAATAAATCTCACTTTGTCATTCTGAGGAGCATGATCTTTAAAAAGAAATTTAAAATGCCAGAACCAACTACTGGCAGTGAGATACTTTTCCCTTTCCTAAAATGCCTAAAGATTAAAGGAAAAGATTTTGCTTAGAGAATATATATTCACTTGCAGTTTAGGGAGATGTTTACCAAATATCATAAATACTTAATAGCAACTGTTCCTAGTGCTTCTAGCAAAAGGCAGTAAAAGGAAACATAAACCTCCCCAGCAAGAGCCAGGAATTCAACTCCAAATTTCATTCCTCGCCTTCCCCGCCAGACCCCGCTCAGGAGAGCCCAGAGTCTAACAGTCACCAGGGAAGACGCTGCTGAATCCCAAACAGAAATATTATGTGCTCCAGGGACACTATTAATCATTGAAATGGGAAGAACAACTGCCGTCAAATCTTCAGCCGCTGGATCAAGCTGCCTGACTAATCCACAAGCAGGCTTGGAGGAGGCAGTCATCACGAATTCCAATCAAATTTTTTATTTGACATTTCTTCTATAAAGCCTGGAAAAACTCTCAAGGTCTAAGATGGTTAACTCCTACGCTGACAGGATAGAGATGTTGGACAGAGTTTGAGAAAATCTTAAACTAGAAATTGCCTTCCCAGGATCGGGAACCACAAGTGAAAGACAGTGTTAAATTTCGTGGACAGAGAAGTCTGGATCTTTAGAATTACATCATGTTGGCAGCAACAAACGAAGTTCACTCTCCTTAAACACTGCATGTAATGTTATCGGCCTTTTAGACCTCAGAGGTGTACTCACAGAATTGATGATCCCTTTAAGAGCTTGAAATCCACCTTTAACAGGGAAAACTTGGTCCTTGGAGTCAGCAATTCTTTCCAGCTTTAGAAGGAAAATGAAATCTTAAGAGGTAGTTGAGACACACAAGTCTTTACAAATTCCCCTGGAAAACTACTTGGGTCAAATTCTCCTGAAAAATTACTGGTTATGAATCATTCACTCTGTGATATTTTATAATTGTTTTAATGGTCAATGTGTATATATATATATATATATATATATATATATATATATACACAAACATACACACAAGACGGTAATATGTAACTATAAAATACAATTAAAATTCAGGGCCAGACACTGATGGTGAAGAAACCAATTTCCCTCCAAAGATACAACCATGAAATGAACTAAGGTTAATGGCTACATAGTCAAAGCAACATAGAGGTGATATAATTGCTGTTAATGGCAAGAGATTCTGGAATTTTAGTTATTACACAAAAATTTAAGTGTAAAGTGATATAAATTTAAATAAAAAGATAGATTTATATGAAAAATAACCTTAAAGATTTCTAAGTGGGCTCTTTAAATTCCTGCAAATAAGAATCCTATCTACAGCAATCATCATAGTCTGGCCAATTAACATAAAGGGACATTTACATAGCATTAATCTAAACATTTATCTTCTTTTAAGACCCATACCAAATAAATATTCAAGAAATTTTTTTGAGTTTTATTCTCCATAACAAAACCTATAAACATTCTGACATTTTAGGAGAGCTCAAACATATATCATTTTATGCAAAATCTTTGCAAGTCACAACAGAAAAGTTCTTTTAGCTATCTTTAAAGCAAGTTAGTGAGTTACAGTTTACAGATCTGGGGAAACTCACCTGAGCTTGCTCAAAATCAAGGACCCCAACACAATAAACACTAGCGCCAAGTGACCTGGACTTCTTTGCCTATGAAGAAACAAAAATAGGAGAAGGAAGGAGGGAAGGAGAGACAGAGGGAGGGATGAAGGGTACAAGGGATGGAGGAGAGAGATATTCAAATAAGTTATATGTTGTAGGATAATGCTCTCGTACACTGCAAAGATTTGTCACTTATATGAGTTTAATAAAGAGCTGATTGACCAGTAGCTGGAGAAGAAGTGTAGGCAGGGTGACCAGACTAAAAGAATTTTGCGAAGAGAAAAGGCAGAGACCCAGTCATCATCCAGAAGCAGAGAAAGCAAGATGAGAATGACTTACTGAGAAAAGATACCAAGCCACATGGCTAGACATAGATAGGAATTGTGGGTTAATATAAGTTGTAAGAGCTAGTTAATAATAAGCCTGAGCTAATAGGCAAAATAGTTTATAATTAATATAAGCCTCTGTGTATTTCTTGGGGACTGAACAGCTGTGGGACTGGGCAGAACAAAAAAAAATCCATCTACGCTATATGTGCACAGACAGCTAAGTGCAACGGTGGGTGTAGACAGCTGCTACTGCTCAGCACTCACCTCGTTCTCTGCATACGATGGTACCAAGCCATCCAGCTTGCCGTCTGTCAAGGCAATTATGATACTGGAGGTTTTCAAGCCTCCTGCATTTTGAATTTGTTCATTTGCCTGAAAATAAAAAGTAATTATACAACTAACCATTTAATTTTAACTTTTTTTTTCTTTTAAGATAGGGTTTCTCTGGCTGTCCTGGAACTCCCTCTGTAGACCAGGCTGGCCTTAAAGTATCTGTCTGCCTCCTCTGCCTCCTCTGCCTTCTAAGTGGGGAGATTAAAGGCATGCACCACCACCACCCAGCATAATTCTAACTTTATAGAGCTGAATTTGTATATCTGACAAAATAAAGATATTAAGGATAACAAAATAATACATATACATTTATATGTACTAGTTGAGTAAGTCAGATATTTATGTTAGCATTTTTATTTGAAATATGTAAATATGTATGTAATAGGTATATAGATATAGATAAAAATATATATTACTGGGTTTCTGTAATAAAGATTTTTATTCTTATGACTGATTAATCTGAATATAACCCCAGAGGAAGGCAGAAAATTTGTTAAGAAGACAAAATACATACAAACTTTACTTATCAACACTCACAATAAGTGATGTTTTTTTTTTTTACCAGTCTCATGTCTAGGCTGACTAAACCATAGGAAAAGTAGACATAAATATGTAAAGGGATTTTAATTATATAATAAAAATCCACTCTCTCCCATAGTTACAAATATAAAATAACTTACAAGCTTTAGTCCTTCATGAATATATGTCTCTCCAACTGGCTTAACAGCTTTTAAATCCTCCAGTCCTTTACTAATCTTGTATCTGAAAAAGGAAAAAGGAAATTGAGCAAGACCATAATGAAGACTTTCTGAATAACTGAAGTCCCCACTAGTAAGAAAAAAAGAACGGATGTGGGCTTCAAGGGCAGACTGCTTCTCATACTTTCAGTTATGTTAAGGGGCACGTGCTGAATTTTAAACACGCAATGGTAGACACCAAATATGTCATAGAATCAGAGCAAATCATATACATTATGAGCCATGCACAGATACCTTTGATCACACTTGCTTCATCAAGGGCTAAGGAGTTCAGTGTGCTCCTCTCATACAAACAAATGCAAGAAGAAATATTCCAGCTTCTCGGAAAAGCTTCTGGATGTTCTCAGCCCACCTCTCAGAAAGGGAGCACTGCCTTCCTGCCTTAGAGATTCTTACAGACTCTAAAGACTAGTATTAACCCTTGCACATAGAATGCAACATTTTCTGCTTCAGTCTCACCAAGTCTTAAAGTCCCTGGACTTCATTCTTGGAGGACCTAGTCACCCTTCGTATTCCAGCATATTCTGTAGGATATAGTTGAGACTTACTACAAATGTGGTGAATGAATGAATGGGTGAATGGATGAATGGGAGAAAGAATGGATGGGAGAATGGGTGGATGGGAGAATGGATGGATGGGAGAAAGGATGGATGGGAGAATGGATGAATGGGAGAAAGAATGGATGGGAGAATGGATGAATGGGAGAATGGATGGATGGGAGAAAGGATAGATGGGAGAATGGATGGATGGGAGAATGGATGGATGGGAGAATGGATGGATGGGAGAAAGGATGGATGGGAGAAAGGATGGATGGGAGAAAGGATGGATGGGAGAATGGATGGATGGGAGGATGGATGGATGGATGGATGGATGGATGGATGGATGGATGGGAGAAAGGAAGGATGGGTGAAGATGATGGACGCTAAAAAGAAATCCCACACTAGCTCACAATTGAGTATAATAATGAGTTATTTATTTAGGGATAGACTCACAGATCACAGTCCTCAGCATGAACGGGGAGCAAGAACAGAATCCAGCAGCCAGAAGAGAGAGGTAATGCATCCTTTACATCGGCATTTATAGTATAAGAGGCCATGCCCAACTGGGCAGGTAACTTAAAGGCTCCTGGCTGAGGATTTCCTACAGGGAAATGGAAGAATGGATGGGTGGGAGAATGGATGGGTGGGTATATAAATGGCTGGATGAACAAAAGGGCAATGAATTCTTGTTACAGAAAAAGTGGATAAGAAAGGCAAAAAAAAAGCAAATAAGTGTCTTTTTATCCTTTTTTCCTCCTCCTCTTATTCTTAAGACATGGTCTCACTATGTATCCCTGACAGACCTAGATTTTTTGTGTAGAACATGCTAGACTCACACTCACAGAGACCCACCTCCTTCTGCCTCTAGAGTGCTGGGATTAAAGGCGTGCATCACCATGTCTGGCAGAGTCTTTCTCATCATATCTTATTTATTGTACCAGTGGAAATGTCTAATAAGTGTATGTCTACAATATTACTAAAAACCATTTCATTATGAATGAGTAAAAGAAGATCCAAACTTTAGGTTTGTAAGTATATGCATCAAAATTCCTTTAAAAACAAAACTAAGAATCCTGAGATAAAATAATGTTATATAAACAGTCCAAAATCTATTTAATTTTTGAAGGTTTTGTTTTGTTTTGTGTTTGGTGAGTTTGTTATGCAATCTGGGTTGGTCTTGAACTTATTACCCTTTTGTCTTAACTTCCTGGGTACTGGAATCACAAGTATGTGTCAACCATACCTGTTTGATGTGTTTAAGGTTCAGAAAAGAGCTTCATATGGTATTTTTTAATTCTTAGTTTTCAATAAAAGCAAAAAAAACATCTTTTTAAATGTAAATCTGGAACTAGCCACAGAAATAATTTCCTTTAAAAAAGCAATGACTGTTTGCACCACTGCTGATGACAAGCAAAGGAGTTGGATCATAAAAATACCATCCCAGAACTCAAGAGGCAGAGACAGGCAGATCTCTGTGAGTTCAAGGCCAGCCTGATCTACAGAGCAAGTTCCAGGACAGACTCCAAGGCTACACAGAGAAACCCTGTCTCAAAAAACAAAAATCAAACAAACAAAAATCATCCAATATCAAAGAACATTTTGGAGTTTTAAAAATAATTTAATGTGCATATTATGTGTCTGTGCTTATTGTGTAACATGTGGTTATAACACATAAAATTAATATGAAATATATTAGCCATTTCAATGAGCTATGCACCATGTTTCATACATTTTAACCATTAACTTATTGATCGTATTTTAATAGCATTATGATTTTTTTCATAAATTTCCAATCTTCATGATCTTCTAGAAAACACAGCACAAGTTTCAAGGCATAAATAAACCTAACTACAGTTTCTGTTTCAGTAGATTCTTCCAAAGGAGGCTACCTGTCTCTCTTAATGCTTGGTTTAAAAATGTACCTACTCTTAGCCTTTCCCTATACTTTTAGCTTATATTCATATCTATATTCAAATTTTACTATGATAAGACATAGCTTCTTGTAGCATTTTACTTACCTAATTAATTTAATTGAAGCTTTTCACTTCTCTGTGAGAATAGAGGTTTGCAATAGATGCTTATGTCTCCTATGGTTGATGTAGTCTCCTGCTCTGAGTCTGCTACTTGCTATAATGCCTCTTGCAAAACAAAGGCTCAATAAAACTTTCAATCTTCCATAGGAAATAATCATAGTTCCACAGATGACAGAGTAAAAAACATAATGTATAAGTTTGTCTTGTGTAAATATTTATGCTTGAGATCTATGGAAACAACCAGAAACTGATTTTCCCTAAATGCTGATAAATATCAAATACTTGGTGTTTCCTCGAAATGAGTGGCAGTGTGTCCTCAAGCTTGAATGTTTGCTGTCAAAAAGGAGAGAGACAACTGATGTGTGAGCTTACACAGACAGAATCTGTGTGGTAAAAATAGCCCTCCCATTGGCTCAGACCCACTCACCACTGTATGTGAGAGCCAGAAATATGAGCAAGGCAGAGTAGAAGGAACCCACCAGTCTACCATTCAGACTTTCCCAGTCGTTGCTGGCTCAGGGTGACAGAGGACACATCATGGTTTCCTAGCCCTAAATGTGCCTACCACACGCATGCTCCTCCGAACTACACAGCGGTCAGTCACTTTGGTGTCACAAGGAGATAGAGGGAGAGTGTTCCTTTCCCAGAGGCAGTGACATGGGCATGCATGAGACAGGTGTGAGCCCCCTATGACAGTAAATATCTCAGCTGACGGGCTCTTAGTCAGGTCAGGTTAGGGAAACTGGAACCCAGACCAAGACAGGGCAGATCTCAAGGGGCCTCCATCAGGTAAAAGTTCTAAGTTTCTCAATCAACAAATGAGAAGTGAGTGATGCTAAAGTTTAAGGACAGAATTCTTACATCACACTCACGGTGCTGTGCAGAGAACTCTAAAGGAGGGTAGGTAGAAATGAGAAGAAAAGGAAGGGTGAGAAAGAGCAGGTCACACGCCTTTAATCCCAGCACTTGGGAGGCAGAGGCAGGCGGATCCCTGTGAGTTCGAGACCAGCCTGGTCTACAAGAGCTAGTTCCAGGACAGGCTCCAAAACCACAGAGAAACCCTGTCTTGAAAAACCAAAAAAGAAAAGAAAAAGAAAAGAAAGAGCAGGACGGCTAAGGGAGGCTCAAATTCAGGGCATCTTGAAGGCGGGTTTCTGTGAGCTTGACTTTGGTGCTGTGTCTTTGACAACAAGGAAGGGTAATATTGAAACCACATCAGTGTTTGTTTGAAGCTGTTGCCAAGGATACTGCTATCATGTAACACCCCCAGGAGGCCCCACAGTTGAGGGGCTGTAGTCACCTTTCAATACTTGCTAAGAAGCACTTCCTCCTTTCTGCTTTTACAACTATGTCAGCATGGTTTTTTAATTCCAAAGGTCTATTCTACTTTTTTCTTTTTTCGTTTATTGAAAATAGATTAATTTCTCATCATATATATATCTTGATTAGAGTTTCTCCTCCCTCTACTCCTCCTAGTTCCTCCCCACCTCCTCTCTCCTTGGGATTCACTCCCTTTCTCACTCTCATTGGAAAAGCTCGCATTTAGAAACTCCTATGTCCAACTTTTTATCTTGCCCCCAACTACCAAGAAGCCCACAGAAAATGCCTTAGTCACAAAATCTGTTAAGTTCCTATAACTAGATACTTTTTAAATCTTCTTTTCTAGGATCTTACTACTTTTTCATATTTTATTAATGTTGTTATGTCCTAAGAAGCCTCAAGTATGTTTCAGAAGAAGGTAGAATTAAAACACATAAAACTGTTTATTAAGCATCTTTTTTTAATTGGGAACTAGAAAACAAAACCTCATATTAACTAGAGAAAGATGGAGAGAAAAGACAAACAGGAGAGGAAGGGAGGGAGTGGGGGAGAAAGAGGGAGAAACTAGACATTACACTGATTCTTGTATGAAGCCTTGAGGCCGGGCAGTGTTATTCAAATGTCTCTGCTGAGGAGAAAGGAAAGGGAGTAGGGGAGGTGAAGGATGGGGGAAGGGGGATGGGGACAGGAGAGGGTATCTCAGCATATTATTTTAAGAACCTGTTGCTTTACCTAACTAAAAACCACCCGTGTTCTGGGAGTACTCCTTCCCCTATGAAGTTTACCTGTCAGTTCTCCTGAAGGGGTCTCAACTAAACAGGAGAATATTTTAATCCATAGCTAGGGTTTCTGAAATGTCATGGACCAAGATGGCCACAGGCTGCTAAGAACATAAATTAATTTCAAAACCAGGCTTGTTTGCTCATCTACAAAACATTTGCTTCCTGGAGCCATTATGAGATTCAATGGTACAGAACAAGTGAGCAACGGTCCAACCACAGCTCCTGTTATCAGTGTAATTCTGTTCATCTAGTTCACTCTCTGCTGATTCCAAGAAGAGCTCACACAACAAAGGGTCAAAAGAGGAAACAGACAAAAGAGGAAGTAGATACAAAAGAGGAAGTTAAAAAAATGAGAACACTTACATCAAAGCTTTGCCAAGGAAAAGGTACCAGTTAAGAACTATGACTAATTCGTAGGTACCAAAAAAGCAAATTCAACCAACTACAGATTAGATTACTTCTTTAACTCATTTTGAGATACAGTCTTGTATCCCAACCTGCCATCAAACTCATGATCTTCCTGCCTTAGCCTCCAGGTGGTAGTGTCCAGGTCAGTGTCTACTAACATGACCAGTTCTAAAAACCCATCTCTACAGGGCAGGTACAGGCTTTTGTTCTTGTCATTAGGCCCTAGACAACTGTAGCCAATGACTAAGGTGTATTTCTAGATAGCTCTTACAGCTTAAATTAACCCATTTCTATTAATCTGTGTATTGCCACAAGGCTGTGACTTAGCTGATAAAGTTATGTTCTGATGTCTTTCTCCTTTGGCAGCTACATGGTGTCTCCTTGACTCTGCCTACTCTCTCTCTCTCTCTGTCTCTCTCTGTCTCTCTCTGTCTCTCTGTCTCTCTGTCTCTCTCTCTCTCTCTCTCTCTCTCTCTCTCTCTCTCTCTCTTTCTCTGTTCTGATTTCCCACCTGCTTTACTCTGCTAAACCATTGCCCCACACAGCTTTATCCATCAACCAATAAAAGCAACACGCATACAGAAGGACCTCCCACATCAGTTGGCGATGAGGCCTACTGCGTAGGATTTTATGTTCGTCACTGTAAGCTTTCTCTTATTGGAGACATAAGAGGTACTAGAAGAACAAACTGTTGTTTTTCTGAATGGTTGTGATGGCAAAGTGCATTCTAAATATTCATGTGCATATCTACAGAACTGATCTCAACTTTGGTCAGATATTCTGTTGCCAGTGGATAGTGGTTGATGCAGAGACTCATACATAACTAGTCAGAGCGCCAAGTATAAATAATACTGATGATGAACCTAGAAAAGATTATATTGAGTGAGGTAACCTAGTCTCAAAAACACAAATGCTTCACTTCCTCCCTCATCGGCAGTTCCTAGTTCCAAATCTTCATAAGTCTGTACAAAACATGGAGTAAGTGCATCAACCAGGAAGGTATAAGGAGACAGTTGGGTGGCTCTAGAGAGGAATAGCAGGATACAGGTGACATGAAGGAGAAAACAGAATACCCAGGTGAAGGGAAGTCGATACAGAAGGAGAAGGGAAGACAAAGAACAAATAACAACGTTGTTTCACCTTGAGGAATCATAGCATCTTGTATTTACCTAAAATTATATACAATATACAAGTGTATGTGTGTGTATATGTGTATATAATCCGAAAGGAAGTTAAGTCTCTTGGGCTGACACTACTTCCCCCAAGAACCATAGACTAGCAGAAACCCCAGGAACAGGCACCAGAAACCTCCTTTGGGGATTCCCAAGACAATGCAAATTATAGATGCAGCCCTTGGTTGCCTCTCAGGGGTTAAAGGTGAACATCTGTTGATCAAGACCCATGTGCTTGGGACACAGAAGCTGGAAACGATCTGAAAGTGCCTTTCCTGCAGTCTGTCTTTCACATTCTAAATAACACTATGGAAGCTGCCTCGGGAGAGAAGCAATTTAACAATTCCACCGAGCTGCAATGCCTATGAGCCATACAATTACCCGCATGGCAACATGTAACAGAGCAATAAGTGGTCCTCACGTGCTGAATGCAACCAACAGCTGTTTAACTGGACTGAGGCCCATTCCGCAGGAAGGAAATCTTGCCTAGTAATGGGACCTCTGCAATCTTCCAGAAACTAGTAAGGAAAAAGCCCTTAGAAAAGAATCTACTGCCAGCACTTTGCTAGACCAGCAATAATACCTAACTACATTCTAAAGCTTATCTCTATACCCATAGGAAAGCGTAGCTTTCACCCTCATCAAAGAAACAGCTCCTCATAGAAAACGGAGACCATGACAGGAAACCACAAAAAGACGCAATGCAAGATCATCAGATCCTGGAGAGCTCAGCCCCAATGCTTACATCTCTGTCACAGATCCTGCATTCATGAAATGTTGAGAAAAAGGGGGTGGAGAGATTGTAAGAGTCATAATACGAAGAAGGCGGCTGTGAAACTGGCTCTCCTGGGAACGGCTGCATAAACAATACTGGAACTGTAGCAATATCAAGGGACATGTTAATGTGGAAGTAGGAAGTTTTTGTGATGTTCCACCCTTAACGAAGAACTACAGGCAACTGATGACTGCTGGGAGAAGGAAAATTAGCATCTCCCAAGGATGATGTCCAGTTAAGGGTGGTCAGCCTTGAAACTATCTACACACAAATGACAAAGATAGACTAAGCCGGTTTATATATATATATACACACACACACACACATAACTGGGAGGGTATTATAGAGGGAGGAAATGAGTGGTGAAGAGTCACTGTTGCCTAAGCCTTGATTAGTATGCTTTTTGTGAATCACTCAATAATTAAAAGAAGTAACAGCAAAGTGTCAGATTTGAGGGCTGAGAGACAGCTCAGTCTTATACCTTGCTGGCCATGCATACATGAGGATCATAATCCAGTTCTCACACTCATCTAACAAGATGACCCATGAGTAGGCAGAGACAGGAAGATGCCTGAGGCTGGAGGATGAGCCATCCTAGCATAAACAGTGAGCCCCAGATCCTAGTGAGAACCTTTGTCTCTATAAAGTAAGGCAAACGGCCATTTTGAGCGACAACACTGGAGGTTTTCCTCTGTCCTCCATACATGTGCACCAGTACATGAACACGAACATATGGGTGTACATGCAAGATAAGTCAATACCATCTCTGTTCCCAACCCTTAAGAATAACCCAGTCCCGATTCTTAGAAATATTCCCTATGATTCTTGGGTGCACCTGCAAGACTTTTGATTCAGCTTTCTGAGTCATTCTTTCTTGTTCATAAGAAATAGTTCACACACTAAATTCCTTCATACCCATGGAAAGTCAAAGGTCCAAAACTTATTGACTTTGAAAACCCAGTCTTTCAATCCATGGTGAAAATTTGTGATTCCCTGTATATCAAATGACGATCCACTCTGCTGGACAAAGGTCGCAAGCACAAAACTTTTTCACAAGAGGATCCTAGCTGCTTTGGATTACACATAGGGTGAAACACAAGCCCAGGGCTCTTGTGAGTGCTGCTGTTTACCTGAGAGCGTGTGCAGCGCACCTTTTAGATCCTTGTAAGTCTTATTGTTTGGGGGAAATCATCTATAAGACCCTCATCCCAAATCTTGCAGAAATCTTGACACCAAGACTTTGTTTTGCATGCCCTGATTTGAACTCAGATGCCACACTTGGCAGGCAGCTCTCTAGGTCTGATGACTGGCCCAAGACCTCGAACTAGGCAAGCAAGCACTTTGTGGAGAGACACTGGGGGGGGGGGTGTGAAAGGGAGTTCTATTTTTAAACCTCCCAATCCCAACTATGTACACTTTTGCTCAACTCTGCTTGAAATCAGAGAAGTAGCTTCTTCAACGTGCTTCCATTCTGCTCTCATCACCAGGTAGCTGAGAGAAGTCACCTGATGTCTCCGGTAAGATTGCTGCAAACCTCTTAACAATACCCAGGCTTGAGCGCTGTTTACACACACTTTCGTTTTCAATGTCCTACCAAACTTTCCACAACCACTGGCCAGGTCAACCTCTGCTTCTGCCTCTGGCAACAACGTGCGGGCTGCCTTCCCCACCCTTGCTGTCAGTCTTCCCAAGTACTTTCATCTCCCGCTCCGGTCACCTTTCCCTGGTTTGTTTTCTAATACTGCATTTAAAACTACCCCCCAAATTAGTGCTGTCAAGATACGATCGCTTCTCACCATGCTCACGTGTGGCCATTGAGGAAGCTGAGTAAGTAGGAGGGTTGAGATAGCCTAGCTCACAGGGTTGGCAAAGAGGAAGTAATGCTGATACCGGCCCTGAGCTCAGCTGGGCCTGGGCCTGGTTCTACTCCTCATGGGTAGACTGGGCTTCGCTCCAGCACAGCAGTCTCTGGGTCATCACAGTTTTACACAATGAATGTTTCCCAAGAAAGGGGAAGCTTCAATGCCTTGATAGGTCCTGGGCCTGAAACCGGAGATGACAACATTTCATACTCATGTCAGCTGAAGGCAATGGTCAGCCAGGCCCAGGCCCTACGTAGATTTTAAAAAACCATGTGAACATGTGGGTGTGTTACAATCCATCATCTTAGGACATGGCAGGCTCTCAATATAACTTCTATAAAATCTTGCCTATTGCTTACTTAAAATATCATTCTAAGGCCTACATTTGTGGTACACAATCTAGACCAATAAATCCAGAGGTGTGGTCCTGGATCTGAAAATATCAGCTCACCAAGTCTCGTTACTCTGCTTTAATAAGAGGTTTCTCGGGTTTAGTCTGCATTTTCTAGTACTCTGGCCTTGAAGTTCATCCCTGCTACATTTTATCATATTATCACTTCTTTTCCTCACTCACTACCCTACCCATTTGACCACTTTTGTGTTTTTAGGTTTGTCTCCAGGCATGAATTAAAGTGTACTTAATTCCCTACGACAAGTTTATAAAACAAAGTAGCTATTAGTATATCCATCCTCAGCCAGCAGCTGCCATGACCAGAACCACACAGAGGGCAAGTATGTGGGCAAAGCAGACTTTTCTAAACAAATTTCCCAGTATAATTTAAAAGAAAAAAACAAGCCAAGTATGGTCACTTTATCTCCCCAGTTCACTGGTCTGTAAGAACAGGACAGTGCCGAAGATGACGCTGCCTTCGGACTATGGCAAAGTCTGATTCATTTGAGAATTACACAAGTGAAACCCAGGCCAGCCTCTGTCAGCACAGCGGACTGAAGTGCTCATGCTCGGTGGCACGCCAGGGTGAGTCTGCCTGCTGGCCTGAGCTTCTGTGTGCGGGACCCCTTGAAATCTTTGACCTTCAGTTAGTAACCTGGCACAAAATGAAACGGGGATGACCTTCAGCTCCAGTTCGACCTGAGCCCCCTTCCTCACTAACTATTAAAGCAGAAAGAAAAAGACAACAACTATGGAAATACGCAGGGGAAATAATGATTCATAATTACTGTCAGGTGGTAGAAACAAAAAGAGAAAACAGACAGTCACAAACATTTCTGTGCACCCAGTGAAGGCTAAATCCTTAAACGGTCCTTCCGAAGACTGTGCTCAGTCAGCTCATTATTGCTCAATGATGGGACAGTCAGGTTTTCTATGTAGCTATGGACTTGGGCTCAAGAAGTTAAGTAACACCCCAATGTCATGCAGATACTACTGTGCTCCTGTGTCCACTTGACCCAAAGTCAAATCTTCCAATAAAATGTATTCTTTATCTCAATGCATCTCTTCTGTCCATTAATTCTATTCTGATTCTGCAACCTGTGGCTACAGAAGTCAGTACAGTTTCTTTAATTCAAGCATTTGAAAAGCTTTTCTGCACACATATTCCTGCTAAATTCATGAAACTCGAAATTTTGATGACTCTCCTCCTATTCAATCTCCTGCCTCTAGCAGTTCCATTAACAGTTGATTGTCTTCTAGCCGTCTACTCCATGTATTTTTGAACACATACAATACTTTAAAATATTCTGTTTTATTTTTCTTTTATAATAAAAATTAATATTAAGTGTTCTAAAACTTAGCTTTTCATATACTATACCTTATACATACTATATCAATATTTTGATCTACTCAATGGTAGTATTTCATAGTATTTCATCCTATGTATATATGGTAACTATTAAAATATCATCAATTGATGAGCACATAGGTTGGATATAGTTTCTTATTATTTCAAATAATTATTTAGTTCCAATTTTGTGCTTATATCTGTCTTTGCTGGGTCGGTGCAAAAAGTGAAATTTTTTATTTGAAACTTTACTTTTAGAGATACTAGCAATTGTTTTCTGCAAAAAAATGACGTGCTACTTTATGAGTTACCAGCTATGTGTCAAGAACAACTTGACCACAAGTATATATTTAATTCTGCTTTTAAGGAATTAGAAAAAACTCACTAAAATAATGAGACTATTGTATAAACTTAACTAAATGACCTCTATCATTTCTACAAGTTTGCATAAGGACAATTTCCTAAGTCATCTTGTGTTCAAACTCTAAAGACCAGTTGGGGTAGACAAGATTTTCCTAATTTGAGGCAAATGTAGATATTGAAAAGGAAGGTAAGAGCATTTACATCTTTCCTGTAAGACAGGAATGGGAAATGTAGCAGATAGAAGTCAGTATTTATATTATACTGGTTATATTTATATTTATATTGCTAGCATAACAAGCCTGAACTTTATTATAATGGCTCTAAGCTATTAACTAGGGCTCTGGCGAAGATTTGTTGGGTTTCTACCCTTTAGCGGGCTCAGTTCCAGGGCTGGGTATTCGAGTGAAGGAGACAAATCAGGACGCTGTACTTTCATACACTCTAGGCTCAGGGAGACACATACTCATTAATTCAATAATTAAATATTTTAAAAAGAATGATTTAACAGTGTTTTTGGAGATACTGGGGAAGGGGAGGAATACCTTAGACTTGGAGACAAGGCGAAATTTCTGTGTGTGCACATGTGTGTGGAAGCCCGATCACAACCGTGGGTGGATTGCTTCAGAAGCAAGCCACTGGTTTTCTTTTTATTTTTTGTTTGCTTGTTTGTTTGTTTTGAAACAGGATCTCTTGTTGGTCAAAAACTTGTTGATCAGGCTAGGCTTCCCTTGCTATCCAGCAAGTCCAGAGAATGCCCCACCTCTGCCTCCCCACTGCTGGTACCAAGATGTGCACCACCATAGCCAGCATTTTTTTTTTACACAGTATCTAGGGATGGAACTCAAGTCCTTGTGCTTACGTGCATGTGTTTGACTGGATCTTCCCAGATCAAAAACTCTTGTCTCGTGAATACTAACTTACGAGATCCTTTCTCATAGTCATTACCTTCAGTTCTTGCAACTACTTTATAAGGTAGGCGTCACTTTTGTCCTCAAAGGGCAGGATTTGAACTCATGTAGACTTAGTACAGTAACTGAAGTGTGGAATTTTTGTCGCCTCTTAAAAGTCTCTTCTTTTACCTCTTTCAGTCCCTCCTGCATTGGATTTCACCACTGACAAAGGATGTACTTTAAGCTTAGATAAAAGACTCAAATATCCGCCACACATTGTCTAAACATTACCAAGCTGGATGGCCAGTGACTACGCTTTATCTTCAGAGTGATGCATATAAAACCATATAAAAAGTACCTAGCAGAAACCCTGGCACAATGTATGCCGCTGTCAGTTGCTGAGTCCGCAACATGCTTGGCACTGTGCTAAGATATATATATATTTGTGTGTGTGTGTGTGTGTGTGTGTGTGTGTGTGTGTGTGTGAATGTCATAAATATTAAATCTGTGTTTTTCTTCCTTGACATGCTTGATCCAAACCTGACTCTTTGGAAATTAAACTGGCCAGTAAAAACATCTCCTGTTCATAAAACCAAAAATCTTTATAGCAGTGAGTTATAAGGAACTGCAATTGTTGAGAACCTTATGTATCTCTTAACTTACAGAGGCAAAGTAATAATGAGGAGAGTAAAGTCCTGAGGTTAACTCACAACCTAGAGAGAGGTTTCCTCTCAGGAAAAGAAAAAGTTAACACAAGAGCTACATGTAAACACACACACATGCACATACACACATTATAATATATATTATTTTCCAAACCAACTCCATGAACTGTAAAGTTATCTCCTTGAACCCTTTATGCTTTTTTGATCCTTCAAAACTGAAAGCTCAAGAAATGTTCGTACATATTAACTGAGCTTAACAAAAATAAAAATTATTTTCACAATTATTTTTCAAAATCTACACAACTGTTTCAAGTCAACAGCACAGCAACACCCTTGCTTAAAACTGTTAAGTCAGGAAGACGTGATTCCAAAATGACGTCACCTCACTCACTCATTCAACAAGAATCCAAGGCCTTACTCCCTTTATGTTAGCTGGAATGAAGCAGAACTGAAGAATAACATCCCATTTCTGACTACAGAATCATGGTCTAGTGAGCACAAATAAACCCAGGAAAGGCAGCCATGATTTAGATATGTGAAGGACTACTTCCAGAGTGTCATGATTTATTTAAACCGCATAGAAATGGCCACTATGACACTGGACAGGGAAGCCATTCCTTTTCAGAGCACTGAGTAGCTGTGTGTGTGTGTGTGTGTGTGTGTGTGTGTGTGTGTGTGTGTGTGTGTGTGTGTGTGAAATAAAGTCAAATATATTCAGCATCACTGAACTTGAGAGAAGGACTGGAAATCTGGAATATCTACTGAACCTAATAAATTACCCAAATATATACCCGCCTCTCCTCCTTCTTCAAATTCCTCTTTGACTCACAGTCGGCATCTCCCTAACAAAAATGCGCAGCTGCCCACAGTGAGAGGGAGAACGGTGGGAAAGAGTGAGCACATAGCTGAGGCAGGCACCCGGGCTCTATTCTGCATCGATATCAGCAATATTGATTTCCAGATGATCCACTCCATGTCTCTCCTACTGCCCACCCCCTTCTGTTACTGCAGAGCACTGAATCGCCTGTGTGTCCGCTTGCTCCCACTGAGAGGCCTGAAGCACCACACGGCAATATCAATCATGCCTTTATGATTCATCTGGACTAAAAGCCTGAACTGAAATGATAATGCACTAACCTGTCTCCAGTTAATGGCAAAATAATGGTTGCTTGAGAAGAAAACACAATGAAGGACAATCTCATTTCAGGGCTGCAAAATAAGGAAAGAGGCAGTTAAAACATTTTTCAAAAGAAATATTGGTACAATTCCAAGGCCGAGCCAGGGAGTCTCATCTCAAATGAGTCTCCCTGAACACTCCCCGCTTCCCTTAAATGGAACTCTCTAAGTAGATCCACTGACTGCTCAGCCTTGCTCTCTGAGTTGCCTTTCTTTTTTATGTAATCAGTGCTTCTCAGCTCTCAAAACACTCCTCCATGACCCTCTGAGGCTTATGTCTAGAAAGAGAATAACTGGAAGGATTCTAGGCTGCTGTAAAATCTTTTCTTAGAAAAATGTTTCTTCCTTTGATTTTCTACTTCATCTCTTTGCAGAAGGCCAGGCCCTTTGGGTAATTGATATGAACTCCTTAGGGCTGAAGAGAAGCCAGCCCTGACTTAAGTCATGATAAGTGTTCAAACAAACTCCTCTTAAAGCAGGGATACTTAAAGTAATCATTGTTTTATTGGGCATTTTTAGCTTTCCGATCTGTCATCTAGACTTCAGGTACAGAGTCACTCATGTTTCTAGAAAAGTGTATGCAAATACTGCTCAGCTCTGAAACTAAGATATGAAACGAAGCCAAAGGTCATACTTTTGAGCATTGTTGCCTGTCAGTCATCATCTTTTATTCATTTCCTGAGACATTTAATTAGTAACTGAGTGAGTAAACTTGAGCCAGAGAACAGTATATGCTATAGAAATCCAACTTGCAAACCAGACTCAATGAAAAAGAGGCCCATAGTCGTCAGATGTTACACTGAGACGCTCCACTGCTTCTGATTAACACTGTATGGCATTCCCAGCACACTCTAGGATTGAACTGGAAATTTATAAACAACTGTCTATTCCACTTTGACAGTTGCAGATACAGGGTCTTGTTTATTATTCTTTCATAGACTATTTTACCTCAGAGCCTGCCCAGGAACCAGAGTGCTCTCGTTGGCTTCTGACGCGGGAGACTGATGATTGAACATGGACAGGCATACATTTTTATAGGAATAGCTCTACTGCTTGCCAATAACCGAAAGCAGGGATTGCCTAGGCCTCTACAGATTGTTTGAAGTTACTTGCAACATGACTTTCAAAATGTTTTGATCATCCGAGCCTGTTTTACAGAAAACATTTGGGCTCACAAGACTGAAGGAGGCAATATTTAATGACACAGCTCCGATTCGTGTCCTTTCCATTACCCTGATAAACTTGCACTTCTTCCTGGCATTTTTTTTTCTTCTTCTAAAAAACCGAGGGGGAGCCACAAAAACATGGTTTCCAACGGTTATTTTTAAATAGGAGATGCCACTAATTCCTAGTTACTTCTAAATAAGAGACTAAGCTGGATTTCTTAGCAGTCTTGCTTTTTATAGGCGAGGAAAACAGTGTTTGCTAGTGAAGCCTCCTGCATATATAGAACAGTTAAATTTTAAACCAGCCACACACCCACACATTGTGTAAACACGACTCGTTTCTTTAAACACACACACACACACACACACACACACACACACGTGCTTTTTCTGTTGGTGGGTTATTAGCACATGTTCATTTAAAGTTTCCCAACACTTTTTCTCCTTTTGAATGTGAACGTTTACAGTGCTAAGGGTGTGGAATTGAAAATGCAGTATGGATCCTCTAAGAATAAAACTTATTTTTTTAATGCAATAAATTATGAGAAAGCATAAGTCAAACTCGAAACAGATGAAAATCGGGAAAGGAAAAGACATTAAGAGTTGCATTTGAAGATGTTTCCTCACGGCCTGGGCCAAGTTTCTGGGAGCCAGATGAAACAAACCTTCAAGGGACAGCTGAAAGACTCCACGGAACATGTGGACAAGGGCCACCTTGAGACGCTTAAAAGTCAACATTTCAGGAAAGGTCTTCCCTACGAGGGGTTTTCAGAACAGGGAGACCAGGCTTTTGATGAGTTTCCTCTCCAATACCAAGAAGAATGAACTGGGGAGACATACCTCACAAACCTTTCTGTAAGCTGCTGGACAAAATTATAAATCTCAATCCAGTTATTCGCAACACTCCCGGACCTGAAAAAAGAAGACAAACGGATCAGCAAAACATAGGGCTAAACTGCTAATGTTTCCTCAGCTTCCTAAGGCTTGGGGCCGGGGTCCTGGCCCCTCTTCAAAGTGAAGTACAGTTCACTTTCGGAGCTGAAACTTCACCGTCTGGACTGAATCCAAGAAGCCAAGACCACCACACTTCTCTGGGGGCAGCTCGCTTGTGAATTGTTGAGAGTGAGACCCGGCTTTTCAAAATAAAAGCGCAAGCCCTCATTTCTGAGGAAATGCAAACCACATTGGGTATATTAAGGCTTTTTTCCTGGCTCTATGAAAGCGCTGTGATCAGGACAAAATTAGGCAAACTTAAGAGAGTCTAAAGGGGTGTAGGCGAGTGTTGATAGAGGCACCAAGGAGCTAAAAAAGTCCTGGGGGTGAAACAAACTGCAAGTAACCACTTCCCAAGAGACCCCACTACTAAATTAAGCAGCTCTCTGGAAAGCCTAGTGGTCCCTGGATCCCACTACCCTCCCCAGCTTTTTGAAAGGAAGCAGTAACAGGGCACCCTAGGGAGAGTTCTCACACCCCTTCCCCAGAACCCAAAGACATTTCAGCTTCAGTCCCAGCTGACCCAGCGTTGCCCTCACAGGATGCCCTGACCCCTTCACTCACTTGTCCAGGACGAAGTACAGATCGAAGGCTTTTTTGCAAGAGGGCTGCTCCTGGGCGTGCAGCAACGACCCCGAACCGCCCACAGCCAGCAGCCACAGTCCAGGCAACAGCCAGCTCCCAGGGCTGCGCGCCCGGGGACGACCTGTCACCATCCTGGGGCCGGGGCCCGGCAGCTCCCACTGGCTCACAGCCCCTTGGGCTCCTGTCTCCGGCCTCTGGGCTCTCGGGTCCGTAAAGCTGAGATGCGAAGAGGCGGAGTCACCAAGGACTCACTCTGGGGTCAGAGGCTGAAAGGGACTGGGACGCTAGCTCCAGGCTCAGCGCCACCCGACAGCTGCCACCGAGAAGGGAGAGAGGGAGGTCCTGGGAGGACAAAGGGAGTCTCTGCGGCCGGCACAGCTGCGGCCGGAACTCTGGACAAACCCCAGTGGGAGCGCGGTCCAGTCCTCCCCCTCCGGATTCGGGAGAGCTGCTGCAGACAACAAGGCCCGAGGCGACAGCTCGCTGGATAAGTTCCTCCCGGGCTCGGGTCTAGTCTTTAGCGCCAATCCCGAGCCGGAAAGCTGACGTCTAGCTGCGGTGGTGAGCTGGGGACAGACTCCGGGGGACCCCACGATCGCCGCGGGAACTCAGCCGAGTCCTCCCCTTCCGCCTCCCTTCCTCGGACCGCCCAACTCCTCGCGGCGCTTTACAACTTTCTTCCCGGCGCCAGACACCCGCCCGGAGCCACGGGGCGATCCTCTGCAGGCGGGGGATGCTGAGCGCCCAGGGGACCCCAGGACACCCCAGGCCAGGGTGCGCAGACCGCTCCACTCTCTCGCGTGAGGCAGTGTGAGCCCGAGGGCGGGGCGCCGGGAGGAAGCCCACAGAGCCACACAAGCACACTTGTGGGTTCGTGCTGAGCGGCGGATGACTAACGCCTGCCAGATTTCGGAAGAGAGAGAGAGAGAGAGAAGAGTTCAAAAAAACACAAATGTCCTCTGGAAACTAAACATACCCAACTCTCCCGCAAACCTGGGCCGGGCGGGTTTTCCCAGCTGTGCTGCCACAGCCCCCCGCGTGGTCTGGAGACCCAAGACCAGCTGTCTCCTGGAAAGTGATGGCCTTATGGCTCATCCCTCCTCACCCTTCACCCATCACACACGATGCAGTGACGCAGCGCTTAGTGTTTAAGAGAGGGGACTTCCTCTTTTCTTTCCTTTAAAAAAAGGCATTCATCAGTTTCATTTCTTATTAATTCTTTGAGAAGTTCATGCGGCGTATATTGATCGTATTTACTCTAACAACACCTCTCCTTAACTTCTCTTAGCTCGACCCTTTCCTCCCTACACACGCCCCTCAACTTTGTGTCTCTTTTTTCTTTTCTTTTTTTTTTCCCCAAGAACCCATAGACTCCAATCTGAGCTGTCCTTATTTATACTCCTGGCTGTGGGGCCATCCACAGGAGTAGGTTTGACCTACCAAGAACTACATTCTTAAAGAAAACTCCAACCCCCAGAAGCCATTGATTGTGCATAGTTCCAGGGTTGCGGGTTGAGGACTCATGAACCCTTTCTCTTCCATACTAAAATCATGGCGGGCTTGATCTTGTGCCGGTCTTATACAGGCAGCCACAGCTGCTCTGAGTTCCTTGAGTACCACAGTCTTGCCATGTACAGGAGACAATGCTTCCCTCTGGTCCTCCCTCACCTCTAGCTTTTCTGATCTTTTTGCTCACCCTCACTCGAAACCGCCACCCTTTCAGGATTGTACCTGCGCATTGAGGAGGGATTTGTGGCTGAGCATTCGGCTGACGTTTATGCTCTTCGCTTTGACCAGTTTTGAGTTTCTGCATTGACCCCTGCCCCTACTCAAAGAAACGTCTCAGAGGAGTTCTATGTACTGCACAGATCTCTTCAGAGAACTTAAAAGGGCGGTTTGCTTTATTGTCCTTTATTCTCCTCAAAGGAGTAAGTTCACTAATGTGAGCATGGCAGGAGTTCTCCGCAGACTTACAGTATCAGATATGTTTCTTTCTGTAGTCTGGGCCTTAAAACCAATCAGAAAATGGTTGTTAGCCGATAGCATTTGTACCATTATTATAGGCATGGGCGTATCTTGCCTTGCTAGCCATTGAGATTTTTAGACCTCATGGGTAGGTAGAGCTGTTGATTGTTTTTCTCCCCTGGAAACTCACATAATAATTTCTAAGACTGTGAGAACTAGTCTTCAGGGAGACTCCAGGTCAATTCCAACTACATTCCTCAAAGATGAAAATGTGTGGTGTCTTCAGCAGTGGAATCTTAACATCAAGTTCCGGTAGGCAACCAAGAGCATCGGCAATGGTATTGATTCAGGGGCCTTTGGGCCACCTCTGACCAATAACTTAAAGGGAGGTTATCCACACCTGGCATCTCACCCAGCCAAGAAAAACAAGGGGACAGTGATCGCTGGTAATGGGAAACTATATCTCAAAATGTTTTGTCCCACTCTCATTGAGCTCCAGTTATCAAGAATTTCACCTTGAAAACGCTAAATAGTTGAGGAGATAAATATGGACAACTTGTAAGCATTGAACAATGTGTATATTAATGGGCACAATTTTGCGTTTATGTATGGATCAAAAGAACAAATTTAATTAATAGCAATAAGACTTTATTTGGGGTGAGTTTGTCTGCTCTTGCCAAAGTCCTATAGGAGCTTAGGTGTGTATGCAAATTTATACTTATTGACCCTGAGCTCTTGCTCCTCTCTCCCTCCCCTTCCCTCTCCATCACACCCACTGTGATTTCCACACTTGCATTTGTCAAAGTAGGTCTTAGAGCTTTCAGTGTTGCTGCTACACAGTGACTGGCTGGTGTGAGGTACCACCTCCTCCTTTACAATTTAACAATTTCAGTGCTTTATTATAAGAGGCTCCCGAGGTGCGGGTAGACAGCTCTTTTGCATGTTTTGTTTGTCACCATCTATACTTAACCTTTTATTTATGATAGTTTTGATTTACAGCCAGATATGTCACTGTCAGCTCTTTGAGGATAGGAGACAGTCACTTTAAGGAATATTTATTGAGGACCTATGATGTCCTAGGAACTGTTGAGCTAATGACAGAATTCTGATAGCAAATGCCTTTTGTGAGACTGGCAGTTGGGTCTCCATTTTCAATTTTACTTTGAATCAAAAGAGAATTACACTTTAAGTAACTTTACCAACAAACACCATACCAGTATATATAACCTAATAAAATCCGAAGTATATGAAGTGTGGCAAAAACTGTGAATGTGGTTGTTTCAGGAAGCAATCTGAGCAGGTGTGGTACAGGATGCTGCCCTTGATAGGGAACTTGAACTTTTGTTAATTGACTTCTTTTGTCCCTAGCTTATTGACTCATTGCTTGTTCATCTTTTGGACTTCACAAACTAGACAAGCAATCTGTCTTCTTTTATACATAAATTATAATAAAAATACATGTTATGTACTCAACATTTCCTTGATTACAAGGCCAATAGAAGTAATTGATATACTACAGCATTTCTCTCATGGTTTCTTGGTTGGTTTGTGTAGGTGATGAGCTCAGCATGGTTCTAGAAGTCTTGCATTTCCCTCACTTGCTCATGTAAACCAGGAAATGACCTCACACAGCCCAGATCAAAAGTCAATGAAATGACTTTCATGTGTTAAATATTTGTAGGCAAGTCGTTGGTTATTAGGGTAACCAGCTGTCCTGATGTGCTGCCGATTGTGGAGGGCACAGGGACATGGGGTAGAGCTAAAACTAGGTCGGTACCTCCCTGGAAGTGTCCCTGGCAAAGGCTGATGCTGGCCATGCTTTTCATAAGCAATAATGAAGGAGGATGAAATCCAGAACACACTTGGGAATCTCTCCAGGCCATGTAGGGCTAAGACAGCAGCAGCACTTCTCTCCTCTGTCCCTGTCCAAACTAACTTTCCTTTCTCCCTAAGAATGGGAAAAGGAGCTCAGAATCTCAGGGACTGAGCTGGGAGCAGAGGAAGGGAAGGAAGGAAGGAGAGATGAATACACATATGTATGTAGGTATGTATATAAAGAGGGGAACTAATTAGAATAAATTCATATAACAAACTAAAAACATGAATCATCTTTCTAATTATTTGAGTTTATATATGAAGAAAATAAATCTGGTGACAAACTCAAAGTTTGAATATATCAACTTATTATAGAAAAGCATAAATAAACCCAAAAACATTAAGCCTCAATTAAAGAAAGATAGAATAATAGAATAATGTGAGTTTATGCCTGGTGCTTATTGGTTTTTACTGGACTTCTTACTACAGATCATTTCTACTGCCTACAGATCTGCTATGGACTCATGTTTCATCTTATGTAATTATTTATGAACTGATCTCTGGTAACCGATGTTTATTGATACTTAAGAGATGGATCCGTGGTGAAGAGCAGAGACTCCACTTGCAGAGGACTGAATTTCAGTTCCCAGCACCTAAGTAAGGAGGCCCACAACTTCCAGCAGCTCAGCTGCAAGGTATCCAACGTCCTCTCTGGCACCTGTGAGCAACCTGCACATGCATGTAAACCACACAAAAAACCCATATGTACACATAATTTAAAAATAAATCAAAATACTACATACTCTGTAGCGCTTCTCAAGCATGTGTGAGAATATGCTCGAAGAGGAGAGAGTAAAGCATGAGAGAGAAAGAGAGAGAGAGAGAGAGAGAGAGAGAGACAGAGAGACAGAGAGAGACAGAGAGACAGAGAGAGAGACACAGAGAGAGAGAGAGACAGAGAGAGAGACAGAGAAGAAGACAGTGATAAAGAGTAAACAATTGTTGAACACAGGTAGAATACAACAAGATGATACAAATGGAAGGGATAATATCAAAGGTCCCACTTATATAAAAAGCAGGTCTCTGCTTAATTTTCGTTTTCAAAACCAACAACTTATCCACTTTGAAAGTTTCCTTTCCCACCTGTGTGAACTGGAAGGATCTGCAAACTAAATCCTAGAGACTTGATTTCGAGCCCCCAGGCTAGCCTTGAAACCACCGTGAATGCAAATTGGCCATGGACACGCCCAGTAGCAGGCTGGCCTCAAACCTCTAATCACCCTGTCCTTTCCTCCCTCATCCTGGGACTATGGGTTTTCTAAAGTCCTTACATTAATAAACATTGGATTTCATTAAGGGCTCAGGCCCATTGGCCTCCAGCAAGCTCGGCAAACACTCTGTCGTTGAGGTTTTGTCCATAACCTGCCTTGGACCTGTTGTGCAACTTCAAGGGCAACTGAGAGACAGGGGGCTGGGGTGTGTCTGCCAAACCCTAGGCCCCTCCTATGCCTGGGCGGGGCTTCCTTGGCAGCCAGGCTTATATAAGGAAGACGGGTCCTCCCACCACTGCTCTTGATCAGCAGCCTGTCAACCTGGTAGCATCCACTCTGTCCCAGAGAGTCCACAGAGTGTCTTGCAGAAACCAGACGACAGCTGTTCCTGAACAAAGAAGTGTGGAGCCCAGGCCCATAAGCTGCCTCGGACCTTGTTGTGCACCGGCAACCGCAAACGAGGGGCAAGAGCGCATTGCCACCAACATGCTGAAAATGCCTCCGCGAAGCCCCAGGGTCTATCCGGTGCCCTGCTGGGACCCGCAGCCAGAAGGCGCCAACCCTGCCAAGCGCCGCCGCCTCCAGGAGCCTGCCTGCCTCGCCTCGCTGGTACAGCCAGACCTGGAAGCATCCGCCAGGCCTGCCAGCAAAGAGCTCACGTCCACGGTGGTCATTCCCACCGGATGTGCCATGCAACTACGCATGGAAGGCGTCGACCTGCTGCTGGAGCCTGAACCCAATTCGGTCAGGCGAGTGTCGTTACCTGGACATACCATCATACTGGTCCCCGAGGGCCTCCAAGCCTCCTCCCAACCTGGGCAGGCTGTGTTCTGGCCCGCCGGCACAAAGGAGGCCCCTGTCCCGGACATGCTCCAGGACCACCATGTCTTTGCCCTCGACCAGGAAAATTGATCACATACTTGGTAACAAAGCAAACTTCCACAGATATAAAAAAAAAAGTTTAGTAACTACCTGTGTCTTATCGAATCACCATGGAATAAAGTTAGAATATAACAACAATTCAACCCCCAGAAAACCTACAAACTCATGGAAACTGAACAGGTAACTACTGAACCACCCCTGGGTCAGGGAAGAAATAAAGAAAGAAATTAAAGTCTTCCTTAAATTCAATGAAAATAAAGATACAAAATACCCAATCTTATAGGACACTATGAAAGCAGTGCTAATAAAAAAGTTCATAGCGCTAAATTCACAAATTAAAAAAAGACGGAGAAAACTCACATTAGAAACTTAACAGCACAGGTAAAAGCTCTAAAGAAGAAGAAGAAGAAGAAGAAGAAGAAGAAGAAGAAGAGGAAGAGGAAGAGGAAGAGGAAGAGGAAGAGGAAGAGGAAGAGGAAGAAGAAGAAGAAGAAGAAGAAGAAGAAGAAGAAGAAGAAGAAGAAGAAGAAGAAGAAGAAGAAGAAGAAGAAGCTGACTCACCAAGGAGGAGAAGAAGACTGGAAAAATCAAGTTGAGGGTTGAAATCAACAAAATAGAAACAAGGAAAACAATCCAAAGAATCAATGAAGGAAACAGGGCTAGTTCTTTGAGTAAAATCAACAAAATTGACAAACCCCTATCCAAACTAGTTAAAAGGAAGAGAGAGAACATACAAAATAACAAGATCAGAAATGAAAACGGAGCCATAACAACAGACACTGAGGAAATTCAGAGAATCATTGGGTCTTGTTAAAAAGCTTATGTGTGACAAAGTTGGAAAATGTAAAAGAGATGGACTTGTTTTTAGATAAAATCCAAATACCCAAATTAAATCAAGACCAGGTGAGCAGCACACAATGCCTGTCTGCACTCTATGTGCTACCATACAGTTTGTGAGCTACGAGCAAGGGGCTAGAGGTTAAAATACACAAACACACAGACAGAGAGACAGAGACATGGACCTCTAGTCACTGATAAGAAGCCCTTTAAACAACAGCACCCTGGAGGCTTAGCACCCAACAGTCAATTGGGCCAACAGGTGAAAACCTTATCCTCTGATCCTCAAGGCCAAGGCAACCTCTTTTGGCTAGAGAAAGAAGAGCTGGAGAGATAGCTCAGTGGTTAAGAGCATTGGCTGCCCTTCCAAAGGTAACAAGTTCGATTCCTGGCAACGACATAATGCCTCACAACAATCTGCAATGAGGTCCTGTGCCCTATACTGACAACAGAAGGGAAAGGCAGGAGAGATAGCTCAGTGGTTAAGAGCATTGCTTGCTGAGTTCAATAAGGACCCAGGGACCCAGGGACCCAGGGACCCAGGGACCCAGGGACCCAGGGACTCTGATCTCAAGAAATGTGCATAAAAATTTAATTTGTTTCTGTTTTCCTTTCATCAACAAATAATAAGATAACAAGAAAATAAGTGACAATAATGGAAACCATTTTCAAACACTTTTTAGGTCTAAAAATTCAAAATCTATATCACTTATAAGTTGGCTTCTTTGCTTGACATCCATAATGATAGACATGACTCTCTTGGATGTCTAGTACTAGAAGTGATTCATATACATGTCACATGGGAAGTGATTCATTATACAGTATCTAAAGTGATTCAAAGGAGGAAGATAAATCTTTGCTACCTACAGGTGACAAAGCCTATTTCAGCTTTTACCAGGCATGATCATAAAAGAACTAAATTTTCCCTATGTCTGAACTAGTTCCTGAGAGCAGTGTTGGGAGTTGGCCTTCCCTGAAAGTTCTCTGTATCTGATGACAAAGCATTTAAGGAGTATTAAAAGAGGATTCTCAACATCAGCATTTGAAAATAGATGCTTAAAACCCAAGTTCCTGTGCTTCTGTTTCCACCAGTTGCTGGATGAAGGTACTATGGTGATATTTATGATATTCATCAGTCTGACTACAGGGCAAGGCAAATTCGGGCACCCTCCTCTATTGCTTAGGGTCTTACTGAGGTAATCCTGGTGAATTCCTGGGAATTTCTCTAGAGTAGGTTTCTTGCTAACCCCATAATTGCTCCCTCAATCAAGATATCTCTTTCCTAGATCTCATCTCTATCCTTCCTCCATCTCAACTATACCATTCCCTCAAGTTCTCCTTGCCCCTCCCCCTTTCCTCTCCTCTTCCCCTTTGACCCTCCCTTTCCCCCCAACCCCATGTTCCCAATTTTATCAGGTGATCTTGTCTATTTTGACTTTCCAGGTATATCTATGTATGTTTATCTTGGGGTTTAACTTGTTACTTAGCTTCTCCAGGATCATGAGTTATAAGCTCAATATTATTTGTTTATAGCTAGTATCCACTTATGAGTGAAAACATACCATATTCATCTTTTGGGGTCTGGGTTACCTCACTCGCTACAGTGTTTTCTGCTGCATCGATGCACTGGACTAAGCTCCCAAAGTCCAGTTAAGAGTGGGAGAAGTTAGAATGAACAAAAAGGTCAAGAGCATGATAGGTACACCCACTGAAATAGTTAACCTGAGCTTATGGGAGCTCATGAACACCAGCCAGACTGGGAAGGAACAAGCACAGGACCAAACTAGTCCCTCTGAATGTGGTTGACAGTTGTATGACTGGGGCAGACTGAGGGAACCACTGGCAGTGGCACCAGGATTTATCCTTACTGCTTGTACAGGCTTTTTGGGAACCTATTCTCTTTGGGGGGAAATGTTGCTCAGCCTAGATAAAATAGGGAGGGCCTTGGACCTTCCCCAAAGCAATGTGGCTTAACCTCTCTGAAGACTGGATGGAGGTAGGGTAGGAGAGTAAGTAGAGGGAATGGGAAGAGGGGAGGTAATGGGAACTTGGATTGGTATGTATAATGAAAAATGATAGTTTGGGTTTTTTTTTTTTAGAAATAAATAAAACAAGACTGACAACTGCGGGGGAAAAAACATATTTTGGCAATTAAAAAAAAGGACAACACCCGAGTTCCTAGAAGGAAGCATGAAACCAAGACTGCATGGAGGAGGTATGTCGTCGGAGGCTGCCTGTTCCTTTTCCCAGCTGCCCAGACTTGAAATAATCACACAGAAACTGTATTATTACAACACCGCTTGGCCTATTAGCTCACAGGTCTTATTGGCTAGTTCTTATATCTTAAATTGACCCATTTCTATTAATCTGTGTATCACCACGTGGTTGTGGCCTACCGGTAAGTTTCCATCCAGTGTCTGGTGTCTGTCTCCTGCGGCAGCTACATGACTTCTCCTTGACTCTGCCTACTCTTTCCTATCTGCTTGGCATTCCCGCCTTGCCCTATTCTGTGCTGCAATAGGCCCAAAGCAGATTCTTTATTAACCAATGGTATCCACAACATACGGAGGGGAATCCCACATCAGAGGTGAACTGGGGAATCCTCTCAGGAGCAGAACCTATGAGAAGGAGGCAGGCATGGTCTCAAGCAGGACATGAACACAAAGGAAGCCTCAGCAATCTTTAAAGGTAGCTCTGGATTTGAAATGGTCATTCATACTTGTTTGAAGGAGAACGCAAATAAAGTTATCCCACACTAGCTCTGAATTGGGTATACTAAGGGGTTCTTTATTTAAAGGGGGGACTCACAGATCACAGTCTTCTATATGAACAGGAAACAGGAATGGAATCCAGCATCCAGGTATGAGAGAGGAGAGAGAGCAAGCAGACTGCACAGACTTTTGTTACCCAAGGTCACGCCCAGCCTGGTCCAGCCTCTCAAAAGCCATTGGCTGAAGGAGGTTACCCATCACTTGTTCTGAATTGAGGAGAGAGGGGAAGGTCTGGGTTTTGTGTTCCTTCATAGAAAAGTCATCAAATGTGGACTACCCCTCAACATCCTTTGACGAGGCACAGTTATGAGGAACTCAGTTGTGAGCTGTCACTGGTGGTTTCTGAGAGTGAGGGGACGCTATAACTGCAGCGTCCAGACCATCACAACGAGTCAAAGCCCTGAATCTACTTGCATGAAAGTCATCTTCTGTGTGACTTCGGGCCTTCACAAACCAGCTTAGGATTAGATGGACATGGTGGAAGGTAGTATGAGTAATGAGTATGAGATAATAAGATCAAATGAGCATTAACTTTCTACTGTTCTTTCTGCAGTGGCCCTACTCCAGGTCAGCTGCTCATTTTTCAGTGGAGTTATTCTAATAGTATTCCATCTCTCTGTGTCTCCTATACCATTTCTCAAACATAAAACGGATTGCGAAAATTACACACGTACTTACAGTCAATGGAATCTCATTTCCAAACAATTTATGACTCTCCACAACTTCCTGCTCCCCTCACAGGCAAGATTGTGTTTTCCAGTCTTACCTCATTTTATGTCCATTTTTTCTGATGCACATTCTGTGTGTCAATGCTCTCTCTCCTTTACTTCTCTTCCATTCCTTTGCTGAATAATTCAGCCAAAAGTCACTGGGCTAGGCCAACCAAATGACTATGGAGCAGCAGCACAGAGCAGGCTGACTGAGATTGAGTGGAGTAAGAAGGATGCCCAAAGTGCCCAGAGAGGTGGTGTGGCATTGGTATTGGAACCTGTGAATGGTGAAGGAGACATCTACCCAAGACAGTGGTGTCTCTTCATGAATCAAAAAATAGGCCTGCAAATGAAGTTGCCATGGAGTGAAGGGGAGCAGTGAAGTGTCTGAGCCTCAGAAGATGAGGAAGTCCTTGGTGTGAGAAAGCCTGTTTTAGAGTTTGGAACAATTCCAACCATGTGAAGCAGGATCAGGACCACAGATTCAGGGTCTGAGGAAAGTTTGTACTTCAAGTTTGACCTCTTTTGCAACATCTAGTTGGAGGAAGGCAGAAGGGTTTAAAGTATTGAAATCATTGTCTACAGTCAATGTAAAGGGCACTAAGCTCTCTCAGGAGGGGAAAATCGCCATGGCCCAGTCACCTTCCAAAGGTCCCATTTCCGAAAATCACCAAGTTACTTTTGCCATGATGTTTTATCATAACAACCATAATTCAAACTAGGGCAGAGTGTAACTATTTTTGAATAGGTTTTAAAGAAGTTCAGCATACATTGGTTGAGATGGAGCCACACTCTTCCATGTTTCAATCATTGACTAGTTCTACTGTTGTTGAGTAATAGTGTATGCTGTGAACGTGGCACAGTTTGTTCCACCTCTTATCTCCTGCTTTGAATGCAAATGTACCTCTGCACCTTTATATGTATCAAAGTTAACATAAGTAGCAAGGATACAAAACTAAGTTATGGGACTGGGGACGTGTCTCAACCAATAAAGTGAGAGGACGTGAATTTGATCGCCCACTTACACATAAAACACAAGTGCAACAGCACACATTTGTAATCTCAGGGCTGGAAGGAAAAAGCAGGGTACCTGAGCTAGCAGGTCAGTCAGTGTGCTAGAGGTTCAGTACACTTCTCTCAAAAAATAAGATGGATTCAGCAGGTTGTATAAATATATGCACATATGTGTGTTATGCATGCATACCACACACCTATGCATCTAACAATAATAATAAAGGAAAAGGAGCCTATCAACTTGAACATGAGGGGGCATGAGTGAAGAGTTCAAGAAAGGGTAGCCAACCAGGGGGTGAAAGTGGGCAGCTGTAGGCAGACAAGGACACTAATAGTGTCCTTTGCTTTACAAAAGCTTCTAAGTTTTAGCAAGTCCCATGTATTTATAATTGCTCTCAGTGTCTGTGCTTCTGGGATTATATTTAGAAAGTGGTCTCCTGTTCTCATGCATTGAAGGCTACTTTGTAATGGTAAAGGTAAAATGCTGTGGATTCCTGAGTGGTTGCAGCTAGCAATGGGCCATGAGACCATGCCACAGATGGACAGGCACACCACACAGAGTAAGGTTGGATATTTATTTAGTAGTTTACAGAGGGGAAAGGGGAGAGGGAGAGAACAGCAGAAAGAGAGACACAGAGAGAGGGAGGGGGAAAGGGGAGAAAGGAGAGATAGAAGCTGTCTCAGAGAAAGAGAGGGGGGGGGACTCAGGCTAGAAACTGAAGATTGGCAGATGGGGGAGGGAGTGGGCATGGTTTGTCTCTTAAAGGGACAGAGTAGACCATTACATTCCCTTCTCTTTTTATAATAAAAAGGCGGGAGTTTAGGTGCAACAGGTTAAAGGAATTGGGGCAGCGGATTCTCAAAACTTCTTCCTGCTTATTTGTGGGTGTCATCTTTTTTGGGGGGAACCTGAGAAGACTAGGTACTGGTCACATCCTGGTCTGCTTGCTCCTGTCTGACATTTGTGGTATGGAAATGGCTGGTGTCTCTTACACCTGTTTAAAGTATTTGTAGAACAGAGGACAAAGTTAAGTTAAGGGAAAAAAAGTTAGGACCAGGGAATTGAAGGGGGTGTATCTGACCTGTTTAAGGTGGATCCTTCAATTTGGTGCCCTAGAACTCATGAGAATTCTTTGGGTTTGTGGAAACAGAAGTTTTAGACATATACATTCTATAAACAGTACCATATTTATGTCAGAATGACTGTGTCATAGTTTTGCACAATGAAAAGTATTTTTAAGACTATGGAAGGCAGCATGAGAGAGAAATTTGATAACTTATATTTGTCTTCACACCTTTATAACTTGCAGGTCTTGTATTTGTATTTTACTGAAATTTGTTTGGTGAGGTTGTCCTTTTAAACTGACAAAACCTCTCAGCTGTCAAACTGTATCAGAGATCTTTTAGAAGGATAAAATTTTACTTGAGTTATTGATTTAAAAACAACAGAGAGCTTACTTGGTTGGCATCTAGAGCTATTTCGGGGTCCTCCATGGTCACTGAAGGTCATATTTGCCTTTTGCTGTTTAATACAGGGCCTACCAGGCTCCAGAAAATCATCTGGGCTAGAAATCTGTAGGAAGAGAAGCCTACCTTAACCTGAGCATCTAGGCTGTCAATTACAGTGATTCTGTCCAGTATCTGGCGATCTTCAGTTTATATGAAAGGCAGTTTTTCCCAGTGGTCAGTGCTTGGCAGTTGAAGCGAATTGTGCATGGATGTTCTGTGCCTATTTGTCTTCTGTCTTCTTTGGAGGAAGTAGAGTGCTGCTGCTAGGAGTCAACATGTCTCTTTTTGTTATGAAAAGCTTTTTAATGATTAAATATTTAAATGCCATATTTCCCAGATCTTTGAGCAGTTGAGGGCTGTTGATCAGGTGTAACTACAGTATAGAATCTGCCTGAAGAGCTGGGTTTGAGCTTGACTGTACTGGGTCTTAGCAGGTAAGATTTACACTCATAAAAAGAAAGAAAGAAGAAAAAACTGATTGCAATAGAAGGTTAATGGCAGAACTGACATTAGTAAACAACAGCATAATATATTTTAAATGAGGGTTCATAAGTGTGTGGATTAATATCGGGGTCTTTGGGTTAGATTCCATTGGTCAACCTCTCTGTTTTTATGCCAATACTAAGCTGTTTGCATTACTATAGCTCTATAATGGAGATGGAAGTCAGGGATTTTGATGCCTCCAGAAGTTCCTTTTTTGTATAGGATAATTTTGGCTATTCAATGGATGCTCAATCATACCACAAGGACACATGTTCAATTATGTTCATAACAGAATTATTTGTCATAACCAAAACCTGGAAATAACATAAAAGCCCCTTGACCAAAGAATGAATAAAGAAGATCTGGTATGATGTGGGATTCCCCTTTGTATGCTATGAATATGATTGGTTAATTAGTAAAGAAAACTGGCTTGGCCCTGATAGGGCAAAAGAATAGAGCTAGGCAGAGAAAACTAAACTGAACCCTGGGAGAAGGAAAGGCAGAGATGCCATGTAGCCCCACCAAAGACAGACACTGGAACTTTAGCCGGTAAGTCACAGCCACATGGCCATACACAGATTAATAGAAATGGGTTAAATTAATATGTAAGAGTTAGCCAATAAGAAGCTAGGGCTAATGGACCAAGCAGTGATTTAATTAATACAGTTTCTGTGTGATTATTTCAGGGCTAAGCCACTGGGAACAAACTAGTGGCCTCCTTACAACAGTAATATATTTACACAATGGTGTACTACACAGTGGAAAAAAATTAATGACATCTTAAAATTTGCGGGCAAATGGATGGATCCAGGAAATATATTGAGGGAGGTAACCCTCAATATAAATAACCCTCAATATAAAGGCAAATATAATATATAATATATACTCACTCATAAGTGGCTTCTAGACATAAAGTAAAGAAAAACCAGCCTATAATTCATAATCCCAGAGAACCTAGACAATAAACAGGATCCTAAGAGAGACATACATGGATCTAATGTGCATGAGACGTAGAAAAAGACGAGATCTCCTGAGTAAATTGGGAGTATGGGGATCATGGGAGAGGGCAGAAGGGGAAGGGGGAGAAAGACAGGCAAGCAGAATTTTTTTAAAAGACAAAAAAAAAAAGAAAAATTAAAAAGAAATAAAGTAAAAAACTAACCAAACAAAAGAAGAATTAAAAAAAAAAAGACACCCTAGTCTTGATTGTGTTACATGGTTATTTATATCTACAATGGAAGAGAAAAAAATAAAAAAAAAATACAAAGTTTGAGGCAAAAAAGACCACCAGAAAGGTTGAAGCAATGATTTATACTGAAAGAAATAAGGAGCAACGGGATAAAAGGTGTGGGTCCCCAGAGCAAGACCCCACCCATCTAATCCAGCAACCTGTGAAAGGAAAAACACCCCAATTCATTTCCTTCCCCTAAAAAACATCAACAAAACAAAGCCTGTGCAAACGTCATTTAAGGAGGGGGCTGTGTTCCAAACCAAGCAGGCGGCAGAACTTAGCAGTTTCAACTACATGATTATGGCTTTAGAGTTATGAAGAGTCAAGAGCTGTGGAATTTTCCTCTGAGGTTAAGGAAAGTCACTAAAGCTAGGCATGCTGCAGAAAGACCCCTGAATGGCGGCCCAGAGAGGCCATTGTGTGAAGTTGTGAATGTAAGGCCTGAACATGCTAAAGGACCCCAAGATGCTGGAAGTTCCAGAGATATAAGATACTTACTGAAAGTTGGATGCAGGAAGTGGAGCCAGATGAAGAGAGAGAAGTCTGCTATAGTCATCAAAGCTGAGTGTCTAAGCCCTTTGACACCATGCATGTAGTTATAGAATGAAAGGCAGGACCTGCTGACTTTCAGTCTTGCTTGGGTCAAGTATTTCCTCACTAGGCCCTTTTCCTCCCACGAGGGATGGCTATGTGTATTCTGCATCATTGTATGTTGGCAGTATATAATTTGCTTTTAGATTTTATGGAGAGGTGCTTATACTTAAGAGATTGCCTAGAGTCTCAGAAGAGACTTTGAAATCTGGACTTTAAACAGTTTAGAGACTGAAAGACCTTAGGGACTTTTGAAATTGGACTACATGCATTTTGCTTTATCATATGGCTGCAAGCCTATGGGAGCCAGGGAATGGAATGTGATGGTTTGAATAAGAATGACCCCCTTAAGACTCATACTTTTGAATGCTAGATCACTAGGGAGTGATACTTTCTGAGAAGAATTAGAATGACTAGGAGGTGTGTTCCTGTCAAAGTAGGTATGGCTTTGTTGGGGGAGATGTGGTATTGGAGGTATGCCTTGAGGCTCCAAAAACCCACAGCAACACCCCCCAATACATCAATGCACCTGCTGGTTGCCATACTCCCTGCTGCCATGTCCCCTGCCATGATGATAACAGGCCAAAGCTCTGAAACTATAAGAAAGCCAACCAACTGAAATTTTTAATAAGTTTTCTTGATTATGGTATTTTGACACAGCAATAGAAAAATAACTGAGACACCAGGCCTGGTGATATAGATATATATATTTGCTATTATATATCTGTGTATAATTCAAGTGGTTGAAGTAGGAATTCAGATCTGCTCATGTCACAGAGTGAATTCACGGCCAACCTAAGTGACAGAGTGAGACACTTTAAATAACAAACAAAAAAAATGAATGAACAAATGTTTGGAAATAAAGCTCAGGGGTAGAGTCCTCACATAGATCTAGGCTTTAGTTCAATCTTTGGTACCTCAAAAAAATTTACTGAGTTATATTATTATAGAAGTTCAAGTTCTTTTTCAGTATTCAAACTCTACCAGAGAAATATTAGTGAGCCAATATTTTCTTCATGAACTCTCATGTAACTGCTTCAGTTCATACTAGTATCTCCTTTATGTCTCTCTATGTAGTATGGTTATTCTCATGAGTCCTCAATGCAGCTTGGAGTAATCCAGTTTTAAAATCTAGTCATTTTCTTCTTTATCAGTATCCAAATGGTGATCTTTAAAACAAAACAAAAAAAAAACAGAAAATAAATCATGATTGACAAGACAGGCACTGAAGACTGATGCATTCAACACCTGAAGCACAATTAATAAAAACTCAGAGACAGATAGTGAGGTAGGTTTAACTTAAAGGTCAGAAAAGCAAAACAGTCAGTTACTGTCTCTCATCTTTACCTCAGTCTGAAATGGTGATCCTGCCTCCAGGAATCTCAGAATGAGACGGAGACTGAGAGCTGTCTCCTCCCATTTTATAATCCATTCTAGTTCCGGGATTAAGGGTGTGCACCACTACTACTTGGTTTCTATGGCAAGATAGTGTGGTTACTGGGATTAAAGGTGTGTGTCACTGCTGCCTAGTCTGTCAGGTTGTCCAGCGTGGTTGTTTTACCTTTCTGATCTTCAGGCAAACTTTATTAAAATACAAATGAAATGTCACTACAAGCACCCATGCATCTGGACACCAGAAAAGCTGAAAATGGTCACTCCCAAGATCCTCCGCTGGATGGTTTCCTTCTGGTTTTAAATGAAACCATGTTACTCATGCTAGACTCTAAACCAGAGTTGAATTTCCCAGGTGAAGAATTAGGGCACAGTGTCTTCCCTTCTTGACCAAGCCATGGTATAACAGTGCAAAGCACCACACTCTGGTTGTTGGGCTTACTGGCATGTGCTCTGGGGAGCTGTTTTTCAGCAATCCACAGGATCCTGCAAATTACTCAGCACAATTAATGCATTTCTTTTCATTGCATGTGGCTAGAGGAGCTTAAGTCATAAAAGATAGAGACAAGTCACCCCTTCTATTATCTCTATAAAGCTTAAGTTACTCACTCTTGTTGCCATTTCTATTATGAAAAAAATAAGAGATTGTTCTAGTTTTGTTTCTCTATTGTGATAAACACCATGACTAAAAGCAACACAGGGATGAAGTATTTTACTTGTAGGCTATAGTCCACCATCAAGACGAGCCACAGCAAAAACTCAAGAAAGTAACCTGGAGACAGGAACTGAGGCAGAGGCACTCAGCTTCTGTGGAATAACCCTTCCATATGCTATGAATATATGTTGATGCTCTCATTGTTTGGTAATAGAAACTACTTTGGCCTATAACAAGGCAGAATATAGCTAGGCAGAAAAGACAAACTGAATTCAGAAAGAAGGGCAGAGTAGAGAGAGACACAAGACAGCCCCTCAAGGGAAAAAAAGTCAACAGACTGGCAAAAGCCACAGCCATGAGGCAATACATAGGCTAATAGAAACGGTTTAATTTAAATGTAAGAGCTAGTTAGTAATAAGCCTGAACTATGGGTTTAACAGTTTATAATTAATGTTTAACCATACAGTGATTATTTAGAAGGGGCTGCAGGACAGGATAGTACAGAGAAACCTTATTTACACTCAGTTTGCTTTCTTAAGTAACCCAAAAATACTTGCCCAAGGATAGCACCACCCACAGTGGGCTGGGGCCCTTCTACATCAATTGGCAATTAAGGCACAGCTGCCCAAACTCTCAGAGTTCTCAGCTGAGATTCCCTCTTCTCATATATGTAAAGGTTTGTGTCAAGTAGACAAAACTAACCATCTCAGACATAAAGAATTGTGAATTTTTAAGTTACCCATTCCATTTATTTGATAGTACTCCTCTCCTTTTAAATCCATACACCTTGAAAAAAAAGCAAAGTTAGATTTTAAAGTGAGACAGAAGAAGAAAGTATGGAGAAAAAGAAAGGAAGGAGGAGCAATATAGTTTTTGAGAATTTTTTTCTAGCAATTAAACATCTTTTTTGCTACCTTAACACTCAATATAGAAGTAGGCAATTTAGACAACAAGATTAAAAAAGAAATGACTGGTTACAGAAAAAATCAGTTTTAGAAAGAATCAAAAACAGCTAGGAGTGATAAATAAAAAAAAATAATCTTTCAATCTGCCACTCCCAAATTCAACAAATTACATAATTATATTTATTGCTACTTCCATGAAGTTGTAATATATGATAAGCTAATGTTTAAATGATAATACTAATATTTATTTCATCCTATGGTAATGCAAAAGTTTGAAAATATTATGAAGCTAATTTTGATAGTAACGTAGTTTTAAGGTAAACTGTGATGACTGATATTTTATAAACATTTCTAGGTTTTAGCCAAGTAGCTTTGAAGTGTTCAAGATTAACAGCATCCAATACTGTTTTCTCATTATCCAGAAGTTTCCTCCAAAGAAACAAATCATAAGAACAGGTTAGTCTGGGAACAGTATGCATCAAATAAGGGAATTCATGGTTATGTGCGCATGTTCCCACTGGGGAGGGGCACTTATATCCCTTTCTACACTGTTTTTACACACTGCAGACATACAAGCTCTTGGTGGGGATAGGCACTAACTCAGGGCTTTGGAGGCACATGGAAGACATAAAGCCTCCTTTTACTTGTTTCTAACTTGTTTATTTAAAAATTTTAACAGCCACAGTGTTGCTGTTCCAAGATATTTCAGCTTTGGATAGTTAACTGCTTTTTTTAAAATGAGAAGTTTGAAATGTGATTTTGTTCTTTGGAGTTGACTGCTCTGAGAAACACAATTAAAGAGAATTTTTTTTCCTCCTGGTTTGGAGGCCTCATGTTTCTCATGGAAACCACTTGATTAACGCATATCCAACTTTATGTTAACAGCACATATGGCGTGTAGATTCGACATCCCAGTTTCCCTGGGAAGTTGTTTGAAGGAGCAGTAGGAAAGTTGTCAATCCCCAAATGGCCAATAGGTTTCATATGTAGTTAAGTTGGCTAACAAAAACTCTCAGTGCAAATTCAGGACCACTAAACCACTCATGAGTGAAGACGTTTGCCCTGATCCTCACACAGAATGAACACTTCCTCATCAAATAAAGGAAACATCATTTTATAATTTTTATGATTTTTTAATGTATTAATCAATCACTTAATTCCTACTCTTAGTAAACCAATCTGTGCTGTTAGGAACAGACAAATTCTATTAAGACTGACACCCTCGTTAGATAGTGCTTTTACCAAGCTGATCTCCATAAAAAAGTTGATAGACCAAGAAGAAAATGGTGTGATAGAGTCTGAGAGGATTACAATGAAGGAGAATGTATTCACAGCTCAAGGCATAGGGAGGATCAGTGTTAATATCCATATTTAAAACTGGGTAGTGGTTTTAAGATTGGCACATATGAAGGGAAGAAAAAGAGCAGCAGTTTCTCCTTGAGGATGAAGTGAGGATAAGATGGCGTCACTGGTTGGGACTAGCAAAAGAGCTAGCATATGCATATATTTTTTTAAGTCCTTATTGTGGAGAGCTCATGGGTGCAGCTTCCGTGACATATATAGCAGACACTATTTCACAGCAGATGTCCTGATATTGGTCTTACAGTCTTCTCACTCTCTGTTTTGTGATTATTCCTGAGCCTTGGGTGTAGGGAATGCACGGGATATATATCAGTGGGGGGCAGGCACCACACAGTCAGGGGAGCTCTATAAAAGTCTCCATATAATGCACAAATAAGATTCTTTAATGAGGAGTAAGAGCTGTGCTTACATCTAAAGATTACCAAGGTCTGCACAGTGACATCAATGAACATGCAAACGTGGACAGGGGAAGTCCAACATGGTCCCACCACTAGAAGAAGAGCAACAGTGAGTGTTCACAGACAACCTCCTATGTTCATTGTCCAATCCCAAGTGGTCAGAAATATATATATATAAGCAAAGCTAAATGGATTGAGTTATATAAATAGGTAGACACACATATATGTATATATGTAACAATATTAATTAAGGAAGAGATCATGGGTGTCATGGTGGATATGTAAGAGAGTTGGTAAGAGAGATGGAGGCAGAGAGGGAGGGGCAGGGATAATGTAGATTCAATGTTGATATATGGCATTATCAAATAAGTAAATAAAATAAAAACTTAAGACAATATAGTCCTTTGGCTGCTTCTAACCAGTCTCATAGTATTGCCAATATCATAATCTTTGAATGCTTGAATCAGGGGGGATTGCTATATTTAGACAGGATCTCACTATGTGGTCTAGGCTTGTCTCCAACTCCTATAAGCAAATGAACCTTCAACTTCAGTATTCCAAGTAGCCAAGACTATGGAGTTGACCTACTCATTATACCTGGATTTAATTGTTTTAATCATTCATTTTTTATCAAGCACTCACTAGTAAATCTTCATGATAATTTTAACAAGGAGTATGACAACATAGATTAATCAAGTTATGTGGCTTTACCACTTTATGGAAATGTATTTAAAAATAATAAGTCATCCCTTGTCCAGAAAGACAGAATATAGAGTAATGAGTGTAAAGTACCTAATAGAAGATAGACTAGAGAGAAATTGATGACAGATTTGGGGAGGGGATAGGTCCAAAATGTAAAGTTGTAGAGCTCAGTAAGACTCAGATGGTAGAAGGCTTTTTATGTATCCGCTTTGCCACATGGTTTTGTAAATAAATCTTTACAAAGTCATTTATTGACTACAATTTTATCCATATATATTATCGTTACTTCTGTGCTATACCAACAGAAGAATGAATCCAAAAACTGTTCTGTTTCCAGAGGCCACTCATTCATTCCTGGTTGCCCAGACCCAAAATAATCACATAGAAACTATATTATTTGCAATACTGTTTGGCCAATGGCTTAAGTGTATTGCTAGGAAGCTCTTTTTTTAAAAAAATTATTTATTTATTTATTTATTAAAGATTTCTGCCTCCTCCCCGCCACCACCTCCCATTTCCCTCCCCCTCCCCCAATCAAGTCCCCCTCCCTCCTCAGCCCAAAGAGCAATCAGGGTTCCCTGCCCTGTGGGAAGTCCAAGGAACCCCCACCTCTATCCATGACTAGAAAGGTGAGCATCCAAACTGCCTAGGCTCCCCCAAAGCCAGTACGTGCAGTAGGATAAAAAACCCACTGCC
This sequence comes from Microtus pennsylvanicus, assembly GCF_037038515.1. Classification (NCBI taxonomy): domain Eukaryota; kingdom Metazoa; phylum Chordata; class Mammalia; order Rodentia; family Cricetidae; genus Microtus; species Microtus pennsylvanicus. The sequence continues at coordinate 10,200,239 of NC_134590.1, read as the reverse complement.
ATTGTTCTTGAGGTCTCAGTAGCCCTCATTGTCTGCTATGTTCAGCGAGTCTGGTTTTATCCCATGCTTTTTCAGCCCCAGGCCAGCTGGCCTTAGTAGGTTCCCGATAGAACATCCCCATTGTCTCAGTGTATGGGTGCACTCCTAGCGGTCCTGAGTTCCTTGCTCATGCTCTCTCTCCTTCTGCTCCTGTTTTGGACCTTGAGATTTCAGTCCGGTGCTCCAATGTGGGTCTCTGTCTCTGTCTCCTTTCATCACCTGATGAAGGTTAATATTCAGGAGGATGCCTATATGTTTGTCGTTGGATTCACCTTCTTATTTAGCTTCTCTAGGATCGCGAATTATAGGCTCAATGTCCTTTATTTATGGCTAGAAACCAAATATGAGTGAGTACATCCCATGTTGCTAGGAAGCTCTTATATCTTAAATCAACCCATTTCTATTAATCTGTGTAATGCCACATGGTTGTGGCCTACAAGTAGCGTTCTGTCCTGCATCTATCTTCTGTGGCGGCTCTATGGCTTCTCTCTGACTCCACCTAGTCTCTCCTCCTTTATCTGCTTGGAATTCCTGACTTGTTCTATTCTACTAAACTATTGGCCAAAACAGCTTTATTCATTAACCAATAAAAGCAACACATAGACAGAAGGACTTCTCAAACCATTTCCCCTTTTCTTTTCAAATAAAAAGAAAGGTTTTAACTTTGACATAAGAAAATTGCATACGACAGTTATTAAGCAATAATTATAGTTATAATATTTATATCTACTTTCTTTTATAATAATTACAAACTATAATTATAACTATCTATTCTTCAACTCCATCAAAGACTCCAAGAGGATATAATATTACCTAAGTAAACAGGAAGTACATTGTAAGCAACTTCCAAAACTCTAGAATTGACAGAGACATCTGACTGGATAGTCACCCAATGTTCTTCCTTAACATTGGGGCACCCATATTCAGCCTACAGGCCCATGGTATCTGGCAGACTTTTCCATGAAGCAGGAAATGTAAAGAAAGTTCCACCTATATTGGCAGTTTGTCATTCACTTTTTTTGTGTGTCCTGCAGAATGTCTGGCAGACTCTTTCATGAAGTTGGAATCCCAAAGGATTGTCTCACCTTTAGGCATGTTCAACAGTCATTTATCCATGGGTCCTTCATATCCAGGTCACCCAACATACCAAAAAGCAGTCCAGGCAAGAGCAATTTCTTCTCAAATGGCTACCAAACTCCATGAGGAGCCTCTATAATACCTATCTTCTTCTTGAAGCAATTGATACTTCCAGAAGTATATGGGTCTCATTGTCATGAAAAGCCCTAAATTTTAAAATATTTTAAATGCTATGTTCTGTAGTCTTTGAAAGATCTGAAGAATACCTATCTTACTGAAATATATCTCTATATATCTAGAAAACCTAATATGACTACAAACTTGACTATTATAGATGATTACCTATTAACCTATATTTAATTGTACATTACAGTTTTAAATGGGATGCACAAACACAATACCTTAATCAAGAGCAGAAATACATACACACATGTGTGTGTATAAAGAGAGAGATAACAAAATTGACCTCAAATTTATATCAATAAACCAAGATCCATATCAATACAAAGTATTCATCTCTATATAATATCCACCTTTAAATGTAAATAAACATTTATAAACATTATTTGAGAATTTGAGTGTTGTTCTCTCCAAATTGCTTCCTGTTTTATGTTGGGTGAATTATTTTAAGGGGTTTATGGAGACTTCCGGGGAATCTTTGTCCATCAAACCATATTATCCTAGAAGGAATCCAGGTTCTCATCATCTGTGGAAACAAAAGCATAACCTCTCTTCCAAAGCAACATATCCCTAGACCCAAATTTTGAAGTCAAGATACTTTTAAAGTATATATGTTAGTTTAGTTTAGCAGCTCCCATAATCAAATACCTCTCTGTAGTCAAAAATTCAAAGAAAACATGATAATATACATAATCCAGGCTCTCTGTGTATATTTTATCTTTATGTGGCTTCTTTTTCTTTACTGCTTTAATCTATAACTGTCTGTACTCTGTCTTTTTAAAGACTTTGTTTTATTTTTTAAAACTATTCATTTCTTATTACAACTGTCTATAGTCTTTTTCTTCTCTCTCCCATGCATATGTACATTTATCCAACACTATGACCCTTTCAGAGGTTTATTTCTGTCTAAATCTGTCTTTGTTGTATATCTGTAATTATTTTCTGACCAGGAGTGCTTTATTTTTAGATGCTAAGTGGGCATGGCTAGGACCAACTCCAAGGTTCTGCCAATTGGCTCCACCCAGTCCATATAGTGCAGGTATGTTTGCTGCCTGTGAGAGTCACCCAGCTCCAGGATCACAGGGGGTCTATGTCACCATAAGCAACTGGTAGCGTGCTGCTCACAAACTCCATAAAAGTGCTTAGCCTCCTGAAAGAGCCAGAGTTTGTGCTGGCAGCACAAACCAGGAAGCTGCCATTTCTTATGCTAAGTCAGAAAGCCTTTTCTTAAAGGAGCCACAACACCTCTACTAGCCACCAGCAAACAAAGCCCATCTGAAAAAAAAATGCAAGAAGCTGTGCTTCACTCTATTTTTCTGTGTCTAGAATTTCTTCCCTAGCCTTCTCACGTTTTATGTGACTGCAGTCAATCACACTGGTGCCAATCTGTTGTTGGAGGTTGCTCATTCTTTTTCAGTCAACTAGACCCAAAATAACCACACAGAAACTATATTATTTGCAATATTGTTTGGTCAATAGCTTAAGTGTATTGCTAGCTAGATCTTATATCTAAAATTAACCCATATTAATCTGTACATCACCATGTTGTTGTGGCCTACCAGTTAAGGTTCCATCTGGTGTCTGGCTCCTCCAGCAGCTACATGACATCCCACCAACTTCACCTTCTTTCTCCTAGCATTCAGTTTAGTTTTCCCACCTATCTCTATTCTGCCCAGTCATAGGCCCAAGCAGCTTCTTCATTCATTAACCAATAAAAGCAAAACATATACAGAAGAACTTCCCACACCCACAGCTTTGAATATTTAAGCATGTTTGTGAAGCCAAAACAGAAAGTAAAGAAAAGATTAAAACCTTAAGCATGGGAGAGGTGAGACAGGATGGCTTTTCAAGAATTGTCTGATTGCTATAGCAAGACAAATGAGAAAGGAAAGAGGAAGTTCTGGAGCCCTTGCAACAGTCTACAAAACAGATAAAATTCCATGTTATTCATATTTAGGGAAATATGAAAGTCAAGACTGACTAAAAACTGAAAATTCAACAACAAAATCAGAATGCCATTTTTATGAGCAGGGAAGGCAAGGGTATTTCTATGCCTCAGAGAAAAGCCTGTGGTCTACAGTGAGCTCTGCCTGGGAAATGCCGGGCAGTCACTTGAGCAACCAGAGGCTGGGAGGACAGCACATGGGAACTCCCCATGGGAAAGCATCTCACAGATCTTCCCAATGAATAACCAAATTCAAGCCACAGGGTTTAATTGGAAGAGGAAATATATTTGGTTTCGGAAGAGAGAGAGAGAGAGAGAGAGAGAGAGAGAGAGAGAGAGAGAGAGGGAGGGAGGGAGGGAGGGAGGGAGGGAGGGAGGGAGGGAGGGAGGGAGAGAGAGAGAGAGAGAGAGAGAGAGAGAGAGAGAGAGAGAGAGAGAAAGAGAGAACTGGGTAAAAACAAAGGGAAGCATGTGATTTGGCCACAAAGTGTCTCCTGGAAGCAAAATGGTAAAGGCTCCAAAGTGAAGTCTGGCGGCTCATCTGGAAAGAGCAAGAGCATTTCTCAAGTTCAAATTTCCAGGAAAAGGACTCTGTTATATTGAACTTTTTAGATCAGAGGGTCATTCATGAGTATATATTAAGTTTTAAGGAATGCTCAGGTACCCAAACCCAGCCCAGGATGTAAGAAGACATTTCTAGGGATGGTGGACTTAGAAGAGACCTTAGGAGGGGTCCCCCATAGAGTCACTGGGGTAAGGACAAGATTCACATTCAGGAGTCTCTGCTTTCTGCTGCGGTCAAGCTCTTTGGGACACCTCGGCTCCACAGACTATAATAATGTAGACTGTTTATACTTAGTACATCTCCATCTCCTCTCTCCAAAAGGGTTTTCACTCTCATTAAGCTTAATTAGACCAAGACAGAAAATGACTTTTGTAATTCATACAAAAAATTAGTCAATATTTTGATTGACAATCTAGCAAACTGCTAAGGAGCAATTACTCAGTGCAGGTTCAATCAAAAACCTTCTGTTTTTGAATTTGACCTTGCAAATTTGTACTTTAAAGTTATTCGTTAATGATTTTCCTTCCGAGGCACAAACATGGACTAGAAACCAAGGGAGCTGAGTATGCAGGCACACTAACACATACGGGGTATTACCACATAGCCTGGGGTGGCTCTAAACTCTTTGGATTCTGGTCTTTGAATTAGTGCTCGTTTCTGTCCATGCATGATCTTGTACGAGATGAATCACGAGGCCATCAAATTGACGTCTCTATTGTTTATCCATTCCTTGACTTCAACCAGAAGGGTTTCCCATCCTGAACTGACAGTCAAAGCAGAGGGACTTCACATGGAATTTCATATTGCGTTCGTATTAAATGCTAACCCAATTCAATAACAAACTCCTGAGATCAAACAGCAGTTTCTCTTTCCCCTGGTGCTGACTTAGGCCATGCATCATCCCTTTTAACTACTGATTTTCTTTCTTACGGGATTCGTGTAGAAGATAAAGCACCGCGAACATCTCCATACATCACCCTGTGCTGGGACTTAAATTGAAAGCTACTTCTGCAGGGAAACAGAAGAGAACGTCTTTTTAAGTCCTTGTGGTTTAATATGAAAGTTAATGGTCAGGCTAAAGATGTACATGAGAGTACAAAAATTAATTTTTGAAGAGACATTTTAAAACAGTCATAATCATACCCTTGCAAAAAGTTATGAGCTACTCTGTGACTGTCTACACTTAACATCTTTTATTCTGAAGACTCGAGGAAAAGTTTAGGTTTGGTTTTGTTATAGTCTTCCTCCCCCTCTCTTTCCTTCTCTCTCTGAGTTTGCTTTTTGACTAGCATCAGATATCACGTGTGTTTAAAATATCTGTCTGTGTGTACATGTGAAGATTAATCATGTCCCATGCCTCAGAGCTCTCGGACAAACGCCAGGAAAATAAGGGCATCCTTTCGTTTTATTTGTTCCTTGAATTTTATTTGCTATTTATTGTTGTTGTTACTGCTGCCGTATGAATGTATGATAGCATGATATAAGAGCACACCTGTAGTAGTAGGGAGCTGCGGGGCTGCGTCCCCAGCACCCGGCTGCCCACATGGCTAGCTTAAGCTTATGCCCCAAAATACGGACACTGTATTCTTTTAAACACTGTTTGGCCCATTTCTACCTAGCCTCTTCTTGACTAACTCTCACACCTGGACTAGCCCATTTCTTATCATCTGCGTAGCCCACGAGCTGGCTTACCAGGAATGATTTTAACTTGCGTCTGCCTGGAATGGGAGAATCATGGCGACTCCTTGACTCAGTTTCTTTCTCCCAGAATTCTGTTCTGTTTACTCCGCCTACCTATGTTTTAACCTATGAGGGCCAGCCAAGCAGTTTCTTTATTACTTAACCAATGAAATCAACAGATTGATATATGACACTCCCCCATCACATACCTGCCATGGTCTGCATGTTGAGGTCAGAGGGCAACTTCATGGAGTCCATTCTCTTCTTCCACCCGTCCACTCATTCCGGGGATTGAACTCAGGTGGCGAGGGGTAAAGCAAAGACTTTTACACAGCAAATCATCTCACTGGCCCTATATCTTAAGTCTTTGTCTTCAGTTCAGATTAAGTATTTCTTCGGGATTTTCATTCCTGGGGGCTCTATTTTTGGTAGCTTTGATGTAAATGGTACTATCTTGTTGTTACAAGATGTTGTTAGTCTTTCTTGGGTCAATCTCTAAGTTTCTATTCTCTTCTCAGAGGACACAACATTTATCACTATGTGGATTACAAGTGGTAGGAGAAACAGAGGGAGAATGATGGGCCCACAGAAGTCAAGGAAAGATTCCTTGGAATATGAGTGGTGCGTAATATCTCATGACGCATTCTCTCCTAGGTGTGTGTGTGCATGTGCTTGTTTTGCTTTACAGTACATCAAAAAAAAATGGGGACTGGCTCCCTGGGTAAGAACACTTGTTCTGAAGACACGAGTCCCCAGTGCCCATATTGAAAAGTTAGGCATGGCTGTATATGTTGTAACTTTGGCATCAGAGAGTGGAGAAAGGTAGATCCCAAAAGATCTCCAGCTAGACAAAATGGTGAGCTCCCACTTCAGTAAGAGGCTATCTCAATGCGGGCAAAAACAGAAGAAAGCGTTCCAAGCCTTGCTCTGGCCTCTATATGCACGTGCAAGGGCACATGCCTGCACACTCATGTGTGTACATGACACTCACATACACAATACACAAAAGAGAGGAAATAAAAGGAGCTGAGAAAGGAAAAGAAGCTCTGGAAGAACAAGATGATGGTCCATCACAAACATTCAAAGCAGAGCGGCAAGCACACTGAGGCGAGTGATTGTGAGGGAACATTAGACTCAACAGAAGTAAAACTTAAAACTTGTCAAAAGATAAAAATACAGCAAGAGGAAAAACCATATCTTAACACCTATGACCCTGGCTCCACAACCAGGGGTGCTGGGAGGGGGAGTCTCCATTTCATTAAAAGTGAAGAGAGAATACCGGCAAATTCTATCAACAAGGATAACAACATCCCAAGTCAGGAAGTTTCACAAACACAAAAGCCTTGCACTCTAACTAGACAAGAAACCAGAAATCCACACAGTGTCCTCACATTGGAAAAGGAAGTCCCTTCACAACAAACACGGTGCCGCAGCCCAGAGCCCACCTTGATTCGAGATCCACTGAGCATGAGTAGACTGCTCTTCGGAGTTAGAAATGGCTGCCTGTTATTGGCTCTAAGACTACAGGGACTTTCTGCTGTGGTCACTCAGTGGGTAACTGTCTCTCATGAGTTAAACATGGCTCAGCAGAGTAACTGACTCAAAACTGCTGAGACCAGAGTAGTGTGGGCTGAAACGAATTGAATGCTACCCTCATGAAATGGGAAATGTGGACACCGAGTTTCTAGGCCAGAGGAATACCCAGGCATGAGTGATTGCATCAGGGTGCCAGCAATGAAGGCAGCTACCCATGCAATTTCTGCCACCCCCTTCTAGTGCTAGGCATGGTGTCTATCATTAAGGTAGAGAAAGAAGTCTATAATTGTTATCCCTCAGCTAAAGGAACATAGTAGGGTTGTCCCAAGAGGTCCAATAGCTTCAGTTGTTTAGGGGAAAACTATCTAAGACTGTCTATAATAAAATCTATCTAGTCTCAGGATCTTGTCCTCATTAACAGTGTGTCACGAAAGGGCTTCTACCATGAAAATTGTTTCTTTCTTTTTAAAATTGTTATTACTGTGTGCATGTCTGTCTGTCTGTCTGTTCATGTGCCTGTGTGTTTGTGTCTTTGTATCTGTGTTCCTGTATCTGTCTGTGCCTTTCTGTCTATGTACTTGTGTCTCTGTTTCTATGTGTGTCTGTGTTCTTGTGTTTGTATGTGTGCGCGGACAGGAGCACATGTGTGTGCATGCACGTGTTTGCCTGCCACAGCCTCTGTGTGGAGGTCAGAGGACAGTTTTTGAGAATCTGTTCTCTTTTTCTGCTATGTGGGTACAGGAAATCATCCTGAGGTTGCTCAGACTGGGCTGCAGGTGTGACTACCCAATGAACCAACTCACTAGCTCCAGAATTGGTTCTTTGAAATGATAAAGAGAAACCATAAACATTTAGCCAAACTAAGGGATTAGGGTAGGAGATACCTTTAAAAAGTTAGTTAATAAAAACTCAGTATGAAAAATAGTCATTTTTTTCAATATATATGTTCTCTGTGGATTTATGTGGCAAATTACTTTCATCCTAACTAAAATAGATAAGGTCCTATTTCATTGACTAAAATGGGATTTTAAAAGATCAAACGGTGCAAATAATTTCTATGAACTTTTAAAAGAAACAGATAAATTAGAGGATTGAAGGCAACTAGACTGTCTGTACGTTATCAAATTATAACCCAAATAAAAATGTTCTTCCAGACATGTGCAGATGGTGGTTTGAAATCACTGAGACTTAAAAAATGATGAAATATGGCTGGCCTTTAGGTTTCCTGGATGGAGTCTATTGCAGAACGCCTCAGCATCTGAAGATGCTGAGGATGTATAACAAGTGTTATCACCAAACAGCATTAGAGAAAGTCTTCGGCAGAGCAGAAGTAAGAACGCAGCCTGGGGCCTGGAGGGCCTTCTGTCTGGCCTACGGCACACTGTCTGCCGCCGTTTCGAGTCTATGCAGAGACCTTGTTTTCATTCACTTTGGGCCCATATGTTTCTGTTGCCCTTTCCTTGCGAAGATGACTTTTTTCCCACATTTTGCTATTTTCTGCTTTATAAGCATGTGGATTTTTTTTTAATTCTTTTGGTTTTGTTGAAGTGACACTTCACTAGCTAAGGCAAATAAAGCATTTAACATAAGGGTAGCGATTAAAAGATTTTGATAGTATCTTAAATGTACACACAACATCCTAAAGAATACCATAGACAGGACACTCCACATTCTGACACAGACTCCAACGCAGGGTTTGTGCAAGCAGAATTAAAAGTCTTTAGTTTTATTCTTATCAAAATGCAATAAAGTTCATTTTAATTATTTTTTCACTTCTAAATGCACTTCTAAGGACCCTAGCAGCCCAGGTAGATGAGGTCAGGGGCTCCAAAGTTTAAGAGCACAAATCTGAGAGCAATTGGGTCTACACAGTAGTTTAGGGCAGGCTGGCCTGTCTGCATCCGAAAACAAAAACAAAAGGCTAAAAAGAAAATGAGAAAAACCATATGACTACATTACTCACAGTAATTTTGTAATCCCTGAATACATTGCTTTCAGATTTAACTTTAAAAGCTGTAATATCAAGGAAGTATGACTGGAATGTGATTTGGTGAAGGAGAAAGATTTGCCTAAGCATCTCAAGTAAAACTGGAGATTAAGTGCTAGCACAGAAGTGGTTTTACTCAGCCTCGAGCCCTACATGCTATAATGCTAATCAGCCAGGAAGACAGGCCCACGGAGGCAATCATGGCACAAGTGTTAGAGGGAGAAATAACTGCTTTGAGATTGGATCTAAGGCCTGTTCCATGGGAAAGAATTCATTCCTGGCAGTGTAGTCCTGGTTAAAGCCCACGGACGAGACTGTTATAGGCTTTAGTAGTAAACGACTATTGTTATTTTACTAATGGTCATGCTGTCATACTATCTAGATGTTTATGCTTCTACCCATAAATCTGCATTCTTCTCAACCTCTATCAATGAAGCCTCTTTTTGCAGTGGACGAGGGTAATGCAGAGAATCATATTGGGTCAAAGTATTGAGACTAAAGGACTATGAGTGCTCAGACCTAGATGAGACATTTATAGAAACCCCCACCCAAGGCCCAGGGAACACAAGGTTATAAGGGATGGAAAGAGCACAAGACCCAGAGGATGGGAAGGAGGGTTGGGAAATGTTCTTTCTTACATGACTTGATATACAATCCCACACCAGTTTGGATTTAAAGGGTTATTTATTTGAGGGGGAAAAACTTACAGAACACCATCCTACACAACAGCCAGGAAAGGAATCTAGTCGCTTGAGCAAGAGAGAGAGAGAGCAGAGCGCTGTCACTGCTTTTTAAAGAGAAACAGACCACGCCCCAGTGGGCTGGTATCTCAATGGCTACTGGCTGAAGGAGCAGAAGGAGCTCCCGCAGCAGTCAAATGATGTGGGAGTGATCTCTTATTAATAAAGAAACTGCCTAGACCCATTTGATAGGCCAACCCTTAGGTAGGCAGAGAAAACAGAACAGAATGCTGGGAGAAAGAAGCTGAATCAGGAGTCACCATGATTCTTCTACCGGACACTGACGCAGGTTAAGATCTTCCCTGGTAAGACACCTCGTGGTGTTACAGGGATATTAGAAATGGGTTAGATCGATATGTAAGAGCTAGCCAATAAGAGGCCAGGCAGTGTTTAAAAGAATACAGTTTCCGTGTAATTATTTTGGGGCATAAGCTAGCCATGTGGGCGGCCGGGGTGCTTGGGACGCAGCCCTGCTGCTCCCATTTCAACAGTCATACTCATGGTCACTTGAAAAAGACCTACACAATGTCAAGTCAGTTCCAGCATAGATGGGGAAGGGTTCATGCGTCCCTACCTCCAACTGAGAACCAGTTGTCAATTGATGGCTGCTGAAGGAGGGAGAATCGTTGTTTCTAGGGATGTGGCCACTGGTAGGTTTGCTATGCGCCTGTGAATAGCCCCATACCCACTTACCACGTGCGTGATACTAAGCGGACTCAGTGGAATTAAGAAAAAAAAGAAGCTATGGAAACTGGAGAGAGAATGTGTTGATAGGAGCCAGTTCTAGAGGAGTTGGAAGAGGGAAATTGGGAAGATATGATCAAAACACATTGTACACACGTGTGAAACTCTCAAAGAATGAATTTAAAGTACAATATTTTAAAAAGCGTGTCAGCAGATGGTCTGCAACCAGTTAAACAAAGCTACCAGATTAGTTACAGCGTGACCCGAGAAGGAAGGGTGCTGCAGTGAGCCGTCCTGGCCATCCATCTGCCTAGCAAGGAAGAGTTACAAGGTACTGAGGGTCATCCTGAATGAACTGAGGACATCCACCATTAAAATTATCCCATCACTGTGTTCCAATTGCATTTCCGCCATCATGTTTCAATTTCCCCAGAAACTTTTAATTTCTTTATAGAAAAGATAATGTTTTAAACCAAATAACACCAGAAATTCAGTTTCTTTGTTACATGTTCCTTATTGAAAATTAAATTTAAATATCCCCACACTGAGTTATAAAAAGTTGCCCGTAATCAAATCATTGCCTCGGCCTTGCTTCTGTAGCTATGCTAATGCCTAGTTAACTACTGCGCCTTGCTTCTCTTTTACAACTTTTTCCTCATTTCTTACCTCCTTCTGTTCCGCAGAAGTTTTATTGTGTTTGTTCCTCATATATGAATTTTATGAGAATCCCCACTGATAAATTATACATATACAAACAATGTGTGTTTACTAAAAGCCAAATATTTATTTCTCTCCTTATTCTGAGTTGTTATAGTCCCCCCAATTCAAAACACATTGCCATATTTGGGCCAAAAGGAAATCTCAGTGATAGAATGGTAGCCTAGCATGTTTGAGACCTTTAACCAAATGCTCAACACTGTAAGAGAGGGTTGGACAAAGAAAGAGAAGAAAAGGATTGTCATAACACAAATAGTTTGTTGACTGAGTATACTATTCAGATATTCAGCTTTCCATTACTATAACAAATACTTGAAATGACCGACATATGACAAGAAAAGGTTTGATTGAGCTCACAGTTTTAGAGACTCCAGCCCATGACTAGAGAGAGCTATTGCTTTTACTGGTAAGGGGAATGCACATCACAGAATGTGAATGGCAGGAATCAAAGGGGATGAAAAAAGAAGGGGCTGGGCTCTATCGCCCTGTCAGGAATGCATCCCAATTACCTGAAAGCTTCCAGAGAAGACAAATTCCTTAAAGCTTTTGCCATCTCCCTCAAACACCAAGTCTTCACTTTAGAGGCCTTTGAAGGATGCTTAAGTCTTTAATTTATGCATATACTAACTGCTTAAATATATCACCTTATATAACAATCAAAACAAACTGAGAATATAGGTTCAGGTTTCCCCAAGAAGCAATTCTCATGTTCAAGCAGATAAGCTTAGGGCTTCTGTCTGGGAAAGAGGAGGATGAAGAAGACAACTCTGGATGGTGTCCTTGTACCATCCCCGCCCATCTGCTTTCAGTCCTCCTCCTCACCTTCAGAAGCCACACCCTTCTGCTTAAGGCCCGCCTCCTCAGCTTGTGAAATGTCTGTTTCTTCTGTTTCCATGCAGCTCCAAAGCTCAGCGCAGTTTTAATTTGTTTATTGGTAGCTTGAGTTTTAGCTCCCCAAACCTGCTAAGTCCGTTATCATTTATCCATCTGCTTGACAGCTTCCAAAACTATCAGTGGGTCCCAAAATGCACTGGAATGTTAAGTCAGAAACTGAGAGGTGAGGTCGTATCCTTTGAATTAACAAGCCAGATCAACCGATAAAAACCCACTTACTCTCAGCACTCCCAGCCTGCTGGCGGCCTCCAAAGCTATTTAGGGACAGAGTCTGTTGGTTCGGAGAGGAAATTACAGATTATCCAATTCCACTTAAATCTATAATTAAATAACCTCATGAAAGAATCACTTATAAACACCGCTTGCCCATCAGCATTCTTCCAGAGAATCTTAACTTGTGTCTGACAGAGAAAAACCTCTCCTTAGCCCATACATGTTGCTTGGCAATAAATCCCCGTGGCAGGCATACTGCCTGACCCATAATTGGTGCTCAACAAATGTTTGTTGAATGAATGAGCACAAAGGTCTGTCCCTCAGAAGCTTGACTTCAGTTCAGCATGAGCTATGCAAGGTTGTGGCTTTCAATATTGGCAGAGTGATGACTGGCAGAAAGTCCTCACGAGTTTTCTTTCTTGTACTTCTTTGTTCTTGAGCATCACTAAATGCAAATCTTTTTACAGAGTGTTCTAGTTAGCTTCTCCTTTAGATAGAAAACTGTTCCCTTAGCCCATTTTTGGCGGCTAACAGCACTGAACGCTATGGACCGAGTAACTTCTACACAACGGAAATTTGTGATCACTCTGAAGGCTGGGAAGTGAGAAACAAGGCCCTAGATTTAGTATTTGGTCTGGTCGCACTTGCCGCTCTGCCTTTCCATGTGACAGCAGAGATGAGAGGGCTGTGCGGAGCCGTTTCTTAAAGACAAAATTCACAGCGGCTCCCCCTTGTAACATAAATACCCCCCAAAATACATACCCTTCAGTGCCATTCATTGCATTGGAGATGGGAATTTCAACATACAAAGTGTAGGGAGACACATCCCATCTTTAGTAGGTAGAATCTGGAAGTTCAAGATCGGGAGGGGGCGGGGAATGGTTATGTGCTTCATATTTCTCACCAAACAACTAAGATGCTCAAGAATTTATTATGTGTTTTGCCCAAACTGTAAAATTTCTAGTAGAGTCCAGAGGCCCTGTACTATCAAAACAATTTCAGCCAAACTTCAGCTCCCTTTTCTGTTTCCCCACGTAAGCACTACATCTGGAGGGTTTGTGCTCTAAGGAGGCATAAATATTTGGGGAGGGGTGGAGAAGTCAGGCTTAAGCTGGTCTTCAGTATCATCTGCTTTCGTGGGGGTGTATCAGCCAGCCTTAGTATATGAGAGGGAAAGGCAGAGGGTGAATTCAGAGGCAAGGACTTGAAAACCCCAAAGAAGCTTCATTAGCATCTCATGTAAGCTTTCCTAACTGGATTCTGATATTTAAACTTTAATTGTACCACATCCCGGTGCAAACTTCTTTGTTGCCCGCCTTCAGCACTGGGGCTGTACCTGTTCACAGAAGCCCCAGGGAGCTTTGCCCCTGGCCCAGGCTGCTTGCTCCTGTCTGACAATTTCAGAGTTCTGCTGCCAGTGGGTGGGATGACCAGACTGTGCCAAGCTCTTCAGATAACATCATTGCTGGCAGCAAGAGAGGCTGGCAGCCGTGGCACACATCGCGCCTTCCTCGCATTCCGGACACTCCCCGGAATCACGAGGGGCCCCCTGGACAAAACTGGCTCTTTGCGCCATTCATCTGGCAGCCGGGACCTGAGACCTAAGGCTGTTTTCTGAACCAGCATCAACTCCAAACCGGTCGGTACTATTCTGCAAATAGTAAAGAAGTAAATGTTTTCATTTGCTGTGACAGATACACCTGCAAGCAACATTTTGGGGAAACATTATAACCATTTATTTTCACTGAGAAAATTTAACTTTTTACAAGTCATGACAATAATAATAACTGACAAAGTGAACACATTCTGGGCTTAGGCTAAACCCTATCTTTCTAAACGCATACTACCATTTCAACTCTGTTTTACAAATAAAGCCAGATGATAATAGAAAGTAGTACTAATACCTCAGTGAGGTCAAATAACTTGCAAACCCGAAGTCCATAATTAACTAAAAATTATGCTGGGTTCTGAACTCAGTCACTGTTACATTAGCCAACTAAATTAACATAAATATTGATAAAGTTCTGTGGTGCAGAAGAGAATGACCAGAGAGTAAATATTAGTAGGAAAAAAAGAAATTTAGTGACATTTATTTCTCAATTAAATTACAATATAAATTCAGGCATATAATCAGTATTGCAATGTTTCCTGAAGTAAGTAAAAACCGATTATATCCAATTTTTCATATTTAACACATATTTATCACTAGCCCAAAGATGAAATCACTAACCAGAGTAAATCCAGATAAGCACAGAGCTTATTCCACTTTTTTCTACCCTTATTCCTTTCTATAATTGCATCTCTGGGTCCTTGAATATAAAACATAAAGGGAATATATCTTTGTATATCCTCATGTGACAATAGAACCGAAGACACCTGAGACACCAATAAACTTGGGAGCCAAAATGGCGTTTAATGCAGACTCAACCAGAATGCACTTGTAAGAACCTGGCGGTGAACTGTTTGATACTTATGTCAGGGGAATGTGCAGCAGAACAGGAGGAGGCGGGTCAAACTTGCAGTTTCTAGGTTCTATTTCAGCAGTGGAGTTTAATCACCAGAATTCCTCTGAGGAAATAAAGAAGGTGGCAATGATGACAACGAAGAAGACATTGATCAAATCCAAGGTTCCACATTTCTGAAGAACAAGTGCTCTGATTCTCTCAATTGCTTATAAATACAGTTTGAATGGCTCAGTAAGGGATTTTTATACCATTATCAGATCTTTTTTAATCTTAAATACTCCTTCACCTCTCCCCTGTTTTTTTTTTTCTTCAGCTCTTGTCTGTAAACAGGTAGGCTCTATGGCAACAAGCTGGGGATAACTATAGCGGTAGGGGAAATGGAAGTGGGGGTAGAGCCTGTAATAACTGCTGAGTGGGGCACAGAAACAGACGAATGCCATGTACCAGGAAGAGGGAGAGGGGGTCAGGCATGTAGGGAAGCAAGTGTGGGCCAGGGCCGAAGGGCATCTACATTGGAACTTCAATCCCACAATTCTTGCTGGCTGTCTCCAGACTCCAGGCCAGGACGTACAGCTCTCTGAGCATCACTTTCTAGGAACAAACTACAGAGCTATAGCTGTCTTCCTGTGATAAAATTAGAGGGCCTTCAGTCCTGTGTTCCTATTTCATCCCTGGTTTGAGTAGGTCCATAATGGACAGCTGGGCTATGCACTGTGTTTCACAGAGACATTAATCTATCTGATGCTCCAGCTCAGTATTATTCTGGCCCATTGATGAGTTGAAAAAGAGGGATAAGACAGGCTGGGAGAAAGTCTCCAGGGGGCCATCATGGCACTACACTCTTGGTGTGATGGAAGGAGAATCAGGACACCACCCAATCTGCACAATGACCTCCTCTTCCTTTTTGAAAGTCTTGGGACTGGCTAATATTCACTCCAAGGTCTACATCCTCATCCCAGGCTTCCTTGAGTAGAACCTTACATAGCACAGAGAAGACACTGTAGTACTAATGGGTGTGGTGAGCTGTACCCAGAAGATTCGGTGTTACAGAAATGATGGAACCACGTAGTTGGCATATAGCTACCTAGGGAATTTGCCTGACAGACTTGATGAGGATGATAACAACTTCAATGCAGCATTTGAAGGAGGCTTCCATAGAGCCCAGGGTTGTGGCTTCTCTGGGTCACCAGGGATGGACACCAAGTGACAAGTGGTAGATGCCAACCTGTGCCTCAGGGCCAACCAGGTCCTGTTCTCAAACAGCCTTCAGAGGGTGGTCCACATGGGCTGTTTCTCCAGCTTGATGCAGACAGCTGAATCTAGGACTACACTGGTTATGTCACTGGCCTTCAGCCCAGGGAAATACTCTTCTGATGGAGGAAGGTCATTGGTTAAAAAATAAAGAAACTGCCTTGGCCCATTTTATTGGTTAGAACATAGGTGGGTGGAGTAAACAGAACAGAATGCTGGGAGGAAGAGGAAATGAGCTCAGAGACGCCATGCTCCCCTCTCCAGGGCAGATGCGATAGCTCTGCTCTCTGAAGCAGATGCGATGGAGCAAGCCGCCAGGTCAGACATGCGGAATCTTTCCCGGTAAGTGCACTTAGTGGTGCTATGCAGATTATTAGAAATGGATTAGGCAAAACATGAGAATTAGCCCATAAGAGGCTAGAGCTAGTGGACCAAGCAGTGTTTAAAAGAATACAGTTTGTATGTTGTTATTTCGGGTAAAGCTAGATGGTGGCGGGAGCTTGGTAGCAGAATGCAACCCGCAGCTCCTACTACACTCTTCTCCAAAGTAACATATATTTTGACTTAAATTTTGAAGCCAAGGCAGTTTCAAAATATATAGGTTGAATTAATCCTGCAACTTTTACAATCAAATGTCTTTTAGGAGCTGTTGCTCCTTCCTTGGTAGTCAAATAATTCAAAGACAACCCAAAAACATACAGTATCCAGATTCTCTGTGTATTTTCCATCTTTACATGATTTTTTTTTACTCTATATGTTTTTGTTTTTGTTTTGAGATAGAGTTTCTCTCTCTGTATCTTTGGTTGTTCTGGAACTCACTCTGTATACAAAGCTGGCCTTGAAATTACAGAGATCTGCCTGCAACTGCCTCCCAAGTTCTGGGATTAAAGGTGTGTGTCACCAATACCTGATCTCTAGTGACTTTAGCTTTGCCTCTGGTCTTCAGAAAAGATTTATTAATCAAAATACAAATAATATCCCACTACAGAGGAAGGGAAATCTTCTCCACTGGCAGTATCTCAGTGCTTAGATTACCACAGCCACCGTGATCCTGTGACTGGTCTTCAGGACCACATCAATCACATGAGCTCCCATGGGATTCTAGATTTTGCTGACAACCTTGAGTTCTTCCTTTTCTCTCCCAGGACCTTCTTACTCTGAACATATCTGCCGCCTTGCAGAAGAAAGATGCAAACACCGTGTATATATGTTGTTCCACTCCAAACTCCAGATCCTGGATACCTTTTTTGGAATGGCTAGGAGTCACAGAAGCCCTGGAATGTTCTCATCTTTTTTGTTGCCTAAGGAGTCGCCATTTTCCTTGCCCTTCACCAGAAAGTCCACACTTTTGCACTTCACCCGAAGGGAACTAATCCCTGTCATGTGGTCTTCAACCCACTCCCACTACATTGCAAATGTTCTTGTCATCTAGCCACAGGATGCTATCTTCACAAGTTTCCATTCAGGGGTCATTCAGAGTCCTTTTGAGAGTATCTTCCTTTATTCCTCTCCTTCCAGGGTGCTGCTGCCCTTGACAAGCACAGTGGGGATTGCAGGTCCCTTCATATATGGATCCTCAGCAACATCCCACAAGGTACTTATAAGTTCCCTGAGAGGAGTTCAGACTAAGCAATTCACTCTGGTACTGAGCACCTTCCTCAACATCTGCCCACAGATCAGGAAGCAGGACCCAGGGTACGAATGATGCCAGTGTTGCATGGAATGATGGGATGTTAAGTTGCTATCCAACATGCCAACCACAGTTGTGTGCAGCTTTCAGGTCTAAATGAAGGCAGTTCTACTGTACTTTGTGGCTTTGGCATGGTTTCTCTTGTCCTCAGGTATGCCACAGCCCTACTGAGCTGCAGAAGTGGGGAGGACTATCAGATTGGGATGCTTCGCTCCTATATGACTTGAACTGGAGGGATGAAATGTATTTATAGCTAGCTAGCTAGCTCTCTGCACTCATCCTTAGCATAAAGCACTCAGTGACGCCTTTCTTAACTTCCTTTGGAGGAAAACAAACATATTCCCTATACATTATAAGCTGTTATGGTGCAATGGGCTATGCATTTCCTGGTAGAGACTTTCTATAACTTTTTGGAATCACTGCTGAATTCACTCTTCTTCCAACACCATGTTTTCCAACTGTGAATCTGTTTCTTTTCCTCCCCAGCACCCTCCACCATTCCTGGCACATAATAATTGCTCAGCAAATGTTAGCTAAACTTCTCTCTAATCCAGTTCCCTCACTTTCCAGATAACAGGCTGGGATTCTGGACACAGAACTGACTCCAGAGAAGAGATACTAAACCACAGTACTGCTTCTCAGATGTATGTGTTATCCCAAGAGGAACTTCAAGTAAAGCTGGAGATAGCAATAACAGGGAGATGGAAAATTATAAGGCATGTGGGGTTAAAAAAAAAAGTCTTACCTAAATGCAAGCCAAAAGAAAAAGGCAAGAAACAAGAGGAAAAACTCAGTCGTCATCCCTGCAAGGATAGAGATGGCTTTAAACTTTCTAACATCTGGGTATATTTTCCTAGAAAGGTAACTTCTTGCCCTAAAGACACATGGACAGCAGAGCAAAAGTCATCTGTACACACACACACATGCACACAAACATACACACACACACACACACACACACACACACACACATATACACACCATCTATGCCAAGACTTTTATTCTTAATGTATTATAGGTGCATATGTGAAACATACACAATAATATCCACTCCATATAAAAATCTCAAGTTACAGAGGCAGAGTAAGTTTTCAGGATGGGATGACTGTGAATCAAACACAGTGCACATGGCTTTGTTCCCAAATGACCAACTCATCACATGTTTTGAATTACTGACTTCCCCAAATCGCCCATAAACAAAATAAATAAAAACTTGACGAACCCCATTTATTTCCAGTTAGTCACAATCAGCTAACTCTAAAAATGGAAATTTAGAGATGATCATGAGAGGGCAAGACAGCTGCAATGGAAAGAGAGAGTTGGAGTGCAGAACCTGGTCCCTACAGAGGAGCCAATAACCTGCATGGTCCTCAGGCTTTATTTTGCATATTATAATTTTGAGGATGACAGCAGACACTCGGGTTTCACAAGGAAACAGCGTGAGAGCAAACCCTGTTGCTCTCTGGGTAACAGGATGGAAAGAAGAAGAAAAGTCGATCTTTTGATTCACTGAAGAGTCTTCTGATAAACTGTGCCTATTGTAGCAGAAGGTGTGTACTGGGAAGTCAAGTGGTGTACAGTTTACTGAATGTTTGTTTTCTGGAAGCTCTTTATACTGACAGCCACTTAGAATCTAACTTTTGTATATACACATAGCTAACCACATATAACCGGCATTTATCAATACTTCCTAATTTGTATGAATGTTGGAGGAGGGATATCGTCACTTCCTGGAGGAGTCACATTTCTATCATCTACCTTTGCTTCTGAGATTCTTTCTCTTGTTATACTGAAAAGACAATATTTTCAAGGCTTCTGAAAGAATAAATGGGCATTTCGCAGTGTAAACCAGGTGATTATTTGGTTATAGTGAAGTATCCCATACCAACCTGAAAAGCACAAATCCCAAAGGTGTGTGATAAAAAAAAAAAGTGCCAAGAACAGAGTTGATAATGAAGTAGAAAATCCATACCTTCCACAAGATAAATATACCACCTATAAATGTTTGGAATACCATCAAGTGCTGTATCTCTTGTGATTGAGTTTTATTTACCAAAGTTACAATACCAATACAATACAAGGCTATCTGGACACAGTCATGAACAAAACAAGCTTGGAGAATAGAAAAGATATGATATTTTTGTTAAATCTTACTTTTGAAGTATAAAATATGTATTATATAAAAATTTCAATGTTCCAGCAATGTAAAGCAGACCATGAAACAGGGCTTTGGATCATTTTAGTGATCAGGAAATCAAGCAGAACTCTTCACTGACCAGAAGAAAGAAAGCTCTTCCATCCCTTGCTCCTTCAGTAAATGACAGCAATAGTTGGAGTAGAAGCCATTCCTATAAACCTCCAGCTCACCTGATTTGATTTCCCCTTCTTCATTTCTATCAGCCCTCGAGATGTACTCCTTCTCCATCTCCTCTGCCTCTCTGCCTTGCCCTCTGCTTAGCTGGGGTGGACCTGTTTTCATTGGTGCATTTCAAGATACTAAAACCTTCCTGAGAAAGAACTGTTCCTCTCCTTGCTACTTTATAACACTCCCAGGCTGAAGGTTTTTCCTCTGAAGTTCTCTTTAAAATGAACTGGGGAAACCTGAGATTCAAGTGATCGCTCCTTCACCGGGAGCAGGCATGGGAAGAAATAACAACCCAAGGGAAGAAGATGCGATAAAAAAACAACTGCTTAGAATGGTGTTTGGAGAAAATTATGTAAATATTTATGCAAAGACAGCTTTGCAGAGCACACCGAGCTGCATCAGAGCTGTTCTTGCCAGTGTGCAGGAAGCCTCACAGTTGGATCAACAGCCTGAGAAGCAGATGTGCCAATTTCCTGTATTTGATTATGATGATTTCTAATTACGCCAAAGCTGTGGCAATGTCCTTCCCTAGAATGACTCTTAATTTTGTTTTGCTAAAGCACACACACAACCTGTTTTGGACGTGTCATTTATTGTCACGTTAAGTCCATGAAATACTCATTTGTTTGCTGAATAGTGCTGAGGACAATGACTCACATGGATGCTGTTTCCATTTTTTAATTTGGTGTTCTCCAGCACATAGGGAAAAAAGAAAGAAAATATATATAGTGCCATGGCCAATGTATCTAACTTCGGCTGATCACTAACTCCCAATGCTTTCTACAACTTCAAATACAGTTAAATGTTCATTTCTAAAAGGCCCACTTTCTTGTCTTACACATACTTCCATTTGCAATGTCATCATCAATAAAACCTCAGCACAGCTTCTGTGACTCAGCTGCTGTAGAGAGCTGATATGGAGGGCTGGGGAGATGGCTCAGTTAGGATCAGACTTGCCACAAAGGCATAAAGACCTGAGTTCAGCCCCATACAGCCATGTCAAAGCCAGATGTGCACACATCTGTAATTACAGTGGTGTACACCTGCAATCTCAGTGCTGGAGACTAGAGGATACCAGCGCCTTGCTGGCCAGCCAGCCTCACTGTATCAGGGAGCCTTAAGTTTCGTGAGGAGTCTTGGCTCTAAAAATGAACTTGAGAGTGAGAAAGGGAGATGCCTGATGTGCCCTCAGGCCTCCATGAACACAGGCACACACTTGCATGTGCACATACACATGTTCACACACTCACACACACACATACACACAAAGAGAACTGATATAACCCATAAACGTTGTTAAAATAACCAGCTGCCTGATTGTTGGGTGCTTAGACCTTAAATCTATAATTTGCTGTGGAAGAAAGTACAGACCATGGACAATCCAAAATAGTTTTAAATATTCCATGAGTTCCTTATACCTTCGAAGAAGGCTTTGGTGATCTGGACTTTAATAGATGCACTCTTCTGTATTCCAGAGCCATAATCAATACCTGCATTTGCCTCACGATTTAAAATGTTCATTTCATTTAGAATTCTCTATTTATACTGTATGGTAATCCTATGAGACCAGTATTCTTATATTCCTTATTTAGAACTACAGAAGTACTAAAGATGATTAAATCATATAATTTAAGTAAGCAGAACAATCAAGACTTAAATTCCAACATGGACATTAGTCAATAAGTATTTACTGTTTGTTTTGGGGGGTATTGGAAGTTGTTTGAAGTGGGGTCTCACTGTGTAGCTCAGCATGGCCTGGCGTTAGTAGTCTGCCTTGGCCCTCTGCATGTGAGGATTACAAGCATGCAGCACCATGTCTGGAAAATAACTATTTATTAACTTAATTATTTGCAAAAAAATATTGAAGAGAATCTTGAGCTTGGATGCCCTGCACCAAATCTAACAGTTTTGTAATTGCACAAATGTATAGTATACAGGAACATGATTTAGGATGTGAATGAATGCAGGATGTAGTGATCAAATGGGGCAATAAGCATTGCCCTTTCTTTACCACTTTAGTGGTTTTGTTTGTTTATTTTTTTTTAAAAAACACAGAATAATTTAGCCTTCAATTCTTGACAAATTGGAACTATGTCTTTTTCCTGGTGTCCTGTTGTTCTTTGTATCAGGAACCAACTCTGGTCCCTCTGCCTTAGGGGAAAACCTGTAGATCTTTCTTGCCAGTCTTATCTCCATCCTACCTACTGTGTTTCTCCACAAGGTAGTCCAGAGGCAATACAGGGACTTGGTTGGGACATGTGTGGTACCCGAGTTTGAGAAGGAAAGAGTCTTTGCTTTGCTTTCTTTGTGCCCTCATTTCCAGCAGCACTCTAATACAGACACGGGAACGCAGCAGTTAGGCGCCATCAGTCACATGAACCCAGCTGTGCACTGTCAAGCTTGTACTGAAGGTAGCTACCTTAACTGGAAAGAATAGCATTGGATAAGGCCTTCAGTTGAGGTGGGTGATATGAAGGTGATCTATGGAAGCAGGAATGAGTGTGGGGTGGAAACCAATTAAGGTGTCACAATCTAGGCAGCAATTCTGGGAGATAGGAACTTGACTCCTCACGAATTTCAAAACATTGTGTAGATAACATATAACATAACCACGCCCTGAAGAGAAGGGAGTAGAGAATTGACCCATAGGGTATATCCACTGAGTGAGGCTGTAAGCGGTAGTATCTCCACGTTTACAGGACTCACAAGAAGCTTCCAACAGCTTTGTAGAAAGTTCTGAAGAAAAAAATGGGATGACTGAGGACAGTGGAGAGTATGAACCTGAGAGGACCTTAGTTTATACTCAGTATTTATTTATATACATACAGACAGAGACAGATCACACAAACAAACACACACACACATTTTTTTCTTGCTCTAAATTATATCTGGTATCTATTGCCTCCAGCCAAAAGGATGAATGCATTTTAGAATTCTCTTCAGTACGGAACTACATAAATTCTTTGCTTATCTTCAAAGATAATCTTACTTCTTCCTAGAGTGTATCGGTTGCCTCAGTGTCAAACTTCACGTAGGCAGTCCTTTTCTTCCATTACTCTGAAGCTGCTCTGCCGTCTTCTACCATTATTTCAGTTCATCCGGCTCAATCTCTCTCTTGTCCCTTCCATGCTTTAGCGTGTCTCTGTTCTGCATGTTTTGTTGCCTGTGCCCTGTCAGAATCTTTTCCCTCTAAACCATTTCTAATTCTTTTATTTTTCTCAATATCCTAATTTCCTCTGAGAATTTTTAAGTTTCCATTATATTTTTTTAAAGTTTTCCTATATATTCAAAAATAGAGTTGCTCTCTCAAATATTTGTCTTTATGTTAATTCATTAAGTATAGCAGTGAGAAAGTTACTGTGATTGTCTAGACTCATAATTTTAGTTTTGATCAGGATATTTGTTTCTCTTACACCCCTCTAAGTTGAACTTCAAGACTGAAATTGCAAGTAAACATTAGAATTAAATAGAGATAATTGAAGTCCTGACAGTGGTATCTCGCCCCAGAGATGATTTGCAATGTTTCTCTGAGTTAGAGGCTTTCTCCAGAGTTTTCACTCAGGCATGAGTGGGGAACTTTGGGATGGACTATCTTCTTCATCACTGACATTGTTCTGACACGTTTAACATGTTTTCATCACCTGCCCTAAATCTTCTGTGTCTGTGTACTGCCTAAAACTCAAATTTTAAATTTTAGTATTGGCCTTCACAATTCTCTTAACTGAATTTCCTTTCTCCCTCCTTCCCAATCTTGTATCTACTGTTCTTCAAACTGTTGTTTCATTTTACGAACATCTACCTTTCCTCTTTCATTTCTGTGCCAGAGATGTCAGGACCAGAAAGCTCTAATCTGCATTCCAGGTCTTCATCCTTTTCAACTCTCTAGATCTATCCAAATTCCATCTTGCTTAGAGAAGCCATGATTTGCAATCAAGTTTACAGCACTATCCACTTCCTCTGGGTAATATATTTCCTCAGATTTTACTTAGCAAGAATAAATTTGTTGGCTGTGGTATTAATATAAAAGCAAGGGATTTATTATTCCAGATAGGTGTCATTTTCATTGTAGCAGATATTTTGACTCATTCACCCCATTTCTGCAATACATAGAAATACTATACATAAAAGCTGTGTGTAAATTAGTTTCTCAAAATAATGCAAACCTGTTATAAACTTTCATAATTTCCCTAAAACCTTTGGGGATTATTAGTCCTGGATACAACTAGCTTCCCAAGTGATTCTCTCTCTTAAGTAAAGAATTTCTCCCAGAGAAGAAAGGTTCTTATGGAACCAGAGAGATAAATTAAGTTATTTTATTGATTCTCTAATAAAACAAAAATGTTTATAATAAATTCTTTGCAGTGGTTCTTATGCTATAAAGGCAACTTTATTCACCAAGTATGAGTAAGGTGAGAAAAACAACGTGGTTGACTTCTTTTAAAGTTGTTTTGCTAAAACTTAATTATTCTTGGTACATACTTATGCTGAGTGGGACCTCTACTCCAGTGCTAGGGGAAATGCAAAATGCTACAGCTGCTTTGGTAGACAGTTTGTCATGCAATGAAGTAATCATGGATATATATATATATATATATATATATATATATAGAGAGAGAGAGAGAGAGAGAGAGAGGTATTTTTCCTAATGTGTTGAAAACTTATGCTCACACAAAACTTATACACAGGTGTTTATAACAGGTGTGTTCATAATTGCTAAAGTTAGAAGCAATCAAGATATCTTTCAGTAGGGAAATGGGTCAATTGTGGTACAGACAGACAACAAAATACCTTTCCATATTCTAAAAGAATTGGCCTGTTGAGTTATGAAATGACCTGGAAGAAGCCTACATAGATAATGCTCAGTAAAATTAGGCACTTCACGAAGGTCACTTACTGCATGATTCCAAATATATGACATGCTAGAAAAGGTAAAACTATGAATAAAGTAAAAAGACCAAGGGTTTCCAGGGATTGAACGAGATGGAGAGATAACTAGATGGTACACAGGATTTGGAGCAGGTAAGGAATTCTTCAGGGCACTGTCACTGTGAGTACATGTTATTACACACATACACACACACACACACACACACACACACACACTTAAGCTATGCAATGTAAGAAACCAAGAGTGAATTCTAATGTGCAGTGTGACATAGTGTATCCGTGTAGGTTTATTATTACTCGTGTGGGCTGAGGTGGTAGCTCCATGAGTAATGTGCTTGCCTTAAAACATAGACTAAGTGCAATGCCAAGAACCAATGAACAACACTGGGCATGGTGGCAATACACTTGGAATCCCAGTTTCTTCTACAAAAAAGAAAAGAAGTGGAGCCCTGAGACTTGATGCTCAGTGGCTTATGGTACTTAGTTAGCTCTAACCCAGTGAGATGAATGGCAGTTTAGGGACAACCTCTGAGGTTGTCCTGGGGTCTCTATTCACATACGTGTGCATGCGAACTCATAACCTGTTCAGTGAGCAGACCCCCACACACAGACAGAACTCTGTTGAGAGACAATGACATTGGCCACCGTGTGATGTCTCAAAGCACAGTGAAGGAGGTGGATGAGAAACCTCTCTGGTTTCACCGTGATTTCACAGTGAACCTAAAACTAGTCTTAAAATTGTTTTTTTTTTTTTTAAAAAAACAGTGAGTTAAATCTAGCATTCTTGAGTAAACGTTTTAATTAAATTTAATGGCTAAGTTAAATTATTTTTGAAACAATAAATTCCCCCAAAACATTTTTAAATCCTTATAAGAAAAATAACTTTGAAAATAATTTAATAAATTTAGGTAGTGCAGAAATACTTTTTACAGTGGAAGAACAGAGGAATGGGGGAAATAAAGGGGATCAAAAAGGTGGGGGTGGTGAGAGTGACCAGAATATATTCCATACATTTGTGTGTTTATATATCGCCTCAGTTGTCACCTTCTCTATCAGATAGCAACTCCAGGAGAGCAAAGACACTTTTGAGTTTTCCACTAATTGTATACTCAGAACCCAAGGCCATAGACGCTATGCTATCTGAGCACACACAGCTGTTGACTAGGGAAATCAGTGCTGCTGATTGCTGAGGTTAACTTGAGTACTTGTAACTGTGATCCTGAGAGGTCACCAGATTCCAATCATTGCATAAGACCTGAGCCCCTAAGATACAGAGAGTCTGATGACCTGCCCAGGCTCTGCCAACTCCAGACTACAAAGCTCGATTCAGACTCTTATGCAGTTCGCCCTGTTTCCACACCCACCTTAGCTTAACATATTGCCTTTGGCTTGTTATCCTCTAGGCCTTTGGGAATACAAGGTATGTTCATCTTTGGTACCAGATAAAGATGTGAAGATGTTACTTGGAGAGAAACCATAGTAATACTATAGCCACATCTACCACTAGCTCCCATCCTCTCAAACCCAGGCTTTGTTCTAAGCTTTGAAACTTTTCCGCTTCTAACATCTTTTCTCTCCAAAAGACCCCTCCGCAACTTACTACTGTTCTAAACTGTATTCCCACTTTCCAGCTAAGCAGTCTTCTTGACTCCCAGCCCACAGCCCTGCTCAGGCACTAACACGAAACAATCATGAACAGTAGAGGAGACAACAGCGACTTAGGGTGCTTAAGTATTACAAATTTTAAGACCTTTCTGGTGAAATTTAAAAATATGCTCCATCATACTTCCTGGTCTGGTCTTGGCATTGTGATTCTCATTAATAATGTTCGAGAAGGATACAGATCATCAAGACTATAACTGTTAAATAGCAAGCAAGGGTTTGAAGGCTCAAAATGATCGGCTGGATGTGTTGACACAGATAGCATTATACCAAATAGTGATTAAGAAGTCCGTGGGTCAAATCCTAACTCTATCACAGATCAGTTTAAGGCTGTTTGGCACCTTGGTGCAAACTTCTTCAAGCACAGACAATGACAAAATTCCTGTGAGCATTTCATAAGGTATCTTCATAGTAACTACATAGGTGTAGATCTTCACTTACCAAGCTACTGGCACACAGCCAGCACAGAAGAAATTTTAACCATTATTTGTTATTTTTGAAGTCCAGCTCTTACCTTGCACTCAATTTTCATTATCACTGTTTTTCTCATGGGAGAATGGAGTGAAAAGGAGGAAGATGAAAGAGAGACCAAAAGAAACAAAAACAAAAAACAAAACAAGAAAGGTGATAATTACACAGGGAAAGAGAAAAGAAAAAGACAACCAGGGAGGTGACTAGATAAAGAAGAAGAAAAAACTAGATTCTAAAGAAAGTGATGACAGAGTGGACATGCAGAGCTCCAGGGACTGCTAGAATCCAGCCCGCAACTGAGTGGACACGCAGAGCTCCAGGGACTGCTGGAATCCACGTGTCGAAGTGGACACGCAGAGCTCCAGGGACTGCTAGAATCCAGCCCGCAACTGAGTGGACACGCAGAGCTCCAAGACCAGTTCACCACTCACTGGCTGTAGGGCCCAAAACAAGCAGATAAGTTTGCCCTCCATGTCTTGCTCTCCTCTTCTTCACAATTAGGAAGACTGAATTGCTTGAGCTGCGTGGAAACGTTTGTGAATAACTTCAGAATATTAATGCTTATAAGCATTAGTGTGGTTGTTAGCTGAAGTATTTATTTTTAAAATTAAAATAATAATAACCATCGTTACACTTCTTAGATCATCAACATTTACGGTTTCTGCTAGCTCCTGCAGCACCCAGTCATTAGGAAAACACTGAGTAGAGACACGCAATGCACTCCCGGGTGATGCTGATTGTTATCATCTCACTGAGAATGTGCTAAAGAGAATTCAGCCAAACAAATCTTTTCACAGCTCCCACACATGTGCTGCAAACATGGATAAAAAGAAACCTAACCGCATTCTACGCTGGATTTAGTCTGTTTTAGAGTATCCAGGCACCATCCTAACAGCAGGGTGTCCTACTTTAAGACCAGGATCTAGAGGGAGACTAAAATCCATGGGTTTCACTGTGTTGCATACACTTCCCAGGGAGCTCTCTCCACAATCCCGCATGAGCATTCTGTACCTGTCTCTAGCACCTGAGAGTAGACAAAGGGGCAACTAAATCACACTACTGAACCCAGATGAAAGTTCTAATCAAAAAGATCACATCAGATGTTCAGATATTCTGAAATTTACTGAGTCCCATTATGTGTTGGCATGTTTACTCTGATTTGTTAAGAGGAAGTAGAGACTTTTTTTTCCCACTTAGCAGGAGGTGTCAGGCTCCTCAATGACTTCAGCAGTTCAAGCAAGGTGAGTGACAGGCTTGATTACAACCAACAAGAAAGGGAATCTAGATGATGCCCATTGTCACCTCCCCTCCCCTCTAAAATATCTCACATTACACTGCCAAAATAAAAAACTTTAGAGAATACAGTCCACTGACACCCACACTTTATTACACTAATAATAATACCACACTAGCTGTTACTAACAGCTAGTCAGACACCTATTGTCTGGCTTTGTGTGACTGGAAGGCTGGTGAGCCTGTACTTTCCTTCACCATCTGACTCTGTCCCTTTTTAACAGTGGGATCAGGACAAAGAGGAGTCATTCCAATGAACTGAAGGGCCTTGCCCATGACATCACAGAAAAAGAAATGAACTGCAGTCTAGATGCCTTGCTTTTGCCAAAAACCATGGGGTTGCCATTTAAAAAAAATGAAAGCAGTAGATATCACAGTTTGGTTCTCTTGATCTTTGAGTATCATCCTTCCTCTTGGTCTCTGTCCTGACATCCTCTAATGGCCTCAATAGGGGCACAAGTTTGTAAGCCAGCAGCCCTCTGTGAGGCAACTCATCACCCCACTAGGATGTGAAATTACCTGTCAGCCCACAAGATTGTGAAAGGCTGTCCTTAAACCAGTCAGCAGATATTTCTTTGGCTATCATTGACCTACTGGTTAGTCATGTTTGAGGGCCCTGTTTGCATGCCGCACCTTTGGATGTCCATTGAAATTCCATTTCCCTGGGGTCCTCAGGTACTTAACTAGGCTCTCTTTTGCTTTCCCTCTGAGAATTAGAACTCCACAGAATGTAAGTATGCAAGAGCCTTTTTGGCACCTACTAAAGCTTCTTCTCATCAACTCATTTAAGTTTAATTTTTTTCTCTCAAACAAGCATTTAGAAGTATATTTGAAGTATTTAGTTTCTTGTACAAATCAATCATACTTCACATAGTTTGTTGTTAGTATTATCAATAAATAGACTATCATTAGACACTTGAACTTAAGAGTAGAAATCCTATTTATTGGTATCTTTTTCAATTTCTTTCTTCAAAGATTTAAAGTTCTTGTCATACAAGTGTTCTGCTTGTTTGGTTAGAGTTACTCCAATATATTTTATGCTGTTTGTGGCTATTATGATGTTTCTCTGATTTCTTTCCCAGCCCTTTTATCATTGTGTACAGGAGGGCTACTATTTTTTTTTTTTAGTTTATCTTGTATCCTGCTACATTACTGAAAGTGTTTATGAGCTGTAGAAGTTTTTTGGTAGAATTTGGGGAGGGGAGGTGTCACTTATGTAAACTAACATATCATCAGCACAATCCCAAAGAACCTAGACAACAATGAGGACCCTGAGAGACATATACATAAGAGCTAATCTACATGGGAAGTAGAAAAAGACAAGATCTCCTGAGTAAATTGGGAACATGGAGACCTGGGGAGAGAGTTGAAAGGGAGGGTAGCATAGAAAAATGTAGAGCTTAATAAAAATCAATAAAAAAAGTAGAAATCCCACATTCAAATCTCAGTATCAATACATACTATCTATCTGATATTACATACATTAACTTCTCTGGAGTTCTTAAATGTCATATAAAAAATTTTTGTCTCAAAGGGTAGTAATAACTAAGTAAATATGTATGTATTGTTCAGAAATGCATCTGGCATGTAGTAAGCAATTATCTTCATTGTTAAGTTGATCAAATTATTATTATAATTTGAAGTCAAAGTTTCAAGAATTGAATGTAGGTTCTAGTAAGTACCCTTGTGCTGCTCATCTTAAGTCAATGAACCACAGCCTACATAAGGAAACTCCTGCCATATCTTCTCACCATAATGAATAAAATTTAACATATTTCTAAAAATATGGTGTCCCATTTAGATTCTACTAAACATAAATCAAGTTATTGCAGTGGTTAATACTGATAAAGCAGGATCAAGCTTTTTCAAAAAAATCTGGATTTATATTTAGTAGATCTAATATAAAACTTCATCTCAAAATTCGACCTGCCCAGTGAACTCCTTCCTAATTATCACCATGCTTTCTTGTGCACCATCAACAACTTTTACCAACACCTCACAGAAAACTAAATGTGATTTCTCATTTTTGAAGTCTCACAATCACCTCTGTTCCTTTTGTGACATTATCTTCTTACACATTGTGTTATTTTGACTGTTTTCCTTGGCTAGTCTCAACATCTACATAATTGGCTCTTGCTTATTTTCCTTTGATTGTAATGTCTATTATGTTTTATATAAGAAAGTTGATTATAAGCAAATGCTGTTCAATACAATTCATAAATCCATCTGTGTAAGATGTAGATAAATTAGATTTTAAAAAACCTGCAAGAGGTGCTAAATTTGTAAAGATAATAAAGGTCATTGTTTTATATCATGGTCAATGAAGAAAACTGCAACAAGCTTAAATCACAAATTATCATAATGTGATCTGTGCAAAAATCTGCATGGCTTCTTATTTTTACTTTTGTGATGAGAGTCTGAGCTAAGTTAATCATTCTAGTTGAAATTCTTTGAATAGAAAGTAAGAGACTGTCAATCTAGATACTCTCTGTTCACTAAAACTTGTAACTTTTACCTTATTAGTGAAAAGGATATCCTTATATGTAAAAAGGATACTGAGCTGTGTGTGATCATCAAGTTGAAGCTGGAGGATCATGAGTTTGACGACATCCTCATCTGTACAAGTAGATCATTTCACAAACAAACAAAAACTAAAGATCTTGAGATAATCAGTCATATACATAGTTCTCGAATAATCACGGAGTCCTTATAAAAGGAGGTAGGAGGACTGGGGAGACAGTCAAAAGCTAAACATGGCCACACATGCCTATAACGCCTGAACTAGAAAGGTAGAGGCAGACTGGTCCTGGGAGTTCTCTAGTCAGTCAACCTAGCCCAACAGCCAGCTACCGATTCAGTTAGACACTATGTCTTAAAGGAATGGAACAGAATTATAGAGGAAGATGTCCAATGTCCTCCTCTAGGCTCTGCATGCACACACATGGACATATCACATATCACACACACACACACCCACCCACACACACACACACACACACACACACGGAGGGGGATAGAAACAACAGAATGTGGTGGTCATGAGTTGGGCACAGAAGTCATTAGGAACTAAGAGAAGGAAAAGGAATCTTCCTTCAAAGGCTCCATAGGAGCCAGGCCTCCTAGGTGAGTTTATTTCTTTGTGCTTCTGACCTCCCAGACTCACAGTAGCTGTGTCTGTTTGAGACAGCAAATATATAAACTCACTACAGCAGCAAGAAAATTAATATGAAGACCACAAACTAAAATCAAGATATTACTACTACAAAAGGCAGTTTGATAATTTATTAAAAGTTAAACATACAATTGCTATATGATCAAATAATTTCATACCTAAGTATATTAAAAGAGAAAGAAAACATGTGGTTTATACATAAATAGTCACAGCACACAATTACTTATTCATAATCACTCAAAACTAGCAACAACCAATGGATTAATGAAAAACTAAAATTATTATATATGCATATGGCAGACTATTATAACATAGCAAAATATAATCACAAGGACGTGGCTCATTCTGTTGGTGGACGTCTAGACAAAATTTACCTACTGTGTCAGTCCATTTACAAGCCTTAACAAGACAGGGTTAATTCACTTTGATAGAAATCAGATCAATGGTTGTGTAGGAATGTGGAAATATTTGTATAAAGAAACATAAGCTCTGATTGGTAGAAATATTTTACATTTTGATTATGGTGGTAGATACTCAGGTGTGCAAACATAAAAATATGAAGAGCCTGCTAAATTTTCCTAGCTAACTGAATGATTATTAGTATAATAGAGACCTTAAAAATGATAAGGACACTAATATACACTAGACTGTTAAATCCATGTGGACTTTAAATGCTCTCTCATCTGAAAAATAGTACTGAGGAACTGAATGTACACAATTTATTTAGAGCATTGCAAACCTTCTGATGTTGTTAAAATAGATAAAACATGAAAATTGCTATTTTTTAGTATCTTTGTTGAGGGAGATGGTATTTCTTTAGGAAAGCCATATGTTTTAGACTGAAACAGAATATCAGCTATAAAGGTTAAAAATATAGCAACAATTTTTCATGATTTGACTAGTGCCAATCAATTTTTCAACCAATTCTGTTTTGTTGTGAAGTATTAAAGTATAAAAGACTCGCTATTTTCTTACAAATCAAAAAAAATATGCCCTGAGTGAACATAATTTTCCAATGAACATTTTGAAAAATTGGGGTAGAATGGTTATTATTTTATCCTATCAATTAAATTTGAAAGATAGTATATCCTTTTGGAAGAATTTTTGCATACAAAATGCTGTCGGTTTCCAACACTCTGCATATATTTACATTCTGAATCACTGTCACTTTCATCATATGTTACCACAGTAGAAAGCTTCTTCTGGAAGGAATTCTAAAAAAGAGCAAAAGCAGGGAATTCTTGAGCAAGTGGGCTTTGACCAGATGCTCGCTCAGTCGAAGCCCATGCTTTTGATTGAGTCAGGTAACTATAATTATCTAAAAAGCAATCGAGATAGAACCAGCTTCAGTCCAAATCAGGTCACCCCCCCCCCCCAAGCCTTCATGTCTTTAGAGATTGGTTAAAGTGAAGATTCTGGAGTGTTTTCAACAGTGGCCCTCAGGTCATCGCCTTGAGCCTTCATGTCTGTAGGGACTGGTTAATTGAGGTTTCTACAGCTGCCGTTGGTACATGGTCTGGAGTGCTTGACCACAGCTGCCCTCAGTACATGGTTGGAGTCATAAAGAAGAGAAAAAAATCAAATGAAAAGGTCTAACCGTGGACCTGCATTACTTAGTTTCATTTTCATAACATATCCACAGTTGAGTGGAGGAGAAAGGAGTTCTGAGACCTAGAAGTACATTTCCACATCTCTTTCTTCCATATCACTTTCTGAACTAAAACCAGAGTTCTGGAATGGTTTAAGATTTAGGGGGTGGGGCAGATTCAGAAAATAGAACAATTTCTATAAAAGAAGAATAGAGTGTTTTCTGTTTGGGTTTTTCCTTTAAAGGGGAGGTTAGAGACCAGAAGAAATGCCTAATGAATTCTGCTTTTCACTGTGGAATAATACCTTAATTGCTAAAATCACCACAATGGCATATGGTAGTGGCATCAACCATGTACCCTCTGCCCTGGGTATTTAGGGAGATTGGAAAACACAACATTTCTCATTTTGAATGTGTCAAGAAATACATGAGAATATCATTACTATGCCACACTTAACGTTTTTCTGACAAGATGCTCTTCCTTTGGGTGTTATCAAGAACATTCCACAGAATTTACAAACGTATTCTCTTTAAAGCAATCAGCCCCTTTTTCTTTCAAGGCCTCCCCATTCCACTTTTCTCCAGATTTAACTGTCCCTTTTCCAGCAAGTCCAGGATTAATTTAAATCCATTAAAATTGCAAATTAACAAAGGATACAGTTCATAAATGTGGCTTTATAGTTTGCCTGGCTATAGCCAAGTCCATATATAATCCAGTAACTGAAAATAACCATGCTCGAGGGTAGGGAGACATGTTTTAAATACCTCCTTTGGGAGATGATAAAAAGAAAGAAATCTCTTGTTTGTTTCTCCTTAGTTCGTTCTATTTTAACCCTCTGGGCACTGGTAGAACTATATCCATCATGACTGAGACCACTCTACCTAGGTAGGCTAGTATGACTCACAACAGAGAAAAAGAAGGACGTTGTTTGTGTCTCTTGAGTTTTCTTTAACTGTGCTTTTTCCTTTTTCTTCTCATTTGTCTGACTCTGAGGCAGTGAATACTGATTATAAAAGATGCATTGGTGCACCCAACTTCAGTCCGTCTTATCCATCTGGGTAGAGAAAGTTTGACAGGCGTGCGTGGGTGTGTGTTGTGAGGCTGTATAAGCAGGAGAGCAGGCTTGAGAGAGTGAGAGAGTGAGAGCGAGAAAATGGACTGTGAAAATTTAAGTCCACCCCAAATTCTTATTAACAAGTCTGTTATTTATCTTAACTCATTTTGTAATCAGGGCACACGGGCATCATTTTCCTCAAGCTTTCTCTGATTAGAAAGGCAAAACTGATAGATTTGAGAACTATTATGCAAACTGCTTCTCTACACCTTGCCTTGGAATTTCTATCAGTAAAATCAAGTTCATAAATGTAAGTAATATCCAAAGCGAAATATAGGAGCTTAAAATAAAGTTTGGCAATAGGGACAGTTATCCCAGGCAGGCAAGCTTCATGTTCCATACATTGCCTTTGGCTCAGACATTCATTAACTTTATCCTATGCATTTTGCCCCTAACACCCCCCCCCAGTATTGGTTATGTTTGGGGTTTTATTGTCTTATCTTCCATCTTTTAACTATTTTCTCTAATTTCTCCCGTACCTGTTATCATTGATGTCAGCCACTGAAACATCTCTTACTTTTTTTCTTTTACTTATGTTAGGACTTATTTTCCTCTATATTTGTGCACTTCTTCAATCCTTGTGATTGATGGGTAATTCTTTTTTCTCACTTTTTTTTCTAGACAGTGTTTCTCTGTGCAGCCCCAGCTGTCCTGAAACTTGCTTTGTAGACCAGGCTGGCCTTGAACTCACAGAGATCTGCCTGCCTCTGCCTCCCAAGTGCTGGGATTAAAGGCGTGCACCATCACTACCCAACTTGAATAATTTTGTTCTTTACATGAAGTAAGTAATATTTACAGAACCTGCTTGTATTAATACACTTCTCATTTAGGGAAAGTGTATGGAGCTAGCCTGTGAGGATGTCCACAGGGAAGGAAGCAGCATGGTCAATCAGTGATCTGCATAACCAGCCTCCACAGGTGATTTTCCTGAGGCTATAATCACCCATCTGATTTAGTCCTCACATATAATCATGACAGTGTATATTCTCTCGGAACAAAGAACGGAGAAGGCTAGTCCAAACTAAGCTCATGGTTACATCAGGAGCAAATGTAAAAATAGGGCATGAACTGAGGTCCCCTGGCTGTCAATTTTATTGATGTTTTGCTCACCATATACACAGCTTGCACTAAAGGCAGTTTCCAACTAAGCAGACTGCATGTACACACGGCTGCCAAAGTAATCATTTTCAGATCACTGTTGAGTATCATCAACTTTTTAGGTGACTGGTTCCACATTGGAGTTCTCTTTTTTTAGTTACTGAAAATCAAAAGTATTGAGACAGTTAAACTGTGGTCTAGTCATTTGAGGCAAATGAGCTCAAATAGTAAATTTCTCGGTTTCCAGGTTGTTTTCAGCTGAAATTTAGCTGATATTGGCTAGTCTCCCCTAGCCAAGAATTAAGTGATTTGCCTAAGAATGAAAAATATTGAGAAATGTTTCTATGTTTCACAGAGTTCAAATCTGTTGGATGTTCACTGTCTTGTCTCAATAGTAACTAAACAGTATGATGTGACAGATGTTGGAGAAACTTGGCTACTAATTACACAGCTCTTTTTTTTTTTCTTTCTCAACTGATGAAACTGCTGGTCCTAAAAAGTTGTTCATCTTTCTATTTTTTATGGAGGTAGAAAGATAAGGAAGAATGTATATGTATGCATTTGTATACCCCAGAACACATGTGTTGGAAATTTAATCCTCTATGCCAGTGTGCTGGGAGGAGGGACAAGATGAAAGGTAAATGGTCAAGGATCTAAAGAT
This sequence comes from Microtus pennsylvanicus, assembly GCF_037038515.1. NCBI lineage: Eukaryota > Metazoa > Chordata > Mammalia > Rodentia > Cricetidae > Microtus > Microtus pennsylvanicus. The sequence continues at coordinate 10,164,264 of NC_134590.1, read as the reverse complement.
ATCTCCTGAGTTGAAAAACTCCAGACAGGAAAGTTAATTCAACTGATAACACAAATAGGATGTTAGAATCCAGGGAATGAAGGTGGAAGTTACAAAATAATCCCACACTAGCTCAGAATTGAGTACAATAAAGGGTTACTTATTTAGGGGTAGACTCACAGATCACAGTCTTCTGCACGAACAATGAACAGGAAGTGAATCCAATAGCCAGACGAGAGAAAGAACACATGCATTTATAGTATAAGAGGCCACGCCCAAGTGGGTTGGTATCTTAAAGGCTACTGGCTGAAGGGTCCCTACAGCACCTCCCTATTTTGTTTAAATAAGAAAGTTCTAAGCCTAATGCAAAACTATAAACAATAAGAACAAGTATCAAGTATAAAAATTAGAATTACAACTAGCATAAACAATATCAAGCAATAAATGTATGCAAAATGTTTCAACAATTATCCTATCCTAAGCAGTCTAAGTCTTGTATTAGAAATAGTTTGGACAAATCATGAGAGGAAAGGAACTATGACTATATAGTCTTCAACTTTATTTAATACCTAAGAAGGGAAATAATATTACTTCAGTAAATAGGAAGTGTAATCAAGCAACTTCCAAAATGTGCAATAAATGACAGAGACAACTGGGCAATCACCCAAAGTCTTCTGTAACATTGTATGAAGGCGTTCCTACAGCAGGGGAGCTTCTGATGAGACCATCAACATGTGAACTTCTGCTGGCATTCACCGCTTTGAGATTGCCTTGAGACTGCAGGAGAACTCACTTACACGTGGAATTTTCCATCCCCAAAGCTGCTTTTTCTGCCCAATAAAAGCTTAACACCCACCCACCCACCCACCCCCCCGGCCCTGTGACACACACTTCCACAGAGAGACTGGAATCCTTCAGTTGTTCTGAATAAAGAACAATTCTGCTCATGTGGAGGTTGGTCTCTACTTTCTTGTATTTCTATGTCACTTCTAGCAACCCCCATCTAGCAAAGAAATCCAGTCTCTGCCCTATAAAGAGATTCATGTTATTATCACAAGGGTGTGTGGGTAATGATAAAACTGAGCCCACATAAAAGCAAATTAATTCCCCCTAGATCATTGAATCTTCTATCATGGGATGACACAATAATAAAGGGTCTCACCTGCTGGGAGCACAAAGATCCTTGTGTTCACAGATAAGCACTGGGCAAACCAGGGTTAAACACTCAAGGTTGTCTCGTCAAAGGAAGAGATGTATAACATGGTTGTGCCCAGAAGGTTGGGATTGAAGGTGGCTAATAGCCTAAGTGACCCTGTGCTGTGTGTTGTGCCAAGTCATACCAGGTTCTCCCAGGATCAGGACCAGAGAAAGCTAATAGTCTAGGTGAATTCTGTGCTCCTAGGCTTCCACAAACAAGACTGGATGTGGTTAATAACCTAGGTGACCTCTGCACTATCTGGATGACTGTGACCACACCAGATTCTCCCCCTAGACCCTTAAGATAACACATATAGCCTATCTATAGACCCCATCTTCATGGAAGAAGTGACTTGTACTTTGGGAAGAGTTTCAGTGTAATTATGCCTCACTGTACATACAGGATTATGTATAACAGCAAACATTTTTTCCAAATTGCACTATACTTAAATATGCCTAAAATAAGTTGCCTGGTGTCATACTCTTGAAGTTTGAGTCAACACCTGCTCCTGAGTTGTGATGAACTGAACATCCTTATTGCCTCACGTGGATGGTTTTTCTCATGTCCCTCATGTTTGTAGAGAATCTTCTATATTCACTCACCCAATGCCAAAACCTTGATATTATATTTCCGGCCTTCAGAGCTATGAATAATAAAATGTTCTTATACTTTTCTCAGTCTGTAGTGTTCTGTTACAGCAACACAAATAGGGCTGAGATAACTCATATCTCACAGAGAAAGTTAAAAATAAATCTAAACTATTACCTTCCTTTGAATAACCATTTTAGAGTACACTGTAAGGTTTATTATATTTTGGGGGGATGCCTATTTTTATCAAATATTGCTTCTTCAGTAAATGAGTTTCACAAGCCCAATCTGTGCTGTACCTATCAATTTAAAATGCTTTAGTTTTGTCTTTGTCTTACCTCTTTCTTCATATTAAAGGCTTGATTTCTGTTTCCTTTCAAATTTCACCATTGCATATTGGCATTTAAAACTTTTCAGTCGACACTTCCATGGCAGCATTGCCACTCTTCTTGTATCTTTCATTATTTTCAGATTTCTTCTTCTTTAAAAATGTTCTTTCCCATTATTTTCTTAACTACTATGATCTGACCATAAATAATAGGCATGTCTGGTCCATGATGTTCTACACAAGGATTTTGTGTTGCACTTTGTTTTATTACTTTCCTTGTAGTTATTAGAACCCATCTGCCTCCTATGGGCTCATCGCTGTCCTCAGAGAGAAGTCTAGAGTTTCTGAACTGCAATCAATAGCTCTGAGTCCATATACTGAAGGGATAGCTTGAATTATTTTCTTTCCAAATATATAGGGTCATTATTTTATCTCTAAGAATCACCTTCAGTTCTGTCCACTAATTCCATTTCATGATGTTTCCCACAGTTTACCCTTGCTGGCTCTGCATTTCTTTTTCCAAAAGAGCTTAGGGTCAGTAGGAAAATTAGTTTGTAAAGATGACAGTAAGACAAGCTGATGAACTGAAGTTGCATTGAATATTTGAATAATTTTTTTTAAATATAGCAATTCATAAGAGAATTAAATATTGCATTGCTCTTTCAATTAACACATAACATGTTCTGAATGGACATTATTTAGAAAATAAGTGAATTAAATCAGTTCTAGAGACAATATAGCGACTTATAGGGATTCTTAGCTGTTCACAGTGAGATTCCATAGGAAATTTTTCTCCTTCACAAAGGTGAAAAAATAAATGATTTCTTTGATGTGAATCTGAGATTCTTTTTGAATCTGCTCTTCCTCAAAAGCTACCAGGCTAGACTTGCCCAGGTACCATTGTCCCTTAACAACCAATCCAAACAGCAAGTCTTTTACTTAATATCCATGAGCATGATAGAGAACAGACAAGGACGTTTCAAAAGTTTTGTTTGCTATGTTAGGAAAGTATTCAGAGAAAGAAATGTAGATCTATAGAATGTAACCTGTAAGTGATCTTTATTTTAGAGTTTGTCTTACCTGTTCCTGTTCTATCCAAATAGGTTTTTGTCAGCTTCTATCTGTTATTTGCATATGATTTCCCATTTAGTTTTCTCCCTGGGACATCCCTCAAGGTCAGTGAATTATAAAGAACATCTTGACTTGATCAGTCGAGGAAGAATAGACTTAAATATAGATAGATATAAAGAGATAAATAGCTCTGAAAACTCTGGGATTTAAAAGAATTCTAAGCCATTTAACTTTGCTTTGTCATAAAATACATAATTGTTTATCCATACTAGATCAGCTTGACACCCAGAAGGCAAACCCCCAGGTACACCTGTAAAGGAATTGTTGCATTAAAGTTAGTCTCTGAGACTATCAGGTATTGTCTTGATTAAGATATTAATGTGGGAAGCACATTTTAATTGTGGATGGAGCCATTTCCTGACCAGGTAATCCTGGACTGTAAGAAACAGAGATGGCGAGCTGAGTGCTATCACGCATGAATGAATTCATTGCTCTCTGCTCTTGGTTAGGGGTGGAAGGTGACCCCTTCTCTCACCTCCTGCTGCTGTCACTTCTCTGCCAAAACGGACTGTAACCTCAACTTCTGAGCCAAACTAAACCCTTTCTTTCCTTGGCTGCTTTTCCAAAGTATTTTATCACAACAGACAGAAAAGACACGAAGACTTCAGGTCAATCCTTAAGACACTTGCTGGTAGCATGGGTGTATGTAGCCAATGGCTGTCTACTTTAGACATTTCTTGCTTCACACTTGAAGCAGAGTTTGTTCAGCACTGCCACACATCCTTTAAGTTCCCTGCGGGTTTTAGCAGCAGCTGTTGTGGAAGATGTCACAAAGCTGCAAACCTCTTCACCCATTCAAGCCCCAACTCTCCTAAAGCAAGAACTTCACTAATTAAGAGCATCTGTGGCATATGGCATTGAGTCCCAGAGTCTTGGTCCTTGAAAAGGTGTTCCCAAGGTCACTCTGCAATAGTCTCTTAGAGAATCCACAACAGGATTGAGTTTCATATCTATATACAACCTCACCATCTCACCTACTATGATTTCCCTCCTTTCTCACTTCATCTTGGTGTGGGCCTGCCCTCTGCATGCTGTGGATACCATTGGTTAATAAAGAAACTGTCTTAAGCCTATAACAGGAAAGAGCTTAGCTAGGCGGGGAAACCTAAACTGAATGCTGGGAGAAAGAAGGAGAAATCAGAGAGAAGCCATGTAGCACCACCAGAGATAAACATGACAGAACTTTATCCAGTAAGCCATTGCCACATGGCAATACACAGATTAAGAGAAATGGGTTGAATTTATATGTAGGAGCTAGCCAATAAAAAGCTAGAGCTAATGGGCCAAGCAGAAATTTAATTAATATAGTTTCTGTGTGATTATTTTGGGGTTGAGCAGTTGGGAATCAACAAGCGGCCTTTACTCCAACATCACCTTCCTCATTTTTAGCCAACGCCCTATTTCTCATCATTAACAAATAAACAAATATAACCCGCAGTCTTTGTCTCAGGCTTTGTCATGAAGGGATCCAGGTTAGAACACGGCCTGCACTTCAGATCCAACAACATACTTATTGAACTGTCCATTTGGCCTCCATTTAAAAGGTGGCAAATTATGGCAACAGTGTTCGGCAACAGCCACCACGGCTGCTATGATCAAAGAATAGGAAAAGAACAGATCAGTGAAGAAGCGAAATCAGAAGAGAATGATGGAAATGATTTCAAACTGTCACCAAAGTTGTGGGGATATGAACCTGGCATAGCAAAATGGACAGATCTGACAAGCAGGAACTTCATATGTGACAAGAAGTTCCAACCTTCCTTTGTACCTAGCTATATTCAAAACTGAAAAGTTTGTGAGTGAATTTAAAATATGGTTTCTGAACTTTAAAGACAGAGCCATTTATGATAGGTATAATATCATCCTGTCTCCATAGCTTTATTCTGTGCTAATTAAGAAGAAAGCAGAAGAAATAGAAGACAATTACTAAGGTAATACCTTTATGGCTTAGGCTGTCTTACAGGCCAGGGGCTGTCCTGTGGACACATTCTGTCACAACTGATGATGAAACAGCCCAGGCACCCTGAGTGCAGTACCTACCCTGGCATACTGGTAACAGAATGAGATAATTGAGGTGTGTGTGTGTGTGTGTGTGTGTGTGTGTGTGTGTGTGTGTGTGTGTGTCACATGTGTGTGTGTTCTCCAGGCAGCTAGAACCAAATAGAAAAAAGTGGCCAGTTCCTGCCTAGTTTCTCCTTCCAAATTCAAGCATCAAATGTCATTTCTTCCTGTCACACAGGAGTAAGGACGTGGACATTCCACGAGTCAACCTCCCTCTGTGTAGAATGAGCCTCAGAGATGGGGTAAAGTAAGCTGTATACTCCCACCAGCTTAGGCAGCAATTGCTGAAGCTCTGGTGCTGTCTGAATTAGCACAGCCTCCCCCAACTCCTGCCATTTTTCTTCTGCTCTTGTCTGTGGGGAGGTCAAGCACTTTTAGTCAACGTGGATTTCACTATGGCATGAAATCAAAAGTATAGGACACCATTATGTACCTAATGACACCCAAAAAAAATTTACTCTGGATTCCTTTATTTGAATTAGACACTTCCTCACAAACAGGGAGTACCCGAAGTATGAGTCTCAAGGTTAGCTTTCAACCACTGAAAAAGAATCTTGAAATAAAATGCTTGATTCCATGTCCTTTCAAGAAGTGCATTCTGCACTGCTCTGCAAACCTGCAGTGAGTGAGTTTCTGTCACTCTTTGTGGTAGCCAGTAGGAGAACACCCCCAATGCAAGAGACTCACCCTCTGTTTCTGGTTAGTAGGTAATATTATCTATTTCCAATCACTATTAATCTCCCCACTTCCTTTTTTCTATTCACACAACTGTATGCGGTGATAAATGTGATGATATTTTAGTCATGGTAATAATTATAAATTTCATAATGCCTACATATCATATATGTGTACATGTCACTATGTTATGCACTTTGAATATGTGTTTTATTGGTTGGTGGAGCTATTCTTCACTTTAAAAGATAATTTAGGAAAAATAAAACCAGAGATGTTCTCTGGCCTCCTCATACACACATACCCACATACACACATGCACACACACACATGATTGTGCTGGAGTACACACACACACACATACACACAAATTAGAAATCAGTCTCTTTTCTGACGGGAAAAGATGCTTGGACAGTTCCCAGGCAGTAAGAGCTGTGCATCTCTCTCAGAGTCAATGCTCAGTGCTGATAGATCCTATCATCCAAGGAATTTTCATAAATCAAGAATAAAATCCCTAATGTTCAATCTGTTTACCTAATGAAACTATTAAATATGCAAAAGACCTTTAGGCACTAAAAATTAACATTACTGTAATCATCTATGCCGTATTTACATAATAAATCAACATTTCCCTAAACATTTTAAATTGACTATAAATGTATTTAAATTATCTTAAAATTCAATTTAAGTTTATAAATTATTATATTATGATTTTCTAATGCTCTAGTGTCCAAATGTTTTAAGTGACTCACCAGTTAAAAATACGTGCTGCAGCCAGGTGGTGGTGGCATATGCCTTTAATCCCAGCACTTGGGAGCGAGAGGCAGATGGATCTCTGTGAGTTCAAGTCCAACCTGATCTACAGAGTGAGTTCCAGGGCTACAAAAACAAAGAAGAAAGAAAGAAAGAAAGAAAGAAAGAAAGAAAGAAAGAAAGAAAGAAAGAAAGAAAGGAAGGAAGGAAGGAAGGAAGGAAGGAAGGAAGGAAGGAAGGAAGGAAGGAAGGAAGGAAGGAAGGGTGAAAGAAAGATAAAATAAAGAGAAAGAAAAAGGTTTTATTAAAAAGAAGAAGGCAGGGGTAAGACAGGCCAAAGGGATGAAGAAAGAGAAAAGATCATGAGAGGTGAATAAATTGGTTACATTGCATATATGTATAAGAATGTCACAAGAGAGAGAGAGAGAGAGAGAGAGAGAGAGAGAGAGAAACATTTGCTGCTCTTTTATTTGTAAATAGGAGTTGCAATGAGCTTAGCACTTACACCTTCCTGGGAGCAACCTTAACAGTTGCAAATGAAATGTTTAGCAGCGAATTCTGCGTCCAGACAGAAAGTCCTGATGGGGCTGCAGAACAAAGATGCATTCAGCTTCGTTTCCTTGGCATGATCATCCACGATGCGCTGCCGTCAATGCTGCCACTGGAAACTGACCTGAAAGAAAACCTAGGTGGGCTTGCAGGATGTTTTCAGCACAGAGCAAACTGGGTTCCACTGATCTACAGGTCACAGGTCTTGGTTCTTCTGCTAAGAACCAATCTTATCTCTGCCACGGGACCTCTACAAGGGCACTCACAGTATGAGCCATGAGAAAAAAGAAGCCAATAAACTCCAGAGAACTGCAGAAGAACATGGAACCCATAACCTCACCCCAACAAACTTTAGGAAATTATACTACCACTCCACAATGGGCTCAGTACTCACTCAAGCTAAGGAACACACGAGGATGTGGGTACAGGGAAAGAAAAATTAGCCTACAGTGGTTGGAAATGTATTAACATGGTCTCTACATCTCATTATAATTAGTAGATCTAGAAGCCCCACCTCCTTAGAGATAAAGAACCAATTGTGTGGAACCAACAAGATTTCAAAGGGAGGACATAAAATTGGAAGGGTGACATAGAGGGGTAAAGGCCTGGAGAAGTTAAAAGGGGAAAATGGTGGGTGGTTATGATCAAAATGCATTGTATACATGTTTTCTCAATTTAATCTCATCAATTTTTCTCAGTTGAATTTTCAGAGTGAATTTTAAAAAACTGTTTAAAATATATTTGGTTAATCTACCTTAGTAAGGAATCTCTTTTTACTTTGTGACCATGTGTGACTATGGAGGCCTTCTAGAGGTGATCATCAGCACCGAGCCCGGCTTTCTCTACATGGTTACTTCTCCAGAAATCATTTGTCTTTTTCACTGTTGTTTATACCATTCATTTGCTCTATCAGAGATAGATAGAGCTGTAATTTATAAATAATATATGTTTAACAGAAACCATAAAACCTTTTCTAATTCTTATCGTCTTTAAAACTATCACTATTTAAGAAAAATAGTCTTGCCATTGGGGAAAATCGGTATAAAGGCTTCTCAAGAAACTAGAAATAGACTCTCCTTATGCCCTTGTTCTTCCACTATTGATGTACATCTGACAGGGTCAAAGTCGACATGCATGGAGGATGCCTGAACAGCCATGTTTATTGCAGCATTTACAATGCACAAATGCTGATATCAGCCTAAGTGCCCATCAATAGAAAATGATGAAATATATATGTGATATATGTATGGTGTGTGTGTGTGTGCATGTGTGTGTATGTGCTATTCATCCATAAAGGAGAACAAAAATATTTCTGAAAAGTAAATGGATCATTATATTAAGCTAAATAACCCAGATCTAGAAAGATAAATATCACACATTTTCTCTCATACATGGAAGCTAGAAATAGTTTGTCAAAGACCTGACAGCAACTGAAGAGATGGCTCAGTGGTTAAGAGCACTGGCTGCTTTTCCAAAGGACATAATTTTGATTTCCAGAATCCACATAAGAGCTCATAACTGTTTGCAACTTAGGTTTAAGGAAGCTGATGCATGCTCTTATGGATTTATAGGCCACCAGTCATGCATGAGGTACACAGGCATACATGCACGCAAAATACACATTCACATAAAATAAAGAGAAAAAAAGGTTATATTAAAAAGAAGGCAGGGGTAAGACAGGCCAAAGAAATGAAGAAAGTGAAAAAAATCATGAGAGTTGAATAAATTAGTTACATTGCATATATGTATGAGAATGTCACAAGGAACCTCATTGTTTTGGACAATTAATATACACCAATAAAGAAGAAACATGGTATGTCAATTCTGTTACAGTCATTTTATTTTTGTCTTAAAAACTTTTATATATACATTTTCTTGTTGATGTGCCATTATGAATTCATAGACTTTCCCACATTGAATTTATATCAGTGAGTAACAATTATTTTGTTTTACTGCTTAAGTTTTCTCAATTTGAATAGTGAATTTTTTGCTAGATAGAACCTTTATCAGGTTTTTCCTCTTAACATTCCTAAAACTACTTGCTTTTGTCAAAAGTGGTCTGCTTCTTCCACATCTTAACGTTTTCACAGTTCAACATAATGAAACACTGCTCTGTGAGGAGCCATGTTTTTCTTCAGCTGAAAATAGTACAGAAGAGGAAGAAGAAGAAGATGAGGAGAAGGAGGAGGCAAGGGAGAGTGGGGGTGAAGAGGAAGAAGAGGAGGAGAGTGGGAAGGAAGAGGAGAAGGGGGAGAGGACAGGGGGAAGGGAGAAGAGGGGAAGAGTGGGGGGAGCGGAAGAGGGGAGAGAGAGTGGAGGGAAGAGGAGGAGGGAGGGGAGATGGAGGGAAGAGGAAGTCTGGCCTTCAGGGATGCACATACTGGTCTTGTAGGAGAGAATGCTAGTAACTCCTGAATCCCAAATATCTTTGAATTGTGTGGGATGACTTTTAGTTTTTAGGGTCAAGTTTCAAGTTGACATTTTAATCTAGTATTAACATTAGACATGATATTGCTTTCTCCTGTTTTTAACTGACTTTTGCAATCGACACACGACGCCTACCACATGAAATGCAGTGCAGCAAGTGAGCCTAACTGTTCCAAGTTTCCTAATGACAAGATGAAAAACTTCTTGACTTAGTCTAAGAGAACATGCCAACAAAGTTGTAAAACTCACGGCAGATCAATAAACATTGTTGAGCAATCTTTATGAGAACCTCCTGTTTCCCATAAAACTGAATTCCTGTTGTTATTTTCTCTATATGACTGCCAGCTTCTTGGTGTCCATTTATGCAGACACTCTATACTCTATGTCCCTGCCTATGTAGAACCATTTAGTTGTTGTTTGCTTGCTTCAGGCTTTTGTTTTATCTTCTTGCTTGTTTGGTTTTTCTCTTTTACTTCTGTGTATCTTTAATTAGTCTTGTCTTTCACTTCATCCAAAGTAATGGGTTCAGCCATGGCATTTTCATACCTGTTTTGCCCTTGTTGCTTTCCTTCTTCCCTCCTGTCCTGTCTTCTGTAACTTCCCACTGGTCCCCTGACACACATTAGATCCCCTTCCGCTTCCATGTTGTATACATCCTATTATCTACTTTCCCCTGACCCACTTTAAAATGGTCTGTTTTCATGCCTGTACCATGTATGTGTATATATCTGGGACCTGCATTTGAGAGAAAGAAGGCAGAATTAATCTTTCTATATCTGCCTTATTTTTCTTAGTATAATCATGTTCAGTTTGTCTATTTTCCTGTAAATGCCATTACTTCCCTTTTCTCTACAGCTGAATACAATTCCGCTGTGTGTATGTGCCATATCTCTGTATCCATTCATCTACTGGCGGCTGATCCCACATCTTAACTCAGCTGAATAATGCAGCAATAATATGTTTGCATTAGTATCAGGGATTAAAGACCTTGGGATGTATGCCAAGAGTGGTATAAGCTTCATCATGGAAACTCTATTTTAAGTTTTCTTGAGGAATATCCATAATGACAGTTGTACCATTTTACAGTTCCACTAACAGTGAACAAGAGAGTTTTGAGAAAATATCTCACTAAGTGTTCTGGTTGACCTTGAACACTTGGCAATCAACCCCCAAAGTACCATGATTACTGGCATTGCTGGCATTTGCCACCACATTCAATGTAACTGCTTTTAAGTAGAGGAAAGTTCTCTGGAACTATCCTAGCTCTAAAAAGGATTGTTGGTATTGAAAAACACCCCCCATCTTCAGACCTTCTTCTAATACAGACAAATATTTGTATTTCCCATGATTTGTATTATCTCTACCATGACCTCACTATTCATTCTATGTTTGATAGAGATAGCATTATAAGACAGAAGTTGTAATAAAATGCATGTTTACTGACACGCATATTGACATGTGGTTGTGCATGTAGTTAAGTGATGTTATTTTATCTACTTTCTATGGCAAACATTTTTGTGGGATCAGTCAATACTCTCCTCTGTTCTTGCTGTTTCGCATTATAGTTAGTAGAGGAAAACTTAAGTTCCTTATCAAATGATCTACAAAACCACGGGTCCATGTGACATAGCTCTGTACAATGAGATGAAAGTTGCTTAATCCACATGCAATTGAATTCTCTGTTAGAATGTTCTTCTAGAACAATGATTCTCAACCTTCCTAATGCTGTGACCCTTTAATACAGTTCCTCACATTGTGGTGACCCCAACCATAAAATAATTTTCATTGTTACTTCATAACTGTATTTTTTCTACTATTATGACTCATGATGTCGATACTTTGGGAGACAGAGGTTTGTCAAAGGTGTTATGATCCACATGTTGAGAACCACTGTGTTAGAGTGTTCTTCTAAAGGAATTCAAACCAAGACAACAACAGAAAAGTATATTTTTGTAGAGCCATACCAACGAAGACTTACCCATGCTGAATCGGCACAAACGCATGAAGAAGAAGACATAGGGCATATCATTACTTAAATAATTGGAGAGGCAAGGGGACAATGGTACTGACAACAATATCTGATTATTTTGCCACTGACATAAAATAATAAAATCATGAAGTCAGCTCAGGCAATTATCAACTCAAAACTCAATGCCTTTGGTCCATTATACCCATGTTTAATGAGCCTCTCACCCTCCAAAGCCAAAGGACAAACAACCTACATTAGTCAGGCTATCGATCATGTTGTGAATGTAATAGTTGATAAGATTGTATGATATTGGAAATTCCCTCTGCCAAAGTCATGATCCTGTGAGGGTGTAGTGATATTTCATTAGTATTTTAACAAATAATGCTTGCCTGAAGTTCAGAGAGCAAAACAGCCGCACTGATCAGCCTTACAGACCAGGCAGTGATGGCACACACCTTTAATCCCAGTAGCCACGCTAGCTTGCCATAGAAACCAGGTGGTAGTAGTGTACGCCTTTAATCACAGCACTAGAGAGGAATGTAAGATAGGAGGAAACAGCTCTCACACATAGTCTCATCCTGAGATTTCTAGAGGCAGGATCTCCATTTCGGATTGAGGTAAGAGCCAGTGGCTGGCTGTTTTGCTTTTCTGACCTCCAGGATGAACCCCAATTTCTGTCTCTGGGTTTTATTGCTAGTGCTACAAAGGGGTGCACATAAAATCTAGAATAGGAGTGACTAGGTGTGTTCACATAAAATCTTGAACCAATAATCTTCTGGAACTCCTTACCTAGCAAAACCAGCTCTGTCTTCTATGGTCAAAGATCATAACCTAGACCATGAAAAAGTAGCATCTGAAACAATTTGTTTACAAGACAACATCTGACCACTTTGATATCTGCGCTGGACTCCGGCTCATGGCTTCTGTATAGGTGATTTTCCAACTTTACCATGCATCTGTATCACCTGGACCATTTGTCACTTCTCAGGTGGACAGGTCCACACTCTGAGATCCTCCGTTACTGGACAACACATTGGAGCTTGCATTTCTAACAAGTCCCAGGTGGTCATGCTAGCCTGAGGACCATACTTTCAAAACTACCAACATGGAAAAATGGTCAGGACAATTCTTAGCCCATTTCATACTAAGGCAAACATCACAGAATTTAAATAGCCAGGACCAAGAGTGGATCTTAGGTGTGGATTAGTGGGGAGAGAGACAGATATTGGAGTTCCTTGTGGATCTGTTGATCTGCAAACTTCAAACATTCTCCCATGCCTCAGAACCCACATAACTGAGCCATCCTCGCCTTGCTGCTACAACAATCTAGAAGCAGGGAGATCAGGAGGGGCTGTGTCAAGTGAAGTAGAAATGCCTAAAAATGGCCATGGTAGATATTGATCATGTATTGATCATGGATTCAGAGGCTTAGGCTAAATTAGATTTGGAAACCAGAAAACCCACCACTTATGCACTCAGGGAATATCCAAATAAGTTCCTTTTATTAAAAAGGAAGTCAGGTCAGTGTGTACAGGTGCCCACCCTTTGTAAGTCAAAGACTACAAAATAAAATACTCAGATAAGAGTTGGGATCCTTGGTTTCAGCAGAAAAGATGGAATTCAAAAAGAAGAAATGACTAGTCATAGCGCTTGAAGCACCTGGCATGGGTAACACGGAGTGCCAAGCAGTCTCCACCCTTGGTGGTGCATAACAACCGCTGACCTTGAAGCACCAAGAAGCAAACTAGATGGGGAAGACCTGTGGGTACCATACCACACATATAACCAGAAAAGACCAAAAATAAGTAGAAGGTTGGTATCAGACGGCATAGTGAAAAGTCATGATTCTTCATCTGGTGCCCTACCAATGTGAGTTGGCTCACATTGCTGAAAAGTGACATTGGGGTGTGTCAACAGGAAGCCTCCTAAGTTTTCCCGATAACGAAGCTGCAGCTGCTCTCTGATTGTATCAGCCAATGACAATGAATCATTATCAGTTGTACCTGCCAACTTAAGTGCTTTGAGAGAAGTACCTGGAGCAGGTGTGACTCAGATAACACACATGGGAAAAAGCCGGGAAATTGCAGAGGCTTCAGCTAGGAAAAGCCACAGTAAACAAGGACTCCAAAAGCCTTTTAGAGAAGGTTTGAGAGACACAAAAGGGCAGTTAACCTAGACCACCAGAGGTGCAAGCTATGGGTAAAGAGTGATTAGGATGCTTAAAAATGGGAAAAACTGACCCGTTTCCCTCATAACAGCAATACTAACTGCAAGATCTGGGTCCATTCTTTATTCCACTAACTTGCTCACTTTAAATGGGTGTGGTTGATATTTCTGGAGGGGAAGTAGTTAATATTTTGTTTATCCAGTGTTGTACCCAGATACTTCAAGGAGGAGCTTCTTGTTTGTCCTGGCTGCTCAGAACCAAAATAATCACACAGAAACTGTATTCATTAAATCACAGCTTGGCCCACTAGCTCTAGCTTCTTATTGGCTAACTCTTACATCTTAATTTAACCCGTTTCTATTCATCTGTATATCACCACAAGGTCGTGGCCTACCAGCAAAGTTTCAGCATGTCTACCTCTGGCCAAGGATCCATGGTGTCTCTGCCTGACTCCGCCCTTCTCCTCCCATGCTATAGGCCAAGCCGGTTCTTTGTTCATTAACCAACAAAAACAACAAATAAACAGAAGAACCTCCTACACCAATAATTATTATTCATCTTTTCACCTCATTCAAGTCACTTCCTATGCCTACAGGCACAATTTTGGGTAAACACACACACATACACACATATACAGACACACACATATTCAAGCATGCATGCATGCATACATACATACATACATGTATAGTCATAAGAGCAGGGGAAGCACAGAAAGAAGAATAAAACCAAACATCCCCAGGAGTCTTTTTTGCATTCCACCATACATATTCTACTGAGCCAAGGCAAATGTTTAAATTGTAAATCTGGTCTGAGCAAGTGGGATGTTCACATCACTGTGATACCCACCAGCCCAACTCCAAGGTCCTTCAGGACCCTCGGGAGCACACCTGAGTCCATCTCCAAACAGGGACTCCACCCACCCAACTGGCAATTCCAGGCCCGTTGCCAGAGGTTATAATTTATAATAGTCTACTTTAGGTTCACTAAAGAGGTTAACATGGAGATAGCTCAATCTTCTTCTGTTTCTCATCCTCATTACTAAAGTTTCTTGTTTCTTTTCCCTTGTTCAATCAGGACAAAAACTAAAAGTGATAAATTTTCAATAGACCTTGCATTTCTACAGAGCCAAATGCTTTAAAACAGTGAGGAAAGCTTATTTTTAAAATGTAAAACCGGCGTTTATACTACAAACGACAGATTTGAGGAAGGGCCAGATAGTCTCCTGTTCTTCACTTTCTTCCAAATTCCCCAAATTGCTGGAACTTACCCAAAGGCCAGGAAAGAAGCTTGGCAGAGAAGCTAGAACTGAGTGCTGTGTGTTAAATCCCCACCACCGTGGCAAAGTTGGTGACATTAACAACTTACAAAAAGAAAGGTAGATTGGGGCTCTTGGTTTCAGATATTTTGGTCCTTAGTCACTTTGAGCCGGTGTTGAGGAAAGCACAAGACCGGAGGCATTACAGGACAGAGCCGTTCACATCATGGCAGCAGAAAGCGAAGGTGAGGGAAGGGGTTGAAGTCTAGATGTAACCTCCAAGGGTATGACCTCAGACACCGGCGCCTCTAATTACCTTCTGCCCAACACCTGCCAAGAGCACCACCGGCTGGGAACCAAGGCTTCAGCATGCTGTGGGACATTTAAGATCCAAATCGTATGGGTTTAAACCTGGAATCCCTGACAAAAAGCTCCCAGCAATGTTTACACTAAGCACTCGGTGATGCAGAAATCATTATTTCAAACGCAACAACCTAGAAGCTTAGTTTCAACCTCTTGAGATAGGAATGGAGCAGAACTCTAAATCTGAATAAACTTAAACCTTCTATAGCAAATTGATTTAAGCCTTCCTGGATTTAACTGCAGGTTAGTAAGCTGATAGTTGTTATTAGCCAGAAACAGTGGCTATAAATAAATCTATATCAAATATATTTACCCTCATCTTTAATAAGATGTTAAAATCTTCAACTCCAGTTAAAAATCTGTCAACATTTTATGTGCAAGTGTCTTGAAAACATCTTTCAGGAAACATTGTGACCTTGGTTGGGCTGTACCAGATCCCCCCACCACAAAATTCAGGTCTTTCTTGTAAAATAGAGGTGACAATAACATCTACATCATAGAATTAAGGCAGGGATTTACTGAGCTAATAATACACGGTGCCAAGCACCTAGGATGTGATAATAATTAGGGGTGTCATTAGGAAGCAACCATTTCTTTCCTCTGTATGGTGTTTTCTTCTGTATGGGCAGAATTTAGTGTAAACTCCACCTCTTTGCATAAATTTATTCCATTTTTTTTTCCAGGATGAGAGACACCTGAATGATAGATTTGGAAGAATAAACAGGAATGCTGTTGGCATGGCTCCTTCTAACTTCCCCTTTGGAAACTGCTGTCAGTGCTCTTCCACTGAGAACATCCATTGCTTGTTCAGATCCACTTGTTTCTCTGGTCCTCCGTAGTGAGATCACCCTGGTTTAGCAGGGTGCATGGGCAAATGGTTCTGATCACCCTGTACTGTGAGCAGCTTCATTTATCCCACGCCCATAGTTTACATTCTAAGCAGCAAGGGTAATATCTTTGTCCATGCTTATTTTCTTACTATGTGCCAGGTTGTTTTTAAAGATCAGATAACTAAGAAGATTGTCTTTTGGTTCCTAATGATTTGGTAATAGCCACATATGTTGCTAAAGACATTTTGGTTTTCTAATTATTCTTTAATATTCTACTTAAAGAGTATTTAAACAAATGTAGAGACATAAATGCATAAATCTTTCCCAATGTTTTTAAATGTGATTGCCTTTTGCTAGAAAGATGGCTCTGGGGTTTAGAGCACTTGATGTTCTTGCAAAGGACCTGGGATGATTCCCCTGAATTCCTATCATGCCTTAAAACTATCTGTAACTCCATTTCCAAGGCATCTGATGCCTTCTAATGAACTCTATATGGTAACCAGACATGGATGAAAACAAAGCATTAATACCACAAATAAACAGATAAATAAATCCTTTAAAATCATTATGTAGAAAAACATTTTGAAAACTTGATTTTCCAACAAAAGGTAACTACTCCGATATATGGAGCAATCAAGCATTAAGAATGACATTGTGTAATTGGAGAGATGGCACATCCATAAAGGCTTGGTTCCCAACTAAAAATGTCACTGTGGTCTTCAAATTCTAACTAGGTGAGATGATATAATATACCAGATTTACACTCTCAGTTTACTCTTCTAAAAACATGCAAAGCACACAAAAACAAATGGACAAAAGGAAGCCAACATTGTGGTCTCCGGGAGTCATGAAAGAGGCTGAATCCTACATTTGAAGTGCTTACTGTGTGGAGACTGTTTGCCACCCAGGGAGCAGGAAGGCTAACCTCAGCGAGAAACTGTTCATAGTGCTTTGTTGAGAAAACAGAAATTGGAGCTCAACTCAGCTGTAACTTGAGAGACATGGGAATGTAAAAGGGAATCTCAGTAAGAGAGCTCCCGTGATCAACAGGCAGACACCATTGAGCCTTTAACTGAGTGCTCATCCACAAATGTGTAAGAAGGTTACACAAAAGTAAGAAAATACTAATGCCAAAGAAACGTTTTCTGAGCCCACAGAAAGCTAAGGACAGTTTAACTTCTCATCAGTCAGAGAGGGAAAAATCTAACAACACATGGTCACACATCAGGTGGAAGTCTCACAAATACATCATGAAAACAACAGGAATACATTAGTCTTAGACTAATGTGTTCCTTACACCTATAAACATTAAAATTTAATGAATGTAATTGAATAAATGTGCTACCTGGACAAAATCCAAGACTTTAAAAAGTATTTTAAAAACCATTGACCAATAATGTAAATTTATGATATCTGACATCTAATAAAATTATGAGTAAGCCGGGCACAGTGGCACAAAGTCTTTAATCCCAACACTTAGGAGGTAGAAGCAGGAGGATCTCTGTGAGATCAAGGCCAGGCTGATCTACATAGTGAGTGAGCTATGTAGGACAGTCAGAAGTACACAGAGCGACCCTGTCTCAGAGGAGGAAGAAGGAGGAGGAAGAGGAGGAAGAAGAAGAAAAAAAAGAAAGAAAAAAAGTGAATGTGTAAAGAAGCAAATGCGAGTGACACTGTGTTGAAAATCAAACCATACTGTGGAAACACAAAATAACAGCATAAAGATGGGGACTGGGAGATGAAAGCGTGGGTAGAACATTTGTTGCTCTTGCAGAGGACCGGGCCTTGGTTCCTAGCACCCAAACTATGGTTCACAACCATTTGTAACTCAACTTCCAGGTGATCTGACTCTCTCTTTCTGCATCCACAGGCACTAGGCACTAGGCACTAGGCACACACACACACACACACACACACACACACACACACACAGAGAGAGAGAGAGAGAGAGAGAGAGAGAGAGAGAGAGAGAGAGAGAGAGCAAAAACACCAATAAAATAGGTAAATCTTTTTAATGGAAAACTGAGCATCAATATTAAAATACTTTTGTTTGTTTATTTTTGAGACAGGCTCTCACGTTGGAACACAGACTGGCCTCCCGAGTGGAGGGAAGACAATTTATGTAACGAGGAAAACTTTTAAGGAAATGCTCTCCCTTTGGTTGTTGTTTATGTAAATGGATTATGAGTTTTGCCTATCACCTTCTCTTCCTGAGAAGGTATGAAAAACAGAATAAAAATCATTGAAAAGTGGAACTAGACACATTGTATCACAGACTCTCTTTTACCTAAAGAAATACATTTGTGGATAGTT
This sequence comes from Microtus pennsylvanicus, assembly GCF_037038515.1. NCBI lineage: Eukaryota > Metazoa > Chordata > Mammalia > Rodentia > Cricetidae > Microtus > Microtus pennsylvanicus. Next base: position 10,145,678 of record NC_134590.1, on the reverse strand, counting down.
TAACACAATTTATAACATGTTTTTTGTAATTTGCTACCAAATCTTTCTATTTGAAACTTATAAAAGCCAAAGGTTAGCAGTTCTTTATGGATGATTGGGTATCCAAAGGTTTTCCAATGATTTGTAGAGGGTTCTGCAAATACAAGGATTGCCAGAATAACTATCTGCATGAGGCAAGGAAAAAACCTGGTTCAAGACTCAGTAGCCAGTGTTGATTCAAACTGCAAGATTCTGACATTGGGCAGTTAATTTTAGGTATATTTAAGTACAGAACAATTTTGGGGGAAGAAGTTTCCCATTATAACACAATCCTGTGTGCACAATAAGGCATAATTACATGGGAACTCTTCTCAAAGTATATGTAACATTTCCCATGAAGATGGGGCTTCAGATAAGCTATATGTGTTATTTTAACAGCCATGGTGAGGTTCTAGTGTGGTCCCAGTCAGACAGACAATGCAGAGGTCAGCAGTCTTTTAAACATCTCCAGCCCTGTTTGTGGGAGCCTGAGGGAGCTCCTGGCCACACAGACAGTGCAGAGGTCAACCAGGCTACTAGCTATATCTACTACAGCCTCTTCTGGGCAGAAAACAGCCTGTATATCTCCTCCTTTGAATAGATTACTGTGCCTCTTTAACATCCTTTCTTTCCCTGGTGCGTCTCTGTGAGTGCAAGGCCCTCTGCTTCCAACAATGTTTCTTGTGTTGCTTACTGATGAACATTTTTGACAGTGATAACAGGAGCAAACAGCTGACTTTTGTTGAGTTTTCACACTAAGAAATGAATATTGTATGTAAATAGCCCCATTTTAGTCTTCTCAGCCACTTCCTAGGAGCCCATTCAATATCTGCTCATCCATGGGTTGGTCTCCTGAAGATGCTCCTTCATGATCTCTGTGGCATAGCATCTGGAGTTCAAGCCTTCACATAAGCATAAGCCTTTGAGGGGGAGACTTCGTGACTAAACCATAATATATTATATTACAATATAACATTACTCAAGAAGCTAGTCTGTGGAATATTCTACAAAATCTCAGATACATAAAGCTACAACACGGGGGGGGGGAATATAACCAAAACTGCAAACAAATTTCAATTATTCTCAATAAATAAATCTCCATTCCTCTATTAGGAGTTATCCTCAGGTCAGAAAATAGCTCCACAAGAAAAGGCACACGAGCCTAACAGTCTGAGTCAAGTACCAGGAATCTACATAAAAAAATCAGGTGCAATGGTGTACATCTGTAATCCCAGTACTCCTGTCTCCTGTAGTAAGACTGGAGCAGAGGCAGAAGAATTTTCCAGCAAAATAGCCTGGGATATGCAGTGTGACAACAAAAACAAGAAAGACCCTTTCCAGGCTTCAGGAGACAGCTAAGTGGTTAGAGCACTGGCTGCTCTTTCAAAGGACCTGGCTTTGATTCTCAGCACCCATAAGGCAACTCACAGCTGTGACTCCAGTACCAGCAGGATACAGTGCCTCCTTCTGGCCTCTGAAGGCATCTGGAATGTACATGATGCACAGACATAAACGCAGGCAAAACACCCATACACATAATATCAATCTGCCTTGATAAGGTATCAGGCAAATAATGAATCCAAAAAGTTGACCTCTGATCTCTACATATGGTTACCCACATTCACAAATAATAAATAAATAAAGTGAACTGTATAATTCATAGAGTCATGAAGAACTGAAACCAAATGTTATGAGAAAATAAAAGGGATAAAAATAATATCAAAAGACCAAGCACTGGTTTTAAAACTAGATTACTCATTTTCTAGATTACATGATGTTTGTGATTTCTGTCAACTTATTAAATCTTGTACTTTTCAAATATTATTTTCCTAACAAATATACATTATTGTTTCTATTTTTCAATCATTTCATATTCTGTTCCAAAAAAAATAATGTCCAAAACTCTAGGAGCCTCTCAATACCTGGCTTCTCCCCAAATGCAAATCTGAAATCTACTTAAATAATGTCTTGTGCGCCTCTGAATTGTGAAGTACATTAGGAGATAATTAGATTTATTAATGCTGCAATATTCTGTATACTTCCTTCCCACAGTAATACTGAATTATCAATGAGACCATTGATGGGAAACACTTAGAAAGGGAATAATTGCACAGCAGTGCAGACTGCCACCTTTATGCCCTTTGAAATGGAGGCATTGGGAGTTCTGGATATTTGATCGGTAGCTTTCTAGCGATATTTCACTAAGTGCATGGGGTTCCTGGGACTGTGTGGGTATAAAGATAATTTATATCCAAACCTGTCTTCAGGAAGCTCACTGTCTACATCACGAGAATATTGGACTGAACATAAAGTAAGAGATCAATTCTACATTAGTATGCTTTTATTTTTTATTACAATCCACATTTTAAAGTGAAGCTCACAGTCACACCCATGCATACATATGTGCCTACAAAACACAGACCTAATAAAATATAGTAATTTTTTTAACTGACATTTACTCTTATAGTTTCCCTTTCCCATAAATTTCACAAAATATTGGTCATACCATCTAACTCAAGTTCTTAACTTCCTAATGGATCAGTTCTACCATTTGAAAAATACTGTTCTGTGCTATATTGTCTTACTGGTTGTGAAAATTTAAAAAAAAAAACATAAATATACGCTAAATTTTTTTTTCATTAGCTACAGTAAATTCTTTAAATTCTACTGAGTGAAAGTCATTGAGATTCCATCAGACTTCTGGCCCCTGTTTTTCATACGCCCTTTGCTGGAGAAAATGTCAGCAGTTCTCCTGTATGCTTGTGCACAGACGCGAGAACAGGCACTTGTATTCACGAGCCTTCCCTCTCTGGGTCTGTATGTGATATTAGATTGTTTTTGCACATGACGACTGCAGTGAAAGCTCCCTGCAGGGAATCACAGGAATTTGAGTGAAGGGGTTATTTTGCTGGTTCTTCACCATCTCAAAATTGCATTGAGCCATAAGAGCTTTCTGACAGGACTTGGCAAGCTTCGTGCTATTGCCAAGACTGCTTATTCTGTTGGCAAATTCGTGATAAAAAGAATTTGTATCTTTATTCTAAAATATTTGCATGTATAATCATATACGTTTAATTTTTTATTTTCTTCTTTCCCTTTCCTCCACACAAATCCCCCCACGTAGCTCTCCTTGCTCTCTTTCAAATTCATGGCCCTTTTTTATCATGAATTGTTGATAGGTGTGTGCGTGTGTGTGTTCTTAAATACGTTAATACAACTTGCTCTGTTTGTATGATGTTATTTATATGTATTATATTTTCATGGCTGATCGTTCGGTACTGGATAACGAATTGTGTGCTCTTCCCTGGGGAAGACTATTTCTTCCTCTCTGTTTGTGTAGGTTGAGGCCTCGTGAGCTGTCCTCTTCCATGTCTGCAAGTCTATTGTTGTCATCCTTGTTCAGCGCATGTTTATGCAGCCATGGTGGTAAGACTTCATGAGTAAAGCTTCTCTGACATTTCTAGGAGACATAAACTAGCAGAAAACTGCCTGTTCCTCTGGCTCCTTACACTCTTTCTACACTTACTTCCATGATGGTTCCTGGGCCTTACATGAGGGGGTATGCTATAGATATTTCAGTTGGGCTCCACAACTCTGCATTTTGATTGGTTGTGGTTTTCTGTAATGGTCTGTTTCAAAGAAAAGTTTCCTTGGTGAGAGAGAATTACACCTACCTGTGGGCATAAGGACTAATATTTAGTGTATAATTAGGGATTATACTGGTTTAGTGATGGTTCTAAGTGTTCCTCCAAGATCCATGATGTTCCAGCCCTGTGCAGTTGGCTAGATTTTCTGTACTGGGCTTGTAGATTTAATCCTACTGAAGATATACATATGGATGAATTTATATACTTTCCTATACATTTTGCAGCATTTATTCTTTTTTAATTAATTTATTTATTAAAGATTGCTGTCTCTTCCCCGCCACCGTCTCCCATTCCCCCTCTCCCCCAATCAAGTTCCCCTCCCTCATCAGCCCAAAGAGCAATCAGGGTTCCCTGCCCTGTGGGAAGTCCAAGGACCGCCCACCTCGATCCAGTTCTAGTAAGGTGAGCATCCAAACTGCCTAGGCTCCCACAAAGCCAGTATGTACAGTAGGGTCAAAAACCCATTGCCATTGTTCTTGAGTTCTCAGTAGTCCTCATTGTCCGCTATGTTCAGCGAGTCCGGTTGTATCCCATGCTTTTTCAGACCCAGGCCAGCTGGCCTTGGTGAGTTCCCAGTAGAACATCCCCATTGTCTCAGTGTGTGGGTGCACCCCTCGCGGTCCTGAGTTCCTTGCTCGTGCTCTCTCTCCTTCTGCTCCTGATTTGGACCTTGAGATTTATGTCCGGTGCTCCAATGTGGGTCTCTGTCTCTGTCTCCTTTCATCGCCTGATGAAGGTTAATTAATATTCAGGAGGATGCCTATATGTTTTTCTTTGGGTTCTCCTTATTTAGCTTCTCTAGGATCACTAATTATAGGCTCAATGCCAGTGTGGCGGTTTCTCAGGAAATTCGGGATCAACCTACCCCTGGACCCAGCAATACCACTCTTGGGAATATACCTAAGAGAGGCCTTATCATACAACAAAAGTATATGCTCTACTATGTTCATAGCAGCATTGTTTGTAATAGCCAGAACCTGGAAACAACCTAGATGCCCTTCAATGGAAGAATGGATGAAGAAATTATGGAATATATACATATTAGAGTACTACTCAGCAGTAGAAAACAAGGACTTCTTGAATTTTGCATGCAGCATTTATTCTTAAGTTGTCACATGATAAAAAGTAATTTTCTTAGAAGTGTGCCATAATGAGGGTTCTACAAGCTTTCCCCCTCATCACAGAAATCAACTATATTTAAGATGCACATTGAGTTTGTATGCCTCAGAACAAAATATTTCACAAGAATAGCAACAATCAATATGAAAAAGAATACATTTTAAAATGAAAAAGTATTAATAACTTTCTATTCTAGGAGATCACCAAAAGGTTTATTCAATACACTTCTCAGAAGGAGAAACACAATTGCCCATCTTCATATTTTGCTCTGATCAGATTTTATTAGCAAAGTCACTTTCTTTGCTCACATCATGACTGACATAAATCAGGCTGGAGTGAGACCAGGACCCTGCAAATTTGGGGTGCAAGAAATGCCTCCAGTGTCAACCCCCTGAGTTCAATCATAGGGCATTGTGGTTAAGAGACTTGCTCTTAAATCCCTGACCCATCTATGCCATACTGGCACGCAAACAAGTTATGAAGTCATTTGGTAAAATGGGAACTGCAGGGTGAAGAAAGGGAATGCATAAAACAATGGGGTAAACCCAGATTTTTAGATATACATGAGCCAGACATATGTGTCAATGGAAAGTGTCCAATGTTTCCTTGTAAATTGAATTATGCTTTACATATATTGGTTGGTTCAGCACAAGAATTCAAGTGTCTGTGATTTTCTTATTCTTTATATTAGATATAAAATTCATTAATTTAAATTCTCATTGATGTGTTCTGTAAATGTATTGTTTTTATTGGTTGATAAATAAAGTTGTTTTGGCCAATAGTTTAGCAGAGTAAAGCCAGGTGGTTAATCTGAAATAAAGATATATAGAGAGAGTATATAGAGTCAAAGAGATGCCATGTAGCTGCAGAAGGAGAAAGACAACTGCCGGAAACTTACTGGTATGCCACAGCCTCCTGGTGATACACAGATTAATAGAGATGGGTTAATTTAAAATATAATAGTTAGTTAATAAGAAACCTGAGCTAATAAACCAAACAGTGTTGTACTTAATATAGTTTCTGCATGATTATTTGAGTCGGGGTGGCCAGAAAAAACAAAGCACAATCTTGGTTACAAAATGGTGCTCATATGTTTGGGGCTAACTTGTGTGGCCAGTCACACACTTTGGGTATGGCTGCTTATATGCCTGCTTGGGGTTAGGAGGAAAGTAACTGAGAGCATGCCTGCTGCTCAGTACCCCTGCCTGGGAAAACATCTGGATGGGGTCGGCTACACATGCACAGGCAGGAAAGCATGGCAGATTTCCACTGTCTTATATCGAGACATTTCAGGCTGCACAGCACACTGTATGGCAGATTTAGTTTTTACTAAGACAAAAAGAGTTTATGTGCCATATGGTGATTCCAAGGGTTGAGGTTCTAAGTACAGCTCCCACCCAAAAGTCCCAGAGCTGGTGGTAAATATACCTTTGCCTTATTGAAAGGCAAAAAGAAGTGGAGCCAGCATCCAGGGTTGCCACAAACACACTGCTTTCCATTTTAATATGCTCCTTGTCTGATAAGGATTTCAGATACACAATAGGACACATTCAGACATAAAAGACCTCTAAACGAGACACAATGTGTTTAAAAATGTACGTAGGCTTGGGAGAGAGAGAGAAAGAGTATAGACAGTTATAAAAAGAAATAAAGTCTTTGAAGAGACAGTAAAAGTAATATAAAAGAGCATAGACAGTCATAGATTAAAGGAGTAAAGAAAATAAATAATGTAAAGATGGAATATATACAGAGATCTGTATTATGTATATTATTGTGTTTCCTTTGAATTTTTTGACTGCAGAGAGACATTTGATTCTTGGAGCTGCTAAGTTAAACCAACATAAAAGTGTCTTGACTTTTTGAGTCTAAGAATACGTTGCTTTGGGAAAGATTTTTGTTTTTGTTTCCACAGAAAATAAGAACCTCTAAATTCCTTCCAGGCTAATACAGTTTGATAGTAGAAAATTTCCCAAAAGTTCTCTGTGCACCCTAAAAATACTTCACCCAATAAAAAGTAGGAAGCAGTTTGGAGAAATCTATGCCCAAATTCCCAAAATGATTGTTTATTAACGTTTGTTTTCTTTTAGAAGAAGTTGGATATAAATCGTTAATGGTCACAGTCAATCTCTTTTAAAAAATAAGGGAGATATGATATACAGATGAACATTTTGAATTGGTATGGATCTTGGCCTATTGATACAAATTTAAGGTCGATTTTGTTATATGTATTTCTGTTCTTTTTAAGGTATATGTTTAGACAACTCATTTAAAAATATAATGTATAATTAAAATCGTAGATTAATGATAGTCATTTATAATAATCAATCTTGTAGTCATGTTATTTAGGTTTTCTAGATATATAGAGAGATATTTCAGTTAGATACATCTTCAACAATTCAAAGACCTATGGAATATGACATTTAAAAGGTTTTAAGAACTTAGACTTTTCTCAACAGTGAGACATGTCTGCTTCTGGTAGTACCAATTATTTCAGAGAGGTTTGTAGTATCAGGAGGCTACTTGTTTGCTGTCCGGTTGCCTGGCAGCTCAGACCCAAAATAATCACACAGAAACTCTATCAATTAAATCACAGCTTGGCCCCCTAGCTCTAGCCTCTTATTGACTCTTACATCTTACTTTAACCAACCTCCATAATCTGTGCATCACCATGAGATCGTGGCCTCCCAGCAACGTTTCAGCATATCTATCTCTGGCAGCAGCAGCTACATGGCTTCTCCCTGACTCTGACTTCTTTATCCCAGCATTCAGGTTAACTTTCCCTGCCTACCCAAGTTAGCCCTATCAACAGGCCAAGGCAATTTCTCTATTCACCAATGGTATTCACAACATAGGAGGGGAATCCCATATCAACTCCCCTTTTCTGTTTAAATAAAAAAGAAGGCTTTACCTTTAACATAGTAAAATTACATACAATAAAACAGGTATCAAGTAAGAATTATAGTTACAATATTTATATCTATTTTATTTTTTATCATGACTAATGAAAACTATATCTATTCTTCAACTCCATCAAAGACTCCAGAAGGATATAATATTAACTAGGTAAACAAGAAGTACATTGTAAGCAACTTCCAAAACTCTAGAGTTGACAGAGACATCACACTGCCTGGATAGTCACCCAAAGTTATTCTGTACCTGTGGGGCATCCATCTTTAGCCCACAGGCCCATAGTATCCAGCAGACTTTTCCATAAAGCAGAAAATTTCAAAGATAGTTCCACCTATATAGGCAGTTTGTCAGTCACTTTCTTCTGTGTCCTGCAGAATATCTGGCAGACCCTTGCATGAAGCAGGAACCCTGAAGGACTGTCTCACCTTTAGACAAGTTCAGCAGTCATGTCCAATTCATCAAGCAGTCTAGGCAAGAGCAGTTTCTTGACAAAATGGCTGGCAAACTGTATAAGGAGCCTCTTCAATACCTGCCCATCTTCCTCTTGAAGTAATTGGAGCTGCCAGAAGCAGATGTGTCTCATTGCCATGAAAAATCCTAAATTCTTAAAACATTTTGAATGCCATGTTCTGAAGGTTTTTGAAAGGTTTGAAGATTATCTATTTAACTAAGACATATATATGTATATATAGATATATATATATACATATAACTTACTAACGTGACTATGAGCTTCACTATTATATATGACTCCCTATTAACCTATATTTCTCAATTATACATTACATTTTTAAATGAGCTACACACACAATACCTTAAGCAAGATCAGAAAAACATATGCATATAACAAAGCTGACCTTAAATTTGTATCAATAAACCAAGATCCACATCAATGCAAAGTGTTCATATACCATATTCCATTTTAAATGTAAACAAACATTTATTGACAATATTTGGGAATATGGGCATAGTTCTCTAGACTCGATAGCATATTTTCTTTAATTTTGCCAGATACAAATAGACTAAATATTGTAACTGTAACTCTTACTTGAACCTGTTTTGTTATATATAATTTTACTATGTTAAAGCTAAAATCTTCCTTTTAATTAAACAAAAAAAAAGGTGATAATGTGGGATACCCTTTTGTCTATGGGTTGCTTTTATTGACTGATAAATAAATTTGCTTTGATCAATAGCTTAGCAGAGTAAAGTCAAGTGGGAAATCTGAACAGGGATATAGAGAGAGAAGAGGTGGAGTCAAAGAGACACCATATAGCTTCAAAAGGAGAAGGACACCTGCTGGAAACTTACCAGTAGGCCACACCTCATGGTGATACACAGATGAATAGAAACGGGCTAATTTCAGATATAATAGTTAGTTAATAAGCCTGAGCTAATAGGCCAAACAGTCTTGTAACTAATATAACTTCTGTGTGATTATTCAGGTCTGGGTGACTGGGAAAAACAAAGCGCAGTCTCTATTACACTTAGTCCCAAAACTCCATTTTTAAATAATCTCTAAGGTTCATTTTTGTTATTCTTTCTGTAGATTCCAATTTTTTCTTTTTTTCTTTTTCCTTTTTTTTGGGGTGGGGGGTTCAAGAGAGGGTTTCTCTGTAGCTTTGAAGCCTGTCCTGGAACTAGCACTTGTAGACCAGGCTATCCTCAAACTCACAGAGATTAGCCTGCTTCTGTCTCCCAACTGCTGGGATTAAAGGCTTGCACCACCGCCCATCTGATCCCAACTTTTTTAAGTTCCGTTCTTGCCAGTGTGATATTTTTGTACCATTTACATATGCCTAATGCTGATTCCCCTCATAATGTTTTTCCTTATTTTCCAAATTAGCAACTCTCAAGATTAAACTTAGATAAATCTTCTGTGAAACCTTCTGGAAACCCAAAAAAAGTGAATCCCTTTATCCCACACCATGAATGAGCCTTGTACGGTCTTTTCATATTTCTTTTCCTCCTTATTTCAACTGGAAGTTTTTGAAAATTGAAACTGTGTGATATTTATATTTTGTCCTCCATGCCTCTTGCAGAAATTGACTCTGGGTTTTAATAGATTATTCAATCCATTTATCTATTCAATCAATATGACTGTCTTGGTATCTCTATTGTTCTTGGAGGTATGTTTCTCTGCCCTGTTTTTTTTTTTTTAAACTGTGTTCAGCAGTCATTCACGGGGTTACTTTGTACTTCTTCTGAAATCTGTATTCTTCTCTAAGAAATAGGTACAGGGACCCAGTCTACCTGTGCCTTGCAAAGTGTCATTGATGGTAGATGAGGCCATTTAATGGGAATGTGAGAATTAAGTTGCTCATGTGTGGCCTGTCTCCTTCGCATAGACTTGGTTCCTTCTTCTATCCAAAGCAAACTATTTCAAAAGCTTTTGTCACTGCTGTTAATTTTCTTTCTGATCGGCAGAGTTCTCTAGCAGATAATCTAACTACATCCAGAACAATAGTAAAATCAGGATAAAAACTTTCTGCTCTATCCAGTAGCCTGATGACACATAAGTGAGAAGTTTGATTAGGGGGTTAAAAATCTTAGTGGTCCCTAAATTAGCATTAATTCTCAGTTACTAGAGCCCATGGTACAGGATTTCTCCTTCTTATCTACTAGTTCTCTGAAGCTTTCTCTGATCTGCCATCCCTTAATGTTCGTACAAACATGATTTTTTCATAAAGTATTTGCCACTACCTTACCTGTTGTGAAACGCGTCCACAACTTCCTTTCGTCTTGCTTGACATTCAAAGGCAAATTTTACCCTATTTAATATGTGGACTGAAACCTATCAAACTATTAGTGACATATAATTCATAAACAAAAAATGAGATTCCAAGAGAAGTCTTTTATTCCCCCCCCCTTTTTTTTTCAGTTCAGTGACAGAGCTTTGCAACCTTGGTCTGCCTTACTTAAGAAAGACAGAATTTATCAGTACTGTCTGTAGCCATAGAAGGAAAAGGTATTATTAATACCTAATAGAGTTCCAAAGACTAAAGCCCCCCAGTTAGAACTGTTCCATAAAGTCCTCCATAAAAATTCCATCTGCATTTGCAATAATCAGTCTAACCCCTCACTGGGCATGGTGCCTGTGCCAGCACTCTTGTGTGATGCTGAAGCAGAGCTCCTGAGAACTCCTGATCAGCCTGCACTTCACAAAAAAGGCAAAGGTTTAAAAGGCACCCATCCAAGCCCTAAACAATCCCAAAGAATCAATCCTTCCAGACAATTTTTTCCTACATTTAATGGAAAACTTGGCTGGCCAGTGATGGCACATGCCTTTAATGCCAGCACTCAGGAGATAGAGACAGGCAGACTTTTGTGAGTTTGAGGCCAGTGTGACCTAAGGGGTGAATTCTAGGACAGGAAGGCTAGACAGAGTATTCCTGTCTCAACCTCACAAAAAGAAAGAGAAAAAACTTATCCCCCAACTCCAATAAGTGGCAATGGGAGTTTGGATAGCCGGGGAACTTAAATAACATTTGTAGAGTAAGCTACCTTATAGTAGAGCACCCTCTCCCCGTTTTTTAAACCTCATCTTCCCTTTGGAATAGCTCTCAGACCTTTTAAGCATGATGGCTATTCTTGATCACCAACCCGGGGAGGTTTATATCCACCCAGGAGAAAAGTCTTGGGGTGTGCTATAAAGACACTTCCAGAGAGATTTAACTGAGATGAGAAGATTTTCCCTGACTGCAGATGCCACCCTTTCAATGACTGTGGTCCTAAGATGGATAAGAAGGGAGAGAATGGTATATCACCATTTACTGCTGCCTTCTGACCAGCTCAGTTACAACTCCAGGTGTCATAGCTGGGGGTGTTCAGTGTGCCATGTCTTCCACCACAGTGCTAGGCTGCATCTCCAAGCATAAAACACATCCTTCCCTGTGTTGTCTTAGCAATGAGGAAAGGAGTTAATATACTGCGTACTAGATGTTTGTACTAGATGCTCCTATTATCTGCTCAAGATGATACCTTGGGTCTCACATGAACTCCGGAGATACCTACTGCAGACCAATTCTCATCCCCCTTTGAAGCCACCCTCAAATAATCACTGCTCTGGCTACAAAATATTAGGTGGAAAATAGTTCAATAGCCCTAACACAAAATGAATATCTGAGAAATTCACATCTGGCAAATATTTCCAAATCACAATTAAAATAAAATTTAATCCATTCTGATTAATTTTTTTTAAAGAGGAAGACAATAGACAGAAATGGAATCAGAATGGTGGTCTAGTTCTTCATTAACGGCAGTAGATTAAACGGAGGAGAGAAGGGGGAGGGAGGAAGAGAGACTTTTCAAAACAGCTAAGGAAAGTCAAATGAATGTCCTTATATTAGATATTTTAGAATTATAAAAATGGCAGTTGCCTTTCAACCCATCTCCTCACTGACTGGCTCAATAGTGCTTCATGATTTCCAGTATTCCTCGGAGGTTTTTGTGTGCAGAGAAAAAAACTCGGGGACAAATGCCACAAGCCTCCTTCGGTCTCTAGACTACCAGAACGTCCACAGATGCCTTCTTTTTAATAATAATAATGCCAGATAAGTGCACTTGCACGATGATTATAGCATATTATCCTCGCAGTAATATCCCCAGGGAAGACATTATCCTCATCACACATATGGAAACAGGCTCAAAGAGGTTAAACAGCTTGTGTGATGGCAAGTGGGAAGAAATGACCTCTGAGTACCCTGCTGTCTTTTCCACTTTGTGCAGACTGTCTGTCTGTAAAACAGAAACTGGACCCGAGGTATACTCTCCCTCCCCTCAGTCCAAAGGAGCAGAGAAAATGAAGCAAAACAAGCTTAGCTCTTACTCCCCAAATTGTAATTAGCTCTACACTTTGGTTTTTATACATTGGCTCGGACGCTCATGGTAGCATGGAAGCTGTCAAAATCGCCATTACTTCCCATTCCCAAGTAATTATATCCAGAGACCCCCCATCCTCAGACATCACACTCTACAGAACTTCAATACTAGGGAGACCCCAGTCTCACTACAAAGAAACATTGTCTTCTTTTGTTCAGATTAGTACGTCATGGTGGGATCTGCTTGTGCCTTTAGACGACTGTGTGTTGTCTAGAAAACATGCCCAGTGCATTTTCTTTGTTTCACAGAAGAGGCATCCAGAACAGCCTGGGTTTTAATTTGAAAAATAAATAAGCGCCCTTGAGAAAGGATAGTGTCTATGTTACCCTCGCCTCTCTCATTAACACAAACTTCAGGGAACACGGAGTTCAGCGGTGGGGCTCAAGGTCAGAGGCAGTGGAGCACGCAAACTTGGATAAGCCTTTTAAGAAATGAAAAAGGGAGAATGTGGTTTCTGAGTCGCACTAGTTGCAGAATGAACAGCATATTGTATGTGCTATGCTAGAGGTATGTTATGAATAACAAAAGCCCTGGAGCATTTACATATTTGTTTTCAGCAATCCTGGCAGTTGGATTTCACCATTCTATGCCTCTTTGCCAGAATCACTAAACACTGGTACATATGGCATCTGAAGTACCATATGCCATAGAAAATGTTAGCTGATGCCTATACTTCTATATTATATTTTTATTTCAGACTTTTGCAGTTTGAACAAAGAATAGTCAGAAAAACAAAATATTGGACAAGCAGTAAACACTAAAGTGAAAAAAAATGTCTTCAGAGAAAGCAAATAAAGGAAATGAATCTATCATGAGTTAACATGACTATATGGTAATGAGTCAGATATGAGAAGCAATTGTTTTGCATGAACAAATTTACATAGTCTTTCATTCCATTGTTTTTGGAGCTAAGCACTACAGTAGGAAGATTGAGGGGTAACATATTTTTCCTACCTTATTCTGTCTGACATTTCTTGCTAAAATCGAATCTCCATTTGATTGAAGTTAATTAGCAAGAGGGATACAGTTGGCACATCTAAATTCAGGTTAAAACAGACAATTTTAAATATCAGGAATTACTTTTTCAATATTTATTCAGGTTTTAAACAGAGTTTTAGTACGATGTAGGTACGGGTTTTTTAATTTTGTTTTCTTGATTTTTTTTTTTTTGGTCTTTTTGTTTTTCCATACAGGAATGTTCTAAAACAAAATCACCATGGCTAAATAGTTTGCTTTATCAAAACAAGAAAACCAATAAGAAAAATATCAAAATATCTGGATAGATCTGGTATGTAAGAGGAATGTTTTAATCTCTGGAGGATAAAAAACCTCCATATTTACAGCTTTCCAAATGTAGTTTACTCTCTTTAATAATGCCAAAATTCAAACACAGACTCCCCAGTCTGGATGTGGATGATGACCTGGCATGATCTTGTAACTCAAATTTGTGGAAGCTGATAAGGTATTAGAATTGTTGACTCCGTGGTTTGATGCATGTATCTGAAGGAGTAGAAAATAATGGCATGGAAAGAATACATTCATTTAGAACATATATGTGTAGCATTTCAGCTTTGAAACACTTAACAAAAGCAATAGTTTTAAGCTACCCTGGTATCATACTTTACAGCCTTAAAAAAATCATTCGTATTGGGAAATGATACCTTTAATCCCAGCAGTAGGGTAGCGGAGGCAGGTGGATTTGTGAGTTTGAGGCCAGCCTGGTCTATAGAATGAATTCTGGGGCAGTCAGAGCTGCACAGAGAGACCCTGTCTCAGAGGGGGGAAAAACTCATTCATATATTCATATTCTGTCTCGTGGAAACAATGACACAAATGAGGTATTAATTTTTTCCCATTTCACAGATTAGACAGTCAGTTCAGAAAGGTCTCTCTCTTCTTCTTATGTCTGGTCCCAATACTGCAACTACATTGCCCTGTATACATCCTCACTGTGGATGAATAGGAAAGAGGCTCATAGCAAGACGTATTTACAGAGGAATCATTCTGTGTGGCACAAATTGTATGTGATATACAACTGTAAGCTTTTCCTAAAAGTTTCTTTATGGGAGTTATGGAGTTTGGATAAGCTTGAGGCTGTATTTTCTTCACTTCAGTCATTTCGAAATCGAGAATCTCAAGCTGTCAAGTCTACACAAGAAACCAACTGTCCCATGTGCTGGTGTTAGCGTCCCTTTCAGAATGCTAAGTCTATAGCAAGGAAGATATGATTGCTTTTGAAAGCTAGCCTAACAAATGAATGCACGCTTTAGACCTTAAAGAACAGCATCTAGGGTTACATCACAAAGATCTCCCTAAAAGTTCCAGAAGAGCATCCTGCCTTGCTTTGCCCTATGCTCTCCAGGGATTCCTGTTGCTGTGTGACTCAGTTTCTACGGTTGTCTTAACTGCAGTTCTTCTCATCTTTGTATGTGTCATTCTACTGTGTCTTTGTTAGGACACTTCTTGCTGCCATTTGTCAATTCATTCATTTCGTGTTGCACTTATCTGAGATCCTTAATTGTATCAGCCAAAAAAAAAAATACATTTTCTAAATAAATAAGATGGCTTCCATTTCTGGGAACTGGAATGTATGCACATCTGTCGACAGTCACCCTGCTCAGCTCTCTGCAGTCCACCCTCTGCTGTCTGTCCTTTCCCTTTTGGAAGATCATATTCCTACCACCCTAGCAGCTCCCAAGTCTCAGTTCACTACAGCAGTAATTTCTAGGTACCAAGTTTTAAGCCAATTTTATCAACTGAAAAACAAAACAAAACTCTATGCTCTGTTGTGGGCCAGGTATGGGTTAGACTCTGGTATGATCCACCCTGAAACAAAGTTGTTCTCCATATGTGAACAAGAAAACTAAGAAAACAAGTGACTTCATCCTAATTTCAGTGGTGAATCAGATACAGACATTAGATATAGACAGGGAAGAGAGTCCACTCCAAAGGAGAGAAACTGAATGGTATTAAGGTGGTACCTATTCCAAGTAAGCTTGAAAAGCATGAGCAGGAATTCCATTCATTTGCCTGTGAATAAATTTCTGTGCCTTGATCCCATGCCACCCAAGAGCCAGACATGGACACTTTCTCACCCATAATACTCCACGTTGGAGTCATTATTCCTTTTCCAAAGAACTAGGCTTATGTTCTTTTGTCTGTGTAATTTTGAAGGCTCAATCTCATTCTCTCATTTTGGTCCATATATTTTGGAGTTCAAGTTATTGGTGTTCGTAATGACACAATATTACCAAAACTTATTCTGGGCCTCCCACATATGTCACAGAGGTGCATGGCTTTAGACAAGAAAATCCTTCACAGAGCTTTCCTGACTCACCATGTCTCTATTCCAGATATCGACCCCAGATCATGCAGTTGATCGTTAAGTCACAAACTTAATTGTTTGAGTAAAAGTCTTTTTTCTAGTTATTTTCTCAGATTTTTTCCCAGAGAATACTTGCCTAACAGTAAATCTGTTCAACTTAGAATGTTCTGCAGCCCAAATATACAAGAACCTCTCAAACCATCAAGGATTGAAGTATTTTTGGCTAACAGTTCCTTCCTTAAATTATGTCTTCCTCCAAATGACAGCCTATAAAATAGGAAAAGACCTCCACCAACCCCACATCTGACAGAGGGTTGATCTCTAAAATATACAAAGAAGTCAAGAATGGGACAACAAAATACCAAATAATCCAATTTAAAAATAAAGTACAGATCTAAGCAGAGAATTCTTTTTTTTATCTTTTTTTATTGAGAAAATGAGAAAAAAAACAAGTTTCCACCTCCTCCCAGCCTCCCATTTCCCTCCCCCTCCTCCCACCCTTCTCCCTCTCCTCCCACCCTTCTCCCCCTCCCCCCACTCCTTTCCCCCTCCCTCTCCAGTCCAAAGAGCAGTCAGGGTTTCCTGCCCTAAACAGAGAATTCTTAACAGAAGAATCTCAAATGGACAAAAGACATTTAAGGAATTGTTCAACATCCTTAGTCATCAGGAAATGCAAATCAAAATGACTCTGAGATACCATTTTGTACCTGTCAGAAATGGCTAAGATCAAAAACACAGATGACAAGTTATGCTGGAGAGAATGTGAAGTAAGGAGAACACTTCATTGTTGGTGGGAATGCAAACTTTACAGCCACTTTGGAAATCAGTATGGTGGTTTCTCAGAAAACTGGAAATCAATCTACCTCAAGACCCAGGAATACCACTCTTAGCCATATACCCAAAGAATGTACATTCATATCACAAGGAACCTTGCTCAACAATATTCATAGCAAAATTATTTTTAATAACCAGAACCTAGAAATAACCTAGATGCCTCTAAACTGAAGAATGGATAAAGAAAATGTGGTATATTTACACAATGGAGTATTTCTCAGTGGTTCAAAACAAAACAACGGCATCTTGAAATTTTCAGGCAAATGGATGAAAATAGAAAAAAACAACCTGATTGAGCTAACCCAGAAAGACAAACATGGTATGTATTCATGCATAAGTGGGTACTAGACATAAAGAAAAAGATAACCAGGCTACAGTCCACAACCCCTAAGAAGCTAGATAATAAAGAGGATCCTAAGAGAGACATGCATGGATGCCCCTGGAAACAGGGAGGAAGGAGAACATGAGGGAATGTGTTGGTTCAGTTGGGAGAGCGAGGAAAGAGCTATCTTGAAAGAGGGAGGCATTATGGGGATAGGAAGAAACCTGATGCTACAGAATTTCCCAGGAATTCAGAAGGATGACCTCAGCTAAGACTCCAAGCAATAGTGGAGAGGTGCCTGAATGTAATCCTGATTACATTCCCCTGTAATCAGGATTGTTGACTATCCTAATTTTCATCATAGAACTTTCATCCAGCAACTGATAGAAGCAGATACAGAGATCCAGAGCTAAGCATAGGGCTGAACCTTTAAAGTCCAGCTGAAGAGAGTGAGGAGGGATTATATGAGAAAAGGGGTCAAAATCATGATGGAAAAAACCCACAGAGAGAGTCCCAAGCTGGTGGGAGCTCACTGACCCTGGACTGACAGTTGGGAACCTGCATAGGACCGAACTAGGCACTCTGAATGTGTGTGACAGTTCCGTGGCTTGGGCAGTCTATGGGGTCATTAGCAGTGGGACCAGGATTTATTCCTAGTGTATAAACTGAGTTTCTGGAGCCCATTCCCTATAGGGATAACTTGCTCAGCCTCACAGGAATAAGGAGGCTTAGTCCTGCTTCAACTTGATATGCCAGACCTTGTTGACTCCCCATGGGCAGCCTTACCCTTTCTGAGGAGAGGATGTAATACTGGGTGGGAGAAAGTGGGGAGTGGGAGTGGGAGGAGAGTAGGAAGGGGAAACTTTGGTTGTATGTAAAATTTAAAAAAAAAAACTTTTAAATAAAAACACTTGTCTTTCCTTCAAAGCAAGAATGAGAAAAGGAGAGAGGTAAAGAGACCACACATTCCATGCCTCCCTTGAGAATCCCTTTAGTTATAGATTTCATTTCATCACTTCCTGTCCTCCCCATCAGTGTGGAACAAAATTTAACCAAGTTTTCTGCTACCCTACAACAATTCCTCAAGTATATAAATCCCTTCAGTTTTCAACATAGTCCATTCCCATCTGAGCTCTCATTGCAAGATCTCTTGGCCTCCTTATTTCTACTCAGCCCCCACAAGGCTATAGACATTTCCTATTATGTATTTAGATGTCTTGCAGCCTCTACTAATTGCCTAATTGTTGTATAAGTGAGCCAGAGACATCTCACTATATTGGCCCCTGGGGTTGTTTACTTTTCCATTAACTGAAAAGCCTGCTAGCAGCAAACTCAACCATTCACATATCCAGGCATCTTTAAAAAGAACCCCAATAGGCAGACTGTTAACTACTTCGAATCTGTCTTCCTTGCATAATCCATGAAATGACCTACAGCCCTGATAAACTACTTGCTAGCTGAGGGTAAGAGAAAGACTGCAAGCATGAAGACTGTGAGCTGCTGGTAGCTTCCAGAACCCTCTGGCTAGACAGTCTCTTATGATGATAGGGGACATCTCAACACAAGCATCTGTCTCCCTCATGACTTCACTCATGCAAGAGCCCATCTCACAACCTCTAGACAGTGCCATGTTGTGAGCAACTTCCTTACTATTCAACTCTGTCCTGTTAAAGCCTGATAGTGTCTGTGTGTGCTCCTGCTATCTCTTGGTAATTCCTTTTCATTGATCAGTCCTAAATACATGGAACCTCTCAATAGACAAGAGGACAGAATAACCATTCCCAGGTGTTTAGACAAGAGGACAGAATAACCATTTCCAGGTGTTTAGGTATTTATCCTCCACTTTCCAGTGCAATGACTTTATCTTTTCAACCATGTCACACAAAAAAAGCAGCACTGGGTAACTTTTTTAGCGTGTCTTAATCAGCTCCATGCTTTAGAGATCTATCCTGTTTCATCTATGCATCTTTAACAAATCCATTTTTCTTGGTAAATGGTATTCCACCGCATCAATGAATCAAATGTATCACCCACTGGGGTCGTTTCAGTTGCTATCAGCTTAGGCAATTATGAATACAGGTCTGAACATCAGGAGATACGATTGTGCAAATACGTTTCAGTTCTCTGAGGTAAATGCCCAAGACATGGGACAGTTGGGTTAAAAAAGAATATGCTCTCAAAGAATGCTACCAAACTATTTCAGAATATCAGGGCTTCTTTACACACCATGAACAGTGAATGTGAGTCCCAGAGCCCAGGCAGCTGCATCAGCTCTGAGGGGTTCCACGGCCTTCAAGCTATTCAAAGTATTCCATAAAATGAATTCACCATAAAGGCTCCAGATGTTGAACATCATTTTCTGTGCTTGGTCACCATCCCCATCCGCACTGAGGGGCGTCTGTTCAAATTCTTCATGCATGCCTTAACTGGACCATTTTTCATACCATCCAGTTTGAGAGTTCTATGTTTTCATTATAAGTTTTACATATGAAACTTGCCACTAGTGTCTTCTGCCATGAAGTCTTTTCATCTTAGCAACAGTGTCCTTCACAAAGAAACGCTGTGTTTTCATTCCCACCAACAGAGAAGCAAAATTTCCCTTCCCCATATTCTTGCTAGCATTTACTGTCATTTGTTTTCCTAATCTTAGCAATTCCGACTGGGGTGAGAGAAAATCTCAAAGTAGTTTCAATTTGCACTTCCCTGTTTCAAGAATGTTGAACTTTTTAAAAAATGTATTAACTATTTTTATTTAGTCTTTTGAGAACTCTGTTTAGATGTGCTATCTGTAGATCAATTAAGGGTCAACTGACAATTTTGTCATGCTGAGTATTCTAATACATATATTTAGTCATATCTCTTTGTTAATTATACTTCCTTAAATTTCCTTCAACTGCTTTATATAGATCTCAGCAATGATCTCAAGTGTATTGATATTCATCATTTTATAAAAATTTCTTGCAATTTTTAACAAAGCAATTAGCATCAAATTGTTCATTATCTATATGGATTATGATTCTATATGATTTTTATTCTGTGTATATACTTTTTTAACTTGTATTATTTGACTTTGTTTAAT
The DNA here is from genome assembly GCF_037038515.1 of Microtus pennsylvanicus. Taxonomy (NCBI): domain Eukaryota; kingdom Metazoa; phylum Chordata; class Mammalia; order Rodentia; family Cricetidae; genus Microtus; species Microtus pennsylvanicus. Next base: position 10,125,543 of record NC_134590.1, on the reverse strand, counting down.
TTATAGTTCCCTTGAATTATACACATATATGTGTGCATTTACACAGACACACACACACATACACACACACACACACACACACACACACACACACACACACACATATATATATATATATATATATATATATATATATATATAAAATTTTAATTTTAAACCTAGAGCCTCCTTCTTGAAAGGCAAGTACTCTAAAAATAAACAGTAACCCCAATCCCCTGATAACTTGGTTGGGGTCTTTATTGCTGTATTAAACACCATGACCAAGGTCAAGCCATTAACATAAATAAGGGTTTATCTGGGACTTCTGGTTCCAGAGATATATGCATTTATTACCATCAGTCACATCAATGAGGAGTGGCAGCAGACAGGCATGGTGACTGGAGCAGGAAGCGGAGAGCCGAGGGGTCACATCTCAAACCACAAACAGGAAGCAGGTGTTGGCAAGAGGCTTTTGTAACCTCAAAGCCTGCGGCCAGTGACACACTTCCTCCAGGAAGGCTTTCTAAGCCCTCCTAAACAAAATCGTCAATGGAGGACTAAGTATTCAAATGGCCAGACTGTGGGAGACATCTCATTCACACCACTAGACCTGGGGATGTTTCATACTAGAGATTCTGTCATCTGCACAAAGGGAGGGGCATTTCCTCCTTTCTGCCCTATATGTGCTCCTTATTTATGTGTCAAGGTTTCCCAGGATGGGGATGAATGGTAAGATGAAGAGTGGGTAGTTTGCTTTTTAAGTCACTGGGTAGGTTTCATTTTAGTGCTAGTGAGTACAATATTAGCTACAAATTATAGAAGGCCTGTATTAACTGGAACAATATCGCCTCTATTTCAAGTTCACTAGAATTTTTAAGCAAGAAGTGATGTTGATGACATGAAAGAGTGGAATTAAAATTTTATTTCACCCCATATAGAAAAAAATTAGCTCAAAGTTGGTTTAAGATCCAAATGTAAGATTTCAGAATGTAAAATTGCTATTTTGGAAAAAAAATAGCTTCTTAACAGTGATCTCAATAACAACAACAAAAATGTTGGACATGTCCCCAAAAGAACAGGAAGAAAAGCAAAAACAGACAAGGAATTACATCCAACTAAAAAGCTTAAGCGTAACAAAAGAATCAACAGAATAAGGAGAGCTAACCTATGAAATGGAGGAAATAATTGCAAAGTTTACATCTGATACAGGATTAATGTCCCAAGTATGTAAGGAATGCAGAGAACTCAAGATATGAAAACAGCTCAACTGAAAATAGATGAAAGATCTCAACTGGCACATCTCAAAAGATATTCAAATGCTCAAAAGATCTGTAAAAATGATATTATCCAGGAAATTAAGTTAAAACTAAGATGAGATACCTTCTCAAATTTTCTAGAATGGAAAATAGAAGATGGTAGACATTGAGAACAGTATGGAGGAAAGGGAACCCTTATGTCCTCTTAATGAGACACTATAAATAAGTAGAGACAGTGTAAGAAAAATATGTGGACAGCATGAAAACAAAATGTAGGTTTCTCAAAAAAATTAAATGGTGCTATCATATTCAGGAATTCCTTTTTTGAGTATATATTCAAATAAAATAAAATCAGTGTGAAAGAAGTCTCTACACTCTGATTTTCATGGAAGCATTACTCATAACAGCAAATTATGGAACAAATTAAGAGCCCATTAATAGATAAAAACATAGAAAGTGTGGAAGGATGCAATGCAGCTCAGTGGAACAGTACTTGTGTAGTATGTGTAAGACTCTGGGTTCAATCCCCAGCCACAAAATCACACAGATGATCAAAATGAGTAAGACAGAGAAAGGGAGGATTCACTTCTACACAATAAAATAGTACTTGGGCTCAAGGAGCAAATCATGTCGTTTACAATCATGTAAACAATCCTGAAGAGCATTGTGATAAACCAAATAGACGAAGAAAACCCCTGCCTGATCTCACCCAGACAAGGAATGTAAACATGGACCTCTGAGAGGCAGAGAGAGTAGAGCGGTGGATACAAGGGCTAGAGGAGAATAGAGGAGGATTTAAACTTCAGTTATAGAGCAGAACCAAACTCTGAGACAGATCTAGCATGTTGGCTGTAGTCAGCACTTATGTGCTATGCAGTGAAATTTTTTGTGTTGAAAGTATGGGATTGGAGGCTGGGGAATGGGGAAAGAAGCAGGAAGTCAGGAAGTTAATTAAAATTAAGGATGTATAAAAAAGTTCTTTGGAAACCCATTTGTTAGTAATCTATTTTGAAAATACAACCTCAAAAGAAAGAGTTTGGGCGGAATTGTCCTTCATGGGTTGACAATTTCATTACCAGAAAGCAAGGACTATTAAATGAACACATTGTGTAAGGTATGGGAGACCTCTGTGTTGTTGGTCAGAGAGACTCAACAGGTCTTCAAAACAACCACAGGCTATTACTGTTGCCCTTGGTTATCCACCATATATACATTGTAAGGCCCACTGCTAAATATATAATACACTTTGGCTTTGGAGAGTAAAGAAATCAGTCTTAACCTGACTAAGCAGCTTCCTCCCTGCGGGCTAGCTTTCACAGTTCTAGAAAGACTGTACAGGCTCCTGGAGGAAGAAAGGTACCAACCATTTTGCCCTCCATTGGATACTGCATGCTGCAATACTGACATGCCAGAAAAGATGTGCCCAATGGTGCGATGGTGGCACAAGTGCTAGAAAGTAAATAACTGCTTTCTGATGAGATTTCAGACATGTTCCATGGGAGGAAACATCACACCTAAAACTGTAACCCCACTCAAATGCCCATAGCTAGGGAGATATAGACCCATAGAACCTGTCATTGTTATTTATTAAAGGCTCATGCTCTCAGGGTGCTTGTAGGCATTTATGCTTATATCTGGGGAACTGAGCTGATTTAAAAATTGGTCAGAGAACCCTCTTTTAGCAGGAAGCAGTATGTGTAGAGAAGCATAGTCAAAGTGCTGAGAATAAGGGACAGTGCTCAGAGCTAAATGGAATATTTCCATGAACCCTTTCCTCTGCCGTTGAAGAGGAGGCAGAAGGAGTCAGGAAAGCTGCTGTGAAATTATGTCTGCATGACCAGGCACAGCTACAGCACTTATAAACTCACAGCTGCTGGGATTATCTGGACAAGACCAGGCCAATCAAACGTACAGCATTGATGGAGGCCAGGGTGATTTCCAGGCTTCAGGATTTACTGGGAAGCTATTGACAATTGATTGTCAATAATAATGAGGGAAGATCGTTCTATTTTGAGGATGTGACTGCTGACAGGCTCCCCGTGCTCCAGTGGGCGGGCCAGTTAATGCAGATTGGCAGCACTAACTGGACTTAGTGGGTTATTTTTAAGAAGACATAAAGATGGGAAAGGAGCATGCTTCCAGAGATTCAGGGAGAACTGGGAAAAGAAAACGGAGATAAGCTTGATCATATTTCACTGTATATATGCATGAAATTCTCAAAAATAAAAACATTTTAATGTGATTTTCATATGTTCATCACACACAAGCCTGAGCATGGTGATGCACACCTCTAACTCCAGCACTTGGAATGCAGAAGCAGGGAGATCTCTGCAAATTCAAGACTACCCCCTTGAACACAGAAATTCCCAGTTTTTCTGTATATGTGTCGCTTTTATTGGTTGATGAATAAAGCTGTTTCACCCAGCGGCTTAGCAGAGTAAAGCCAGTCAGGAAAGCCAAAGAGAGAGAGAGAGAGAGGTGGGGGGCAGAGTCAAACAGACACCACGTAGTTGCCAAAGGAGATGGATGGCAGAACCTTAATGGTAAGCCATAGCCTCGCAGCAATACACAGGTTAATAGAAGTGGATTACTTCAAGATGTAAGAAATAGCTAGGAATACACTTGAGCCATTGGCAAATTGTTGTAATTAACAGAGTTTTTGTGTGTGATTATTAGGGTCTGGATGGACAGAAAATGAAAGCACGGTGCCTGTTTACAAAATGGCACCCAATGTGGGGCAACTACATTCACATAAAACCTGAGAGAGTTTCAGGATTTCTAGACACAAAAGAAGAGAGTTAAGGATGGCTTCTTGAAAACTGTCTTTTCTCTGGCATGCTCTCTTTGCTAGAGACAAGCAGAGGCACAGTTCCTTAAAGAGAGGCTTCCTGACTCAGCATTAGCAGGAAAAAACCTCACAGCTCCCTTAAGAAGCCCTGCTACCAAACACGTGAATTGTGTTTATGAGCAGCTGGCTGCATGCTTCTTGGTGGTAGCATGGATCTAGGAAATCCAGAGAGTAGTGATAAAAGTATGGCTCCCACCAGTACCTCCACCATAAAGCTAGACTCTCAGGAATCTGGGCCAATTCAGCTTCCAAAGCCTCAGCTTTAATCCTAGACACATCACTTGGTAAATTGAAGACCTATGTGGTCAGAAAAAGGTAAAGATATAAAAATAAAGGCCGGGCGGTGGTGGCGCATGCCTTTAATCCCAGCACTCGGGAGGCAGAGGCAGGTGGATCTCTGTGAGTTCGAGGCCAGCCTGGTCTACAAGAGCTAGTACCAGGACAGGCTCCAAAGCTACAGAGAAACCCTGTCTCGGAAAAACTAAAAAAAAAAAAAAAAAAAAAAAAAAAAAAAAAAAAAAAAAAAAAAAAAAAAACTAAACTAAAAAAATAAAAATAAAAAATAAAGACAGATTCTTATGTTTAAAAAACACCTTTAAATACTTTACAGTGTATTTAAAAAATATATACTTAGGTTTAGGAAAGGGAAAAAAAGGACAGAGAAAGTCCTTAAAAGAAAGAAATAGAGTAGTTGGGTGTGGTGGCACACAACTTTAAACCCAGTATTTGGGAGGCAGATTCAGGAGGATCTCTGTGAGTTCAAGGGGTACATGGTCTATAGAATGAAATCCAGTACAGCCAAAGAGCATAGAAAAATCCATCTAAAAAAAAACAAGCAAATAAATAAAAATAAAAGTAAAAGGAAGAAAAAAAGCCAAATAAAGATGAAAAATACACAGAGACTTTTGATGCTGTATATTATTGTGTTGTCTTTCAAGTGTTTGCTGGGGAAGGAGCAACAGGTACTAAAAGATATTTGATTATAAATGCTGCTGAACCAATCCAATCTATACATTTTAAAAATGTCTTGACTTCAAAATTTAAGTTAAAAGCTATGTTTCTGGGGGTGGAGAGATGGCTCAGTGGTTAAGAGCATTGCCTGCTCTTCCAAAGGTCCTGAGTTCAATTCCTGGCAACCACATGGTGGCTCACAACCATCTGTAATGAGGTCTGGTGCCCTCTTCTGGCCTACAGACATACATACAGACAAAATATTGTATACATAATAAATAAATAAATATTTTTTTAAAGACATGTTTCTTTGGAGAAGATGTTTTGCTTTCTTTTCCACAGGAAATGAAAAGCTGTGGATTCATTCTGGGTTAAGAAAAATAAGGTTTGATCTAGGAAGATCCCCTAAAAAATCTTCAGTGGAGACGGAAGGTCCAAATTATTCAATGTTTCAGAGCACTGCTGTGGCAGTTGCCTCGAAGAGCTACATCCAGAACAGACAAGGGCAACATCCACAGTTCATTGAACATGGAGAGGTTGAAATGGTGCCTGCATGGAGATTTCACCCCTATATTCTAGTCTCTTTGGTACAGGAAGGTACACTTCAGGCTACCAAAAAAGAAATATGGACGCCAACCCAACCACAAAACCTTTGGTCAACTATCCTGCTTACATGGTGTGTGAGGGCAGTGGTGTCACAGAACTTGTGGGAGTGGCCAAAGAATGTCTGGTTTAACTTGATGTCCTCTCCCAGAAAGGGAGCCCATGCCCTACACTGCCTGGATGGCCAGAGCCCATGGACCTAGGATAGAACCAACCAGGACTAATCTTTTTTTTTAAAAAAAAATAGTCAATAAAATGATTTCTAACAATATTCTGCTTTACTCATAGATCATTGCCTTGTCCAGTCATTATCAGAGAGGTTTTCTCTGGCAGCAAATGAGAGCCACAGCCACTCATTATGTAGGGGGAGTCTCTATTGGGTCCCTCTTTTGGGAGTTTGGAGAATTCTATGGAAGAGGGCCCAGGAAGATTGTAGGAGTCAGAGGGGATGAAGGACACCAGGAGCTTATGGTCCACTGAATCAGCTAATCAGGGCTCATATGAGCTCACAGAGACTGAAGAGGCAAGCTTAGTGGTTTTGTGAAACTCTTAGCTGTGGAAACAGGTTTGTCTGCCTCTTTGCCTGCTCTTAGGACACTTTTCCTCTTGTTGGTTTGCCTTGTCCAGGTTTAGTGTGAAAACGTTTGCCTTGTTTTATTGCATTTTGTCTTTATCATGTGTGGTTGTTGTCTCTTGGATGTCTGCTCTTTTCTGAAGAGGAGACAGAGAGGAAGTGGATCTCGGGGAGAAAGGAGGTTGCAGGGAGCTGGGAGGAGTGGAAGGAGGAGAAACTGATCTGTATGAGAGAAGAATCTATTTAAAAGAAAATTTAGTTTTCAATTTAAAAGAAAAAGTTTATTCAAAGTCTCAGATAATTCTCTGAAATCATACTTTGGAGCAAAGTTGAACCTGATAAGCTGTTGAGGATTCATGGACAAGGATTGAATACATTTTTCCTTATGAAGCTGACATGAGCTTTTGTGGGCCATGGGTGGGATTTTATTATCTGAAGTGAAGTAATTCTGACAAGCTGTAGACTTGTGGCAGGTAATCTTCACTGTCAACTTGACTATATCTGTTCTCCTGTGGATTAGTGTGCACACCTTTGAATATGCAGGCAAGCATACTTTCAAAGAAGATTAAGTGATAGGGGAATACCACCTCTGGGCTGGGTGCCTGGATGTACTAAACAGGGAAGAAAGAAAAAGGCAATGGAGTCCTCATACTCCTACTAACTCTGCTTCCTGGGCACCATGATCTGAACTGCACTGCTCTGTGGGATGTTATCATTGTGAAGGACTGGACCCTAGGGAAGCAGAAACCAAGTTTAGCTGCTCCTTGAATGGTCTCTGTCCAGTCTCCTGCTCACAATCACAATAAAATTAACTAGCACCATGCTTGGTTTCCCGCCCATTATAGAGAAAGGAGTGTCTGAGACTCCACCTGTATTTGCATATTAGCTTATGTCTCCTCACATGTCTGTAGCTTTTCATTCTTATGATTTAAAGTGTGGTTGTTGCTGATTTTTTCCCTGATATTTACCTTAGCTATGAAATTTGTATCTACTAGTGATATAGCCACTACATATATCTTCAATTGTATTTTCATGTAACTATTTTTATGTCTCTATATTAACTGATCCTTATCATTATTTTTGAGATAACAGTTTTATGATGGCATCAATTTGATTCGTGGTGACATTTCCCCTTAACTCACATTTTATCATGTTTAGAACAAAAAAAAAATTTAATGCAGTTATCAAGTTTGCACTTCTACTCTGAGCTGTCATTTTATTATTCTTTCTTCCACATATGTGGTTTTCACACTTCTGTTTCTCCTGTTTTACCATTTTAATGTGCTAAATCATGTAATAAATTCAATTTAATATTTGAGGCCCTGCCATGACCTTTGTGATTGTCTGTCTTATATATCATAGCAATTCTGGAAATGACATCTCATGATTTGACTCATCTTAATTACATTTATATATAGTTGTTAAAGAAAGATGTCCCATACAGCATAGCAAAATTTACCAGCTAATTCTTAAGGGAATAATTGTCTTTTAAATTACATTCCCAGGTTGATATGAAAGTACGTAGGGAAACACAGCCTGCTACTATACAGAGAGGATCAAAAAGTGAGTGACCAGCCATCCTGTGGGACACCCCACTCTCTAGACCCTCCATACCAGGGCAAAACCCTGGGCCACTCCCCCATCTGTCTTGGCTTCTCTAGTCAACCAGCAAGAGAGTTTCTTGCAGGTAGGCTGTTTCATTACCCCTATCCTGACTACTGGACCCTGCAAGCTACAAGTCCCATTCTGCTTCCAAACCCTCCTACCCCCTACAAACTCAGTGGAACTCTGAAACACAGCCTGCTACTACACAGAGAGGACCAAGAGGCAGGCTGCTCCAAAACCCCTAAAACAGAGACAGTAACAGTACAAAGCAGACCAAGAATAGTTCCCAAGACACAGACAGCCACTGCAAGTATTGGACCAAGAGGCAAAGACACTTCCATCAATTGAAGGAAGAGATGGGTAGGTGCCAATGCAAGAATTTATCCAACAACCTGAAAAGAAACATGGTAGCACCAGAACCCAGTGGTCATACATCAGAAAAACTTGATCATCCTAATCCAGAATAAGCAGAAAAAATGATATTTTAAACATAACTTTATGAAGATCATGGAGACCATTAAAGAAAAAATGAAAAACTCCTTTAAAGAATCGAAGGAAAAGACAAACAAAAAATTGGAAGAAATTAATAAATCTCTCAAAGAAAACCCAGATAAAACAACCAAACAGGTAAAGCAAACAGTTAAAGATCTGAAGTCTAATGGAGGCAATAAAGAAAACACAAACCAAGGGAATTCTGAATATGGAAAATCTGGGTAAAGGAATGGGAATTACAGAGGCAAGCATAACCAACAGAATACAATAGATAGAAGAGAGAATCTCGGAGGTTGAAGATAATATAGAGGAAATAGATTCATTGGTCAAAGAAAACATTAAATCCCACAAATTCTTAACACAAAACATCCAGGAAATCTGGGACACAATGAAAAGACCAAACCTAAGAATAATGGGGATAGAAGGAGAAGAACTCCAGCTCAAAGGCACAGAAAATATAGTCAACAAAATCATAGAAGAAAACTTTCCCAACCTAAAGAAATTATGTACCCTATGATGGTACAAGAAGCTTACAGAACACCAAATAGACTGGATCAAAAAAAGTTCCCTCACCATATAATAATCAAAATGCAAAACATACAGAATAAAGAAAAATATTAAGAGTTGCAAAGGAGCTGTATTGTAATGGTGCACACCTTTAATCCCAGCACTTGGGAGACAGAGACAGGCAGATATTTGCAAGTATGAGGCCAGCCTGGTCTACAAGAGCTAGTTCCAGGATAGCCAGAGATGTTACACAGAGAAACCCTGTCAAGAAAAAAAAAAAGCTACAAAGGAAAAAGGTCAAGAAGTAACATATAAAGGTAGACCTATCAGAATTACACCCAGCTTCTCAATGGAAACCATGAAAGCCAGAAGGTCTTGGGAAGATGTGCTACAGACACTAAGAGACCATGGATGCAAGCCCAGATGACTATACTCAGCAAAGCTTTCAATCACCATCAATGGAGAAAACAGGATATTCCATGACAAAAGCATGTTTAAACAATACCTATCCACAAATCCAGTCCTAAAAAAAAAACCCAACTTGAAGGAAAACCCCAACCTGCTAACTGCACTCACATAAACACAGGCAACAGATAACCTCACACCAACAAAACCCTAAGAAGGGAAACATGCACACTACCACCAAAAATTAACAGTAATTAACAATCACTGGTCATTAATATCTCTTAATATCAATGGTCTCAATTCACCTATAAAAATACACAGGCTAAGAGAATGGATACAAAAGCAGGATCCAGCCTTTTGCTGTATATGAGAAACACACCTCAACCTCAAAGACAGACATTACCTCAAATTATAGGGTTGGGAAAGATTTTCCAATCAAATGGACCTAAGAAACAAATGGGTGTAGCTATTATAATTTCTAACAAAATAAACTTCAAACTAAAATCAATCAAAAGAGATAGAGAAGGACACTTTATCAGAATGGAGTCTCAATCTCGAACATGTATGCCCCAAATACAAGGACACCCATATATGTAAACGAAACATTACTAAAGCTTAAATCACACAGCAAACCCCACACACTAAGAGTAGAAGACATCAACACCCCACTCTCACCAACGGACAGGTCACCAAACAGAAACCTAACAGAGAAATAAGAGAACTAACAGATATCATGACTCAAATAGAATTAACAGACATCTACAGAACATTCTACCCAAACACAAAAGAATATACCTGCTTCTCAATACCTCATGGAACCTTCTCTAAAATTGACCATGTACTTGGTAACAAAGCAAACCTCAACAGATACAAAAATATTAGAGTAACCCCAAGTATCCTATCAGATCTCCATGGTTTAAAATTAGAATTAAACAGCAACACTAATTTCAGAAAGCCCACAAACAAATGGAAATTAAACAGTGCTCTATTGAATAACTCCTGGGTCAAGGAAGAAATAAAGAAAGAAATTTAAGATTTTTTATAATTCAACGAAAATTAAGGCGCAACATACCCAAACCTATGGGACACTATGAAAGCAGTGCTGAAAGGAAGTTCATAGCACTAAGTGCCTACACAAAAAAAAGTGGAGAAAGTTCACATTAGTTACTTAACAGCACACCTTAAATCTCTAGGCCAAAAAGAAGCAGATTCACCCAGGAGGAATAGAAGACAGAAAATAACCAAATTGATGGCTGAAATCAACAAAATAGAAACAAAGAAAATAATACAAAGAATCAATGAAACAAAGCTTGGTTTGGTTTTTTTTTTTTTTTGAGAAAATCAACAAGATAGACAAACCCTTATCCAAACTAATCAAAAGGCAGAGAGAGAGCATCCAACTTAACTAAATCAGAAATGAAAAGGGGGACATAACAACCAACACTGAGGAAATCCAGAGAATCATTAGGTCATACTACAAAAACCTGTACTCCATAAAATTGGAAAATGTAAAAGAAATGGACAAGTTTCTGGATAGGTACCATATACTAAAATTAAATCAAGATCAGGCGGACTATTTACATAGACCTATTACCTGAAAGGAAATAGACGCTGTCATCAAAAGCCTCTCAATCAAAAACAAAACAAAACAAACAAAAAATCTTAAAACTTAAAAAAATGAATATAAATAAATAAATAAATAAATCCCTCCCAGACTAATTCATTATGCTCCTAGGACTAGGATAGGGTGTTGTCTGGAGTCGGTGCTGATATAAGTGTTCGTCCTCTCTTTTCTGTTTGTGTCTCACTCGTACATATGGTATGGCATCACTCATTTCGGTGGCGTTTTCCACACTTTATTTTCAGAAGTCGATCCATCACACTTAAATTTATGATTTACAGTAACCTACAGAAGGTACGAAATGAGTCCACCTTTATTGTGCTTCTAATTGTCGTTGGTTTTTCTATAGTTTCCCTCTATGAAATACTGCAAACCTTAGTGTTTCGTGTTTTCAGTAGTTTTGTTTGTGGTAAGCTCTAAGTGCCCATTCCAGCCTCTCGTCCACCTGTAATGTCTACCTTAGTCTGTAGTGGAGAGAACAGATTTTTTCCACCACTATGTTCTTTCAGTCTGTTGTCTGTGACTTAGGGGTTCAGAAGAAGAGGTTAGGAATGGAATGTCAGGAAGAGGAAGTGGCTGCACTCTGGGGTTGGAAGGAAGTTGCAGAAGACTTGTCTCTTGCTCGGCCATTGGTGTGCCATGAGGTTTGCTATGAGGTGATCCTCATGCTGAAACCCGGCTGATTTTAAGAGTCAGCAAATGACTAACCAAACGTAATGAGGCTGGTCCTAACACAGGAAGCCAGAAAATGATGAGAGCCAACCCCCACTCCAGGTGGTTACCCAAAGAAAGGAAAGGAATAGGGTGTGTCTTCCAATCTTCCAGATCTTGGCTTGCAAAGCCTTCCAAGTCTTCTCGCAAACTGATAAGAGCTCTTCAGTCAAATGACTCATAAATGACTGTAAAGAAATTAAGCTTGAATTCAGGGAGGGAGGAGATTCCATAAAAAGCAAAACTTGAACGCTTCAGGCTGGAAAGATACAATCAGCGAAGCGCTCACAATGAAAACATGCGAGACCAGAGCTGGGATCCTGCGAGATCTGAAATCACTTTGGAGACAAGCCACCAGTCATACTTGTGGGAAATTATTTGGTCTCTGGATATTTTTATAAGGGTTTATGCTCAAGCAGCTCACTGAAGTGAGAAGACCCACATGAAAAGTGGGCAGCACCATTCCTTTGGCCTCAGTTCTGGGCTGGACAAAAAGGAGAAAATAGCTAAACACAAGCATTCGTCCATCACTCTCTGATATGGCCTGAAGCTGTAAGCTCCCACCTTCTCAACTTCCCTGTGGTGGGGGACTGTATCCTTGAACTGTGCTCGGACATAATTGTGGTGGCTCACTTACAGTTCAGAGGTTCAGTCCATTAGTATCATGATGGGGAGCATGGCAGTGTACAATCAGACATGGTGCTGGAGAAGCTGATGGTTGTACATTTTACAGGCAACAGGAAATGAACTATCTCACTGGTCATGGTTTGTGCATACATGATAACTCAAAACCTGCTTCCACAGTGACTCCCTTCCTCCAACAAGACCACACCTACTTCAACAAGGCCACACCTCCAAATAGTGCCACTCCCTTTGGGGACCATTTTCTTTCAAACTATCACAATTAGTATGTTCAAAATGCTTTAAAGTGTATATTTTTAAAAGCATAATGTTGTAGATAAAAATTCACAGGTATACTAGTTATATTGATAACAAGAGCCAGCATAGTAAAAATAACATAAAAAGCTGTTTCACTGAATTTTATACTGAGTGCCACAAACTCTTTTAAAAATATCCATTGGTGGGATTAGAAAGATAGTTCAGGGGTTTAGAGCACTGGCTGCTCTTCCAGAAGTCCTGAATCTGATTCCCAGCAAGCACATAGTGGCTCACAACCATCTATAGTGGGATCTGATGCCCTCTTCTGGCATAAAGGTGTGCATGCAGATAGAGCACTCATATACATAAAATAAATAGATAAATCTTCTAAGAATATCTACTGGTTTTGTTATTAACTGTTAAATATAAAACTGACAAAATGATGTTTATAGAGTGTGCATGCCAAAAGGAAAACAATGGGCTGATGATCTAGCGAACACCTAAGACTACAACAACCTTTCCCAGGGTTGTGTTTAATTTTCCTTTTCCTCTCGGATCGTTTCCTTGTTCTGTTCAGGCCTGACTGATGAGAAAGTCTAGGGATTGAAGTTAGCAAGGCCTTTGCAGCTCTGCGGTAGAATGAGCACAACATCCCTCTGCCGCCCTACAAAGCCCTGGGCTGAGGGAAGCAAATTCAAAAGGCCACCACCAAGACAGAGAAGTTGATCTTTTCAGACCCAGTCCGGGTTCTAGACAGACAAAGGTACAAGACACAAGCCGCAATCAAGCAAACCTTACAGTTGAAGTTGGAATGTGGGTGTCTGTGTTTTCAGACAATCAACCTCAACCTCCAGATTTTCTAAGGAGTTCCTCTGCCTTTCCCCCCACTCAGCCGCAGGCGTGAGGCACACCCCTGCCCAAGCCTCCCTCCTGCGATTCTGCATATGCTTTCTTGCTAAACGACTCTTTCCCTGGTTATCTCCTCACGGGATACATCTGCTGGGTGCCTAGCATCCTCAGCTCCGCTTTCATCTTTTCGTGTCTCAACACATTGTTTCCTCCAGTCCTGATGGCAGTGTGGAAGGGAGCCATCCCACCCGGCCGCGCTTTGGGATTGGCAGTGAGTGAATGATTGGCAGCGGGCATCTCTGGCAGAGCTTTGGCATGCCGCAGAGTGGGAGCCCCGTGCTAATGAATGCCATCTACACCTACCAGATGTGCCACTGGGTGACATGCCAGGTCTTTTACATAATGCCATTCTGCCGGACACGAGACAGCTGGGGGTGGGGGTGTCTTTTAATGCCTTGGGGTAGCAGTGGGTCTGTCTTCCCTTTATTTTATTTTTGTAGTCAGACGGTCCTTCACTATCCATAAGCCCTATCAGCTTCCATTATGTTACCCTAAAGACTATAAAGCTGAGGATGTCTAAGAGACAGCTCTTTAACTGGAGAAACTTGAGTTCGCGAAATGTGTCCCCTGTCGTCCTGCACGCCCCGCCTATTTTCTACTTTCTCGAGTTTGCTCTCAGCTGGCATCACTAGAGAAACCTATTAGAAGTGTATAGAAAAAAACTAAATAAGCACCCATAAGATCTGAAATGAAAGGAGGGGAGGGGAGACGCCACAGTTCCAACCCACCCCCAGGTTAAACGTGCACCGTTCTTCCCACGCTTCGGGGGAACCCTGGTTCTCCTCGCTGCCACCACCCTTAGGAAACTAAAGACCGGTTTCCCCAAGGAAGATGCCTTTCCCAGTGTCTGTCTCAAGTTAGGGATAAAGTGTGGACGTGTCCAAAAAACCCGTCTTTGGGGAGAGGAAGGGTGTTTCCTCGGGTAGGATGAACTATGTGGGAGGCAAGGGAAACTACAGACTAGACTAACCACAGTTCTGAGCGAGACTGGAGGTGACGGTCTCCACCTTAGAAGAACCGCGGAGCTCAGGGGGATGCTAGACTATCCTTTAAGCTTCCGCCACATCTACATCAGGGGATGCCCCGAATCTGGGCTACCTGAGGAGGGCAGACCTCGGACCCTCCCAGGAGCCGTGCCTTCCTCACACACGCCCTCCCACGATCGCCATCAGCTCTGAGACCACAAGGAAGTCGCCGCTGCCACCAGGAACTGCTCCCACCCGCAGGCCGCTGCCCTTGGCCTCGGGTCCTGCTGGCAGAGCAGGTCTCTAGCACCCACGCCCCGCCCGCCGCCAGGCTCCAGATGGCCGCTCCTTGCGCTCGACTTGCGGGGCCCCAGACGCCGCCCCGCAGCAGCCGGCAGTCGCTCCCTCCCAGCTGCTGCTGAAGAGCCCAGCACTGATCCGAGAGGCTACGCTGGGATTGGGGCGGGACCGCCGGAGACCGAGCGCGGGACTTCAGAAGTCGGCTGGCCTGGACTGCGCGCCCCACTTTCCGCAGGTAAGAAGCTGGGCTACGCCCGCACTCCCCCTTGACCTTCCTTCCCCAACCCTTCGAGAGCGGGGCTGGGGCTGGACCACCCACGGGACAGCGGGAGCCGCTGCACAGCCGCCAGGAGAGGGCGCCCAGCACCCAGAACCTGTTCCATAGTCGGACAGTGTCTAGCCCCCCCCCCCCCCCCCGACCCGGTGCAGCCAAAAGCTGCTTCGGCCGGAAGGACTCCCCCTTCCGTCCGAGAGTGGTAATGCCCACCACCAGGCGAGACACCCCACTTTCCCAGTTTTCTTCTCACTGCCCTCCACGCTTTCCGTTTTTTTCTCTTCTCTCCTTCCCTCCCCTCCTCTCCTCACCTACCCAATTCTTCTCCTCCCCTTGCCTCCCCAACTCCTCCCCTCTTTGCTTCCCTTCCTCTCCTCCCCAATCCCCACCTTCCTGGTTCTGTTTCTACTCTGGCCCTTGCATTTCGGTAATTTCCCCCAGAGTCCCTACACTGGCTCAGGAAGGTTTTGTCTGCCCCTGGAAGATGATGTGGAGGGAGAGCGATGGGTTTCCTGCCCCGACTTCTTGCTCTGTGGGGTGCCTTCAATCAACCGGAAGTATGACAACCATGAGGAGCTGGAGTTGTCCTCTGATGATGATGGGAAAAATGGGGTGTTTGATTTGGGATTGAGTGTTACGGTGGGGAGCAGCGCATCTGCAGAATGTGGGCCTTCGGGTTCTTGGGGGACTCAGTCTCCTCATACTGAGTTCCTTCCTTCCAATGCATTCTGGACGTCCCACACAGTCCTCCCTTTACCAAGACACCCCAAAGACCTAAAGTTGACCTCCCAGACCAGTCCTCTCCGTTTCTACTAAAGCTGGGGCTGAGGGTAGGAATGGAGAAAAGACACTAAGGGCTGCGATGCCTCGACCCTGCATGCCCAACTGTGGTCTCCTCTAATCCCTAAGTGTCCCCGTGCGACAGTGCCTGAGAGCAGGTTCCATAAGCTCTCAGAATAATCCCCTCGGAAACATTAATCACAACGACCAGCGAGTGCAAACTGTGAGCCCACGCGGTGTCTGCCTTTTAATCCTGCACGTAATTTTGAAAAGCAACATCGGACAAGGGCTCTGTTGATCCCTTACAGGAGTTCGTGCGCGGTCTCTGACCTCCCGGACGGGCTTTCCTGAAATTCCACAAAGCCTTAGCCAACATAAAGAAATATGAGAGGGCAGAAAAGAAGCCGTGAGGGGAGACAAATGGGAAACTGGGGTGCACGTTAATTACTATGGAGTTAACCCTAGGCAGGAGTCCAGAAATTGGACAGGAGCTGCGGTCCTGCGGCGGGGGTTGGGAAGCAGTTGGCTGGGACAGGTTAGAAGTGGAAGTCGGAAACCCAGCTTTTTCCCTCCCAAGCTTCGAACCCACGTGACCTCATGCAGGCACTGTCCTCCTGTTTGGGTCAGTTTGCAAGAATCAGAGTAAACTGGGGCTTGTTGCTCGCACTTGAGATTTCACTATCTTGTCGTTCAATTAATCATATTTCACTTCTCCCATTTTATTCAAAACCGTCTTTCAGGTCCCTCATAATCGTAATCTGCGCCATTGCCTTTTATCTTTGATTAATTAGGAAGCTGAAAATGATAATGGAGGGTTGGACCAATAAATTAGCTTTAGGAACAGACGGACCGAAGTCCGGAGTAGCTGTGTGGGTGGGCGCTACAGGATGGGGAGGGGGCGCCAGGGAGCGAAATACACTCGCTAGGCACGGAAAGCACCGGCTAGGACCACTCTCTGTCCTGAGTACTGAAAGACCCCTTCTGCAGCTTGAGTCTGCGCTTTGGAGAGATGGGAGTGAGGGCAGGGCTTGCTCTTTCTTTCTGAGGCCTGGCCACACAAACTAGAGCCCCAATTCAGTCTTCCTTGTTGAGCACATTTCTCTAACAAGGAACTGGGAAGTTCTATTTGGCTTTTGCACTCTTTCCTTCTCTCCCCTTATTGGTTGGTGGGGGGGAGGGGCGGGGAGAGACTGACAAAAAAATCAGTCCCCAGGCTCCCAGGCTCAAGAGGCAAGACCCATTGCATCCCTTTTCTCCTTCGTGAAGTCGCTCACGCCTCCAGACGGCTGAACGAGAGAGCACTTTGCGGCTCTTCACGGCTTCACCCCAGCCCTCTTTAGCTTTCAATTGAAAACCAATTAAAGGTTTCTATAAATCTGTTAGCTCCCCTTTTATCTGGGGACCCCTGATGCATGCGATATTGCCCTTTAGATGCCTCTTCCATGTTTTGTTTTACAATTGTTGTATCAATATAATGCGGCCTTTCTTCTCCTGTCTCTATAGATACAGATACACAAGGCAAACCAGAGCTATTGAGGCTCATTTGTCCCGGAGCCTAGCAGCGCTCCCCTTTCTCTCCGGCTGCTTTCCCTGCTTCGGTAGCAGCAGCAGTTATGGTAGAAGCAGATGGCGGCTGATTGGGGGAGCTTTGTGGCTCTAATGCTGAATACTTTATGGAAAAGGACTTTATCATGCTTGGTTGGGCAGAGGAACAAGGGGGTGAGATTTATGGCCAGGAAAAATAAATCTTTTTCCAAGTTGTGGTTCCTTCTCACCAGTGTCTCCTTTGCCCCTGGGGTCAAACACTAAGGAATTGGTTTGATTTGATTTGATTCGCCTCTCCGCTAACAGCATTTTTTAGTCAGGGTCTGCGTGGAGCGTGCACTGAGAGCCAGCCGTTTATGAAATACACCTCGCTGGTGCTGCTTCAACATTGTCTGGCCACGGGGTGAGGAGCAGAAGGACAAGGTCTCAAAGGCTGTTAGAGGCTGTGTTTTCCTGTAAGTCTTGCTGAGTGGGGCCTCATTGTTGTGATCCTGCTAATCAGGGAAGAAGAGAAAAGGGTGCTTCCATAGTCAAAGCCAGAGAAGGACATTAATCTTGAAGAACAGAGGAACTGACAAATCTGGGGAGACCCCAGCATGCTTCCCACTCTGGAGGAGTCTGAACTGGAAGATAGTTGGGCACTTCTGTGAAGGCAACGTTTTCAGACTAGAATTTAAATTCAGTTCTTAAGGGATCCACACAAGGCAGCCTTCTACCAGAGGGCAAACCCATCTCCACACACACCCTTATCATTCGCCTTCTCCCTTCCTTCCTGAGTTTTGCTTCTCTTAAGTCAGATGAGTTCTGCAGCTGCTGCCAGAGTATGTGCCCCTCCCCTTGCCTTTAGAACCTGTTCTACAACAACTTTACCCTAAGGTCACTGTGTTCCTAAGGTACAGTGTCACCCTGTGCCTCCCAAGGGCACAGAGAGATAACATGCATAGCGAGCTCATGGAAGCCTGGCACCAGGAGAAGCCAACTAATCTCAGTTGTTGGCTCTCTCTTCTTCAGGCATATTCATTGCTTTCTGATCTTTAAAATGCCATTTTTCATTAAATATATATGTATATATAAATGCATATTAAGTATATATTGTCCATTTAAATATATAAAATGTATATATGTGTGTGTATATATATATCCTCCTCCTCCATGTTCCATACCCCTTTGTTATACTTTTCATATTTTATCCTGATCCTTGAAACTGAAAAAAATTAAGAAAGCTTCCGTAAATGTCACACAGTTTTCTGCCACTAACTTCCTCCTACCTCTCTTAGGAACACTGGCACCCACATGCCAACATGCACCTTGGCATCTTATTTCCCTCTAGAAAGGAGAAAGCATGTGATAATAGATAATGGAGCTAAGACTCAAAAGTTATATTCCCTGAGCATCTCACAAGGTGGCATGCAGATGCTTCAGACAACTAACCTCTGGCCTTTTCCTATGTGCCAGGCCAAATGTTCTGCCACACTTAATTCTTATGCTGACACAGTGACTATTTTTTTTTATCATCATAGGTTTACCCTTGCTTCACAGGAAGCAGCAATGCAGAGAAACTGGCAGAGAGTCAGAGCTGTGATCTAAACACTCCTAGCCTGCTCCTGGAAGTTCAGAGAGGTTAAGTGATTCACTCAGACACATAACTTGCTAACTCAAGACACAGTTTTCAAATATACGTGTTCAGCATCTCAAATAGACAGCTCTTAACTACTGTCTGTTATTCGGAGAAGAAGCAAATGTCTCTGGGTCCAGGGACTGGGCTGGAGATTTCAGATAGCTGAAGATTATAAGCTTGGGACAAACATACGTAATCCTGGCTGTGGAGGATGTGCACAGTAACACGAAGTGATTGCTAGGCTAGTATGTAGGTATTAGGGCTGGGGAGGGGTGAGGGAGGAGAAACAAGTTGGAGTGAGAGCATAGCCCAGTGGTCCAGAGCCCAGATAGTGTTTAGGGTGTGGCTTGAGGACCATCCCTAGGAAAATGCTGTGCTCTGTGCTCCAAGGCTCTGTGGATGCAGCAGGCCCTGTAGATGCTGCTCTAGACCCAGCTGCTTGGTTTTTACCACGGGGGACCTGAGGACCATGACATCTCTTTCCAGCCAGGGCTAGTGAAGTTGTGACCCCGCGGCAAACCATTGCAGGCCTGGGTTTTGACTGTAGGATAGCACTTGAATTACCCAGCAACACACTCATGTTTCTCATCCACTAACTGAGTAGTTTTACCTCTGACTATGCTACCCTGATTTCTCTTGTATCTAATGTGGCACCCTGACCGGTGACACCTCCCAGGCCAGAAGCAAAGTTTCCCAATGGGAATGGGTGAGGGACCCTGTCTATTCCTTCTATCCTTCTAGCTTGGTCTCCTGCAAATTCCTGGAAACAGGTTGGGTGGAGAGGCAGATAGTAGGATTTTGCTGTATCTTCTTGTGCCTCCATCCAGAAGTCCTCAGCCTTCATTTAGCATCCTGGAAAACAGGTGAAGGGTATACTTTGCTGCATTCCCAATGAGGACATGAGGCAGCCTCAATAACCACAGGCATCACTGACATTGGGTATTTGCCCTATACCAGGCATTTCTTTGCTCTTGCTAAGTAGAAACTTGATCCTCACAGTAACTCTGTGGAATGGTTCCTGCATTGCCTTGAGTTCCTAGATGAGGCTGAAGCACATGTCCGGATGCTCCCAGAGCAAGGAACTGAACCCAGTGTGACTCCTCAGGTGGGGCAATGCACCTGCTGGTGCCTTAGATGCTGCTTCTTCTCGGTCCGGTCCATGCTCTAGGCTTCTAACTAAGGAGGATGTTCATTAATGAAGGCGTTGAGACCTCCCCAGGATGTCAAAGACTGAAATGAAACTAACCCTGGCTCTTGGAAGTAATCCCTTACCATCTGCCCAGCAACTGGTTTTCCAAAGCTAGCTCGTCCTGGTTCTCTCTCCGAGAACTCTGCAATCCCAAGGCAGCTCTTGCCAGCTAGTTCAATTGCAGGAAATAGGAGGCTGAGCTAGGTCACTGGCAGCCAGCTAGTGAGAGTGCGAACACCGGCAAGCACTCTCCAAAACTGGGCGACCTGCCAAGGCTAGGTCATGCGTTCTCCAGCATAGCAGGTGGAGAATGAGGCTGGGGAAGAGGTGAAGGAGTATTACTGTCAGAGCAGGCTTCACCCTGGAGACCCCCCTCAACAACAGTCACCTAGCGCCTAGCTTTGCCATGAATTGAGAGGAGGCTTTGGGAGGTTAGGCAGTCCTGGAAATATGACAGGCCCTTAGAATTTCTCTGGGCCTCTGCTTAAGGAGAGCCCCCAAGCACACTGGTTGGCCTGTCCCTGCTCCAAGCTCAAGGTTCCCCATGCCTCTCTAAAGACAGTCTCCTCCACGTCAGGTGACATCTTTGGTCAACAGCTCTGCATTGTGGTGAATTTAAGCGAATATTCTAGAGCCCCAGCTAACTTCAGGCCTGGGAAATACTTTTGGGTGCTCCCTCCTTGAGGCCTGTGGTTTGGCTTTCTCTAGAAGACTTTGAACTCTGTCACTACTGCTAAGATGTGGGCACCTGAGAATCCAGATATCAGAATTTTCTCAGATCTAGCAGCAGAGCCCATACTTTGCCTTGCCTCCCAAGCTCTGAGTTCAGATTCCATTTTAAGGGGTCTTGGGATATAGCACCTAGTGAGTGTAGGGAGGAAATGTAGTCTGCTGCAGTCACAATGCATTGGCTTTCTCCACAAGTTCAGAGGAGCCCTACTGGTATGCAAACAATATGCCATGACCTCAGACAAACCGAGAACGCATGCACAATGCTGAGAGTCATCTGCTTATCCACAGACTCTTCACAGTAAACTTATATTGAGAAAATATATCTTTCATAACTCTATTACTTTGGCTCTCTCTGGGGCCAATGGTTTTATCCTATGACTTTCCCTGAACTGTGTTCTCGAAACAGTGTCTCATGAAGACAAACAACTAGGAGCAATGAGTACATTACAGACACACAACCAAGGAAAGTAAGAGAAAGTCATATTTTTAATTGCAGATTTCGACAACCTTCATGCCCTGTTGTAAATGCACAGGCATATGGAGAAAGGGTTAGCAAACGTTACTGGAATGGAAGATGACCCTTCAAACATCGTGGACACAAAGAGAGCCTGAAGTGGAAAGAACGCCAGTACTGAGATTGTTTGGCCTCCCTTGTTGCAGGCTTCCAGGGGCTGTATGCATAGGTCCCTACACATTTACATTTCTGTGTGCCTTTAGTTAAGGTCCTTGGGAGGGGAAGGTCTTGGGGACAGGGTGAAGTTGCTTTAGAACAGGCTCTAAAGGCAAGAGACGAGTGCACTTCAGCAGCAGACACAACAATCTGAAGTAAGAGAAGCCAAAACCCAGAGGAGTGGAAGATAAGATGGAGGATACGGGCACAGCTTGGGGTGCATTTGGCCACCAGTTGGAGATTGCCCTATCTGTAGCTCTAGATATTTGAATTTCAATTTTACTCTAAAAATACTACAGTCATCCAGAGGGAGACAGAGGAAGAACCATGAAGTGTACAGTTGTTTTGGCCTACATTGAATTTGAGGCCTAGGAAATCACAATACTACAGTCATCAGAGTCTGTTATGTTTACTTAGAAATATTTCAAAAGATTCATGTGGCAATTTTAAATGTAAATCATTTTCTAAAAAGATGAGTTCTTGCTGGCGGTGGTGGCACATGGCTTTAGTCCCAACACTTGGGAGGCAGAGGCAGGCAGATCTCTGTCAGTCCAAAGCCAGCCTGGTTTACAGAATGAGTTCCAGGACAGGCTCCAAAGGTAGAGAGAAACCCTGTCTCAACAACAACAACAACTGAGTTCTTGTTAAAATCTTACGGAGGCTCATTAATATATTGGTTATCCTGTTACTGGTGACTAGCATACCAGTTTGAGAAGTAGCTTCTCATCTAATCATTCAAAAGCACAAACAAGCATCCATGTCAGTCCCTACTGCCCAGGGTTTACTCTATCTCACAGAATACAGTCACTGTCGTCTGTGACACCTACAATGCTACTGTAGCTTCTGATAAACTTCTCATCTTCGAAAACCATATTTGCTGGTGATTTTAAGTACTTTTTAACAAGCTCTTGAAGGTTATAGGTTTTCCACATAGCGTTTGAGAAAACATCCTCTACTGATGTTAAACTAATGTATGTCACACCTGTTGGCCATTGGCGTTGAGATGATGGGAGATGGTGTGTCCAGCAGTTCAAAGGGCTAAAAGCAGGGGAGTGATTTAGGTTTCCAGAGGACTTCTAGGACTCTTGCGAAACAATGTATTTTTCTCACTATTGTTATTGTTGATATCATTTCCCACCACCAAAGGTCTCAACAACTATATCATCATTAGCAAATTCCCAGCTAAGAAGGCCTGATTATGTGTACACTCTGGCTAGACTCTTTCCCCCAAGAGAAGAAATGTTTTTCTTGCTCAATTCCCTGTAACACAGTTCCTTGCAGGGTAAGTGTTGATCTGCTGGGAAGGCCAGCTGGAGTCAGACACCAGGGGATGAATCTGCCTGAGGTTTAGAGTTACAGTTTGAACTGAGGTATGGGGTGGATGGTCTTTCTCCTGGCTGTGTGAAGAAGTTTGTTGTAGAGCCTCTCAGCTGGGTGACATTCTCCAGATTTAGGCCAGCCTCATCGAGAATCTCCCTCTTGACAGTTAGACACTCCTCAATCCTACCCCGCCTGGCCTTGGAGAGAAGGGCTGAGCAGCTCACTGGAACCTGCTATTCTCCTGTTCTGCTCACCTTGTATAGATCCCTTGGGGGCCAGCGCTGTCAGAGTCTGGGAAGCATCCAAGAATCTACAGAGGTGATAGAAAACTAGGTGTCCCTTGATAGATCTCCAGATATTCATGTAGGGTACATCTAAGGTCAATATACTTGACTTGGTTCACACATTCTCCCCATTCAGGTGAGTGTAAAGTAGTCATTTTTAGATTAAATATATCATCTTCTAGAACTTATATTCAGAAGCCATTGAGCCAGTAGGCTGCTGCTCGTGCCCAGGAAAGGATGGCAGAGCAAGGCATGAAGGACACGTGCTGTTGAAGACTAACTAGCTCTCAGGTCAACCCCAAGACAAGTGTAACTGGGACTCAGAATCCCTCAGAGGAGGATTTAAACTTCGGAAAGGTAGCTTGCAATCATAATGGCACCAATGGCGGTAGTGTCTACACTTACACCTGCACTAAAGACAGTTGAGGGAAGAAAGAACGGAAGGACGGAAAGCCTTTCTTTTTCTTTCTTTCCCTTTTTCCCCTCTGAAGAGTCAGAGTGAGTGAAGAATCAGGAATATTAACTTCTTCCTGACAGGGTATAGAATTATCCATCCCATAAGATGGATAATTTCCCAGGACCAGACCAGAAAGCACTTTTTTTTTATAACCATCCAGTGGTTATTAAGACAGTAATATCCCAAGAGAGCCATAGACCCAAAATGAGCTTACCACATATGCTTGTAAAACACAGATTTGTGCTCTTGATTTTGGTGAACCTTTATTCTCATTAAGATATAAAACAAATAATCAGATTAATCTCTCACTCTCTCTTTTAAGTCACCAAGTATCATTCTAAGAATGAAAGAAATTGGCAGTCTAGTGTGGTGGTTCAAGCCTCTAATTCCATCACTCAGGAGACAGAGACAGACAGATCTCTGTTTTGGGGGCCAGCCTAGTCTAGGAGTGAGTTCCAGGACAGCCAGGGTTAAACAAGGAAACCATGTCTCATCTCACCCCTACCGCACCACCTCCCCCCCCCAGAAAAGGAAAAGAAAATGAATTGAAACCCCCATCAATAGTTTGGGTATCTGGCAGGTGTTTCTCCCAAACCAGCGGCAGTGTTTCCGCTTCTAAGTGCAAATCATCAGTCATATTTTTTCCCTTAGAAAACTCCTTATTCTGAGTGATGAGGTGAGATAGTATCCTGCTGTACCTGGAAGTTTCCCCACCCCCAACTCTGACAACCCCTTCTGCAGACACCCCTGGGGGAACTTAACTAGAATAGGAAGAGCTGCCACCCTCTGCTTCCATCTCTGAGAATAATGCTCCCTTCATCTTTAAGAATAATTTTCTGTTCGCTATAAATTGCATAAGTCTTTTGATCACCAAGACTGTGCTGGTGGATTGCTTTGGCAATAGAATCAGAGATAGAAACCAAGACCTAGACAGACAGAAAAACACTGGGTTCTTGCCACCCGTGGCCAATCCTTCAGTGATTTCTTGGAGATATCTTTTTTTTTTGTCTCCTATGATGGACCTTTTACATATGTGAGGCCCTGCTTCTGACACCTGAGTGATAAATTCACTGAGAACCAAATTTCACTTCTGGCCCTTTCCTTACTCTCTCCTTTAGGTCATAAAAAGGGCCACTTCAATACTCATCTGTCAGCGTCTCTCACCTTCTCTGCCATAGTCTACATGGGCTACATGGGTGTTTTTTTTTTTTTCCACAGCTGCAGAGAACCTCGCCATAGCAGAGCAGAGAAGTGCCCGAACTCATTATGGTGGCACTTCTCCTTATTTAGTTGGAAATAAACCCCAAGGAAAGAGCTCCAAGTACATTCATAAACCCAGTGTTCTATGTCATTGCATAAAACCATTGAGTTGAGGTGTATTTTTATAGCGCTGTCTGAGGCCAGATAAATGTCTCATCTCTTCATTTAGCATTGCTGAAATCCAGTAAGTGATTTCAAAGTAGTGTGTGTGCTACCTTAGCCCACACACTGCTAGAAAATACAATCATTTGTGGAGTCTATTAATGATCGATTGTCATTTTGACCATTTATATTAACAAATAAAATGCACACCACTTGCTTACAATATTGGAGACCTCTGAAACTGGGATTTCAGTATAGCTTACAATATTGGAGACCTCTGAAGCTGGGATTTCAGTATAGCTTACAATATTGGAGACCTCTGAAGCTGGGATTTCAGTATAGCTGCTTGTTTGGATATGCCAATCATGTGTTTGATCTTCAAACCAAAGGGCAACTCACATCCTTAAAATTGTGGGATTTTAAAACGTAGATACTTTAACCCAAAAGCAGGAAGGAAATTCACAAAGAGGATGAGGGGAAAAAAGTGAAATAAAACATCTGTTGGTCAGATTCTTAAAAAAAAAAAAATCTTTCCTCTGGACTGGAAGTGGTAGAGAACTTGAGGAAGGTAGGCCTCCCTCCTCCTTGATGGACTGAATTCTAGGTTCCCTCTAGCTTTAGATTTGAAAGTCAAGCTCATCGACTCCCACCTTAAATACCAGAGTCATTCTTTATTTCTCACCAGGTAGAACCAAGAATTCAGTACTTGAGCAGAGATGTAGACAGAGAGAAAGGAGACATAACACTAGAGGGGAAAGAAAGTAAGATACAAGAAACACAGCCTCCAGTTAGAGCTGGTTTTCTAGAAACCTACCTCCTGGAGTAGAATGAGTGTTTGGGGTTTTTACAGGATGTACACAGATTGTTGAAGTGCATGGGCAGAAGATGTTTTCTGGGACAAACAAACTTTGTCTTTTCTAAATGATAATCAAAGCAGACACAAAGCGCTGTACTGTTCAACTCATCAATGGAACTAAGTTCCCCAGCAGGCCTCCCACTGATACCTGTGTTACCTGAATCAGGCCTTGGGTTCTACACTACCACAGATCTCTGAGAACTGAGTTTCTTATGCCTTTGGTTGTGAGCCTAGTCTCATCTCTCCAGCCCTAGAACTGATTACTAACATGCCTTTGTATTGCTTACCTCTTGGCCTTTCTGGTCTTCCATGTCTTTTCTTCTCTCAAATATCTTCACTTATAAATATTTTGCCTATATTCTTTTACCCAGGGGCTTGTTTTCCAGATTGGAGACAGCTCTTTTCACGTTTTGAATTCTCTTAAATATCAATATGGGGACTCTGTGTGTGTATGAGAGAGAAGGGGGACAAGGAGAAGAGTGAGGAGGAGGGAAAGAAGTAGAAGAGGAGGAGGGGGAGGAAGAGGAGAAGAGAGTGCCGAGGGTTCAGAATGAGGGGAAACCAATGGAGTCATAAGAAAAGTGGTGGCTGAATACAGCTGCAGCCTCTTACATGGATATATCTGAAGACTGCCATTTAACTGAACTCTTTCACCTGGATATTTTAAACTGAACCTACTTACAGAGTAGAAAAGACACTTTAGGTGGAAGAAGAGCTGCTGTTCAAGAACTTTCTTTAAAATGTCAGTAGTCCACCTGGAAGTCAAGTGAGAATGTTGACCTTTTTCCTGGTCTGTGATGATGGTGTCTTTTTTTTTCCCCCTGAAGCCCCAGCTTAATTCTATGCAGGGGTTCTGTCTCAGCAGGACTGGCAACTTTCTGCGGAAGGTGAGAAGAGAGGATTCCAGACAAGTGAACTTCTAGGAAATTCCTTACATTCCTCCAGTATCCATTCCTCCCTTGCCGCAGGTCCCAGCAAGGAAAGACACTGGTGTCTTGCTGGCCTCCACGGTTCCAGAGAGAGGTCTCGGAACTGCATGAGAATCATACTCTCAGCTGCTCTTTGCCAACCCTTCACACATTCACACTGAGAGGCAGGGACAGGGACTGTCGCCTTAAATCCTGGTCTTGCCTCTTGCCCTTTAGCGAGAACACTATGCAATTGAATTTATACTAAGCCTGACCTATTGCCCAACTGAATGCCCTGAGAGTGCGGTGTGGGAATTGAGGGATCGCCTGTGCCACTCGAAGGCCTTTCTTCCCTTGGAACAGAAAGCCTACCAGAGAAAAACAGCCCGAGAGCCCCCAGCGTCATTGTGTTGTGGCCCCTGCAGAATGGGTAAACTCTAGGGGCTGTCAAAGACCTCAAGTCATTAGCATCAGCTGCTGCTCTAAAGGACAAGCCAGCGCCTCTAAGTGGCTTAGAGCACAAACGAGGCTCCCGAGACAGCCTCACTCCTGCGACTCCATCCACTCTTCCATAGGCGGCTGGATGAGAAAAGCTCTTGAGAGACCGTCTCAGCAATAATTTTTACTTTACTTTGAACGTCCTCTTTTACCCCGAGGTCTTAGAATCCCGCAGTTCCCATTATGGAACCCCTTGGGGACCACACAGAACACCACACAGAGGGTGAAAAGCTTTAACGCCTGAGTCCAACGACTCAGGCTCTTCCCAGCAATGCTCTCGCAGCTCATATCACTCAGGGACCCTTGTCCTGGGACCTGAAGACTACCCAAATCCCTTTAGGAGGTGTGGCAGCATTCCGGATTTATCGTTGTACCCCATCCCTTGGGCCCGGAGAGGACTAAGTGAAGTTCCCACAAAGTGCACCCCCTGGTCCCCTGAATTTACACAAGTCTTCCTGCTAGGTAGGGAGAACGCTTTTTAAGAGACCGGTTGTCATCTCCTAGGCCACACTAGCTTCACAGGTTAACTGCAACTCAATAGCCAGAGAAGCCCGGGGGGTGGTAAATTCTCTCACACACTCTTATTTTTTGAGGGAGGAGTGCACAACACTCAAACTCTGGGGACTTATGTGAGTAGTCCAGGCACTGGCAATATAGCCAATTCCTTGTCCTAGATCCTCCCAGCAAAACGGAAAAGAAGCACTCTGCTCCTTCTGGTACCTTCCTTCCAGAGCCTGAAACTGACTTTGCCACCCTAGGAGTTTCAGAATGCCCCAGCCACTGGAGAAGGCGAGCCAGGCTGCTCTTGGGAAGTCTGTGCCCCTTGGGGAAGGAGCTCAGGAATTGCCTGGCGCTGGCAGGCTGGAGAAGCTAGGCTTGCGGCAACCGAGGGAGCTCCCAGACCAGAAAGAGTTAAAGGGAGGGGACGTGGGCTGTCACGCGTCATTGGGCAGATTATGTGCAGCAAACAAAAAGTGTGTGTCTGCGTGCCAGTCAGTCATTGCATCGGGTCCATCTGTACAACTCGCCTCTTCTCTCTCTCTCTCTCTCTCTCTCTCTCTCTCTCTCTCTCTCTCTCTCTCTCTCTCTCCTCATCTTTCTATCTGCATCTCTCTTCTCTCTTTGGACAGAACCTACAAGACTGACACCGACACCTCTTGACATGGAGATACACTAATGTATTAGGCAGGAAGGAACACTGGGTTGCACCCTGTCGGTTCCAGGTGGCCTTATTTGGGCGACTCGGTCCTGACCTTATTTCTGGTAAGTCTATTTGCATTGACGTGGGAGGGGGATGGGAAAAGAGCAGGTTGAGAGGAAAGAGTGAGGCAAAATTTGCCTCCTTTCTCCTCCCTATCTAGAAGATAGAAGGGAAACGATTGCTGAATGTTATCTGCACGGGCAATAAGATTATACAAAGGGAGGAGCGGGTGGGAGCACTTTACCAGAGAAGCCAGGGACTGGGGAGCTCGCGGCGGCAAGACAATGCCAGCCCCGAGTAGAGGGAGAGTATCAGGAAGCAGCGAGGGCAGCTACAGGGTTTTCAGCAAGTCCACCGGTCTCTAGGTTTCCCAGGGGTATATGCGAAGGAAGAGAACCCGGGGCCTAGAGATGGGCGTCGCACTGTGAAAGGCTAGCTGGGTTCTGTCTATCGCTTATTGTGGCTGCTTTGCGTCCTGGCGGCCACCTTGGCATCACCGACCGCTATTAGCCGTGGCGCGGGACCTTTTCGCTGTATTGTTAGATAGGACTGCATTTTAATGACTGCGTCCCTGCTGTTGCCGAAGTAGTGGGCGATCTCCTGTCACAATGAAATGCTTCCCTGTAAGACACTGGCAAAAGCGGGGCAGAAATCGAGGTACGAAATGTTGGAATGCAGGCAGCTGGGGAGAGAATGGGATTCTGCCGAAAAGGAGGCAAGAGAACCTGTATTCTGTAAGGTATTTGGTCTGCAATTGGAAACCAAAAAAGAAAGAATCGAACTCATCCAGGACAGAGTGTAACATCAAAACTTTCCGTTTTGTGGCTATTTCCTTATCCCTGCTGTCTGGAAAATATTCTTGCCATTTGGGTCATACGGAAGAGTGAGTAGAAAGGAGGCTGGCCAAAGTTTCAGGCATTACCTTTTAATCACTTTTGTAAGACTAATTGGTTAGTAGATGTTGATATAAAAAATACACATCGGCAATATTGTTCTTTAATGAGCTGCTAGCTGTACAAGAAAAGAATAAGCTTCCCCCGTCAGTTAGATTACATAAATACAGAGAGATCACAATGGTGAAATTACTAGGGAAAAATCAACTTAGAAGATTCATTAGATCACTTAGAAAAATGGCATGGCCAGCTAAAAGCTAGTTTAAATATCTTAGACGACTGCTTCCTTTAAGTGCTAAGTTTTGTAGGGGGTGGCCAACGGCTGAGGAAGGAAACCATCCCTGTATGACAGCTTAATAGAGAGCCCTCCACTGGGGCATTGCTTTCTAAATTGCTGCGGATTAAACAGCTGGAGGGACCACTAAGGACCATTCAAGCAGGGCTGCCCCCTCTTGCCCAAACAGGGTGGTATCCAGGGATGTGAACACTCACCAATCATGACACACTGTATTTCAGACAGGGGACACTTCAGACCTGCCCTATACCTGCTCGCTTCATGGGCCACAAGCGACTCAATCCACCCCCTTGTATAACAAGGTAACTGGGATTCATCCTCATCCATAAATAAGCATGTCGAGAAAAAAATAATTACCTCTGCTTGCTGCTTTTAATTAAAGCCTCGGAGGGACAGTGTTGGATTATGGTAATGAGCAGACATGCATCCCTTCTTGTAGGCTGCAGAGAAAGGTTAGCTGACACAGAATTAGTGGCCCTGACACTCCACTTGAAATCCATTCGCCATGCTCCGTCGTCCCCGCCGCCTGCTAGCTAAGGCTGCTCCCCTCACTAGAAGAAAAGAAGAAATTAAATCGAGGCACCAGGTCCAGTGCACAGGAGGACAGGACTTTCCCCCAAGGGCTAGAAGTTTTGGGGGCTTTGGTATTCAACCAGAAAGAAAATCTATATATGCTGGTTAAAAAAAAATACCCTCCCTTTCACCCCAAATCCTCAGTCAATGCATCCAGGAGTAATGTAGATGTGATCTAGCGTTCACACGCTCTTTATTTTCTTTTTCTCAAGCAGGAAGCGTGATCTCACGCTTCCCTTTCCAGATATTTAAAAGGAAAGAATAATACTTCAAACTTGGCGTCTTTAAAACCTGCCAGATTGTTCTGCTTTATTCTTAAAATAGGAGCGATGTAAAAAAGCCGGCAAGTGCAAAGAAAATATGTCTAGTAGCGGAAACGCTCTGCCGGGGTTCATAGCAGGAAAGGCAATAACAACTCGCTTCTTGTCCTGTGTATCTGTCTCCAGTGATGGAGGATTCAGGCATCCAGAGAGGCATGTGGGATGGAGATGCCAAGGCTGTCCAGCAATGCCTGACAGATATTTTTACCAGTGTATATACAACCTGCGACATCCCAGAGAATGCCATATTCGGGCCCTGTGTTCTGAGTCATACTTCCCTCTACGACAGCATTGCCTTCGTAGCACTCAAATCCACTGACAAGAGAACAGTTCCTTACATCTTCCGGGTAAGTCTCAGCTGCTACGGAGGAGTTGTCTGGGGGCAAGCATCCCTGTTGGGAGTAAGCAAGGAACCATCCTAAGGACAGTGAGACAGTTTGAGCAATCATAGTGAGCACTGTAAAAATTAGAAAAGAAGAACTAGACTCAAATTATCAACTGATTTTTTGAGAAAATTTGACTCGAAATACTAAGGATTCGTAAATTGGTTCCAGGCAGATTAGCAGTTCCTAAATTGCTGGGGGTAGGGACCTCTCTGGCTGGGACTATTTACTTGAGAAGTACTACTTCCTAGGAGTGCTTTTACGCGTCTCCTGTATGTCTGTTTTCTAACCTGGGAAGTCTCCTCATTTTCTGAACGATACTTTCTTTAGTCAGGATTAGTTGGTGTTCAGAGTTTCTATTTAAATAAATGGTAATTGTTTTGGCAACCAAGCATCTTTAAATCCATGTTTGTGTTTGCAACAGGCCTCACATTTCCTCGTCTTTCTTTTCGAAGAAAACCTGTTAGTCCTTCAAACCAGGGCTAGGAAGATGGGCAGAGGTGCCATAGAATAATTTCTAAGATCCAAACTTGCTTTTTTACTTCTGAAACACACGAAATTCCCTCCATTCTGTGATGACTGAAAAAAGAAATTCTCAATAGGCTAATCAATAAAACTAACTTAATGTTACAAAGGATCGTTATCTTGCCCATTGGCTGCAAATATAGGGGTGTGGTCCGACTCTATCAAGTTTTGTAAACTTGGGTACGGATGTTTGGAAAGAGCAAAACCAAAAAGAAAAAGCCCTAGTTTTTCTGGTTTCTGTCTTTCACATGGACGCCCCTTCTTGTCTTTTTAAAACATTATAGGTAGACACTTCTGCAACAAATGGCTCCTCAGAAGGTCTCATGTGGCTACGGCTGGTCCAATCAGCCAGAGATAAAGAAGAACAGAACCTCGAAGCATATATAAAAAACGGACAGCTGTTTTACCGCTCTCTCCGAAGGATTGCCAAAGACGAGGAGCTACTCGTTTGGTACGGGAAAGAACTGACTGAGTTACTTTTGCTCTACCCCTCTAGATCCCACAAAATGAACGGTAGGTTGGCTTGCTACCTGAATGTGGGTCAGTCGCTAGCGGGGGGGGGGGGGCAGGGGTGGGGGGGAGAAGCGCAAGGAACCGCTGGGACAAACCCAGGCTCCTTGGGCGCACCTTGCTTCTCTTGCGCACCTCAAAGGACAGAGGCAGTTTCTGAGGTTTTTGTCTAGAATGGAGCTGGGACAGAAAGGGAAGGAAAAGTTGGTGTGCATCTGGGTTGATAAACATACTTCACCAAGTCAAGAAGAAAAGTTGCACCAAATAGGACAATATATTCTCTCCTCGGCACTCAGCCCAGGAAGATAAAGTGGATTTGTTATGGGGATGATGGTTAAATGGCCTGTGGGTAATGCTGACTAACCATGTGGTGGTGGTGGTGGTGTGTGTGTGTGTGTGTGCGCGCGCGCGTGTGCGTTGTTTGCTCACTAAGCAGGGTCGTCCCCTTACACATGCCTGGAATGCAGCCAACGTTTCCAGTTTGAGTTCCCCTACGTGGCGCATCTGCGATTCCGCTGCCCCAAGAGACTTCATAATGCTGATGCGAATCCCCAAGACCAGCAAGGTGTCGGTGTGGGCACCAAGGACCACGTTGGCGGCGGTGGCGGTGGCAAAGAGCAGCAGCAACAACAGCAGCAGCAACAACAACAGCAGCAGCAACAGGAGGCGCCCTTGGTCCCGGGCCCCAAGTTCTGCAAAGCCGGTCCCATACACCACTACCCGGCGCCGTCCCCGGAGGCTAGCAACCAACAAGCCGCCGCAGGTGCCGGCAGCGCCAAACCGTCCACGGATTTCCACAACCTGGCCCGGGAACTGGAAAACTCCCGGGGAGGCAGCAGCTGTTCGGCGGCCCCAAGCGTCGGCGGTGGCCGCACCGGCCACCAGGAGGCAGAGCTGAGTCCCGACGGCGTCGCCGCTGGCGGCTGCAAAGGGAAGAGAAGGTTCCCGGAGGAGGTGGCTGCGGAGGGCGGCAGCGCGGGGTTGGCGGGTGGCCGTGCGCGCTTCTCGGAGCGGCCGCTGGCCTCCAAGGAAGAGCTGGTGTGCACCCCGCAACAGTACCGCGCCGCGGGCAGCTACTTCGGTCTGGAGGACAACGGGCGGCTCTTCGCACCACCCAGCCCGGAGACCGGCGAGGCCAAGCGCAGCGCCTTCGTGGAGGTGAAGAAGGCGGGCCGCGCGGCGGGCTTGCAGGAGGAGGCGGCGGCAGACGGCGCGGGAGGCACAGCCGAGGACCCCGACGCGGGAGGCGGCGGCGGTAGTGGTGGCGGTGGCTCGTCCACGCCCGCGGCTGCTTCGCCGGGGGTCGCCGAGAAGCTGCTGGCCCCGAGGCCCGGAGGCGCTCTGCCCGGCCGGCTGGAGGGCGGGAGCCCCGCGCGCGGTAGCGCCTTCACCTCGGTGTCGCAGCTGGGCGGCAGTGGAGGCGCGGGGACCGCGGGAACCGCGGGGACCGCGGGGGGCGGTCAGGCGGCTGCATCGGACGAACGCAAGAGCGCCTTCTCGCAGCCTGCCCGCTCCTTCTCGCAGCTGTCTCCGCTGGTCCTGGGCCAGAAGCTGGGTGCACTCGAGCCGTGCCACCCGGGCGACGGCGTGGGCCCCACCAGACTCTACCCGGCTGCAGCCGATCCGCTGGCCGTGAAGCTGCAGGGGACTGCGGACCTGAACGGAGCCTGCGGGCCCCTGGCGAGCGGCGGCGGCGGTGGCCTGCCCAAGCAGAGCCCCTTCCTCTATGCCACCGCCTTCTGGCCCAAGAGCTCGGCCGCGGCGGCGGCAGCGGCGGCTGCAGCCGCGGGGCCCCTGCAGCTGCAACTACCCTCGGCGCTCACGCTGCTGCCGCCCTCCTTCACCTCGCTGTGTCTGCCCGCGCAGAACTGGTGCGCCAAGTGCAACGCCTCCTTCCGCATGACCTCCGACCTGGTGTACCACATGCGGTCTCATCACAAAAAGGAGTATGCCATGGAACCCCTGGTGAAGCGCCGGCGGGAGGAGAAACTCAAGTGCCCCATTTGCAACGAGTCCTTCAGGGAGCGTCACCACCTCTCCAGGCACATGACCTCTCATAATTGATCAGAAGGACCCCGGCTTTTCACGCGTGTGCACGCACAGTCAAGCCACCTGCGGGAGCAGACACGCAAGGGCATCCACCACTTCCTTGTGCCCCTAAACACTGCAACTAAACACATGCACACACAGGTCCTTCCCCTGGCCAGGGGCCTCATCATCCAAATGTTTAACTTGGAACACACACGCACACGACAGGATGGTGGGTTTTGGATCGGGTGGGTTGTTTGAGGGGGTTTTCTTTTGAATGCACGGATTTTCACTTTCTCAAAAAAACAAAGGTACATTTTAAAAAATGTAATATATTGCAACATATTGATGCATTTGCCATACGTTTCTACTTAAATTATTAAGCACTTATGGTTTAGATGTAATAACTCTATGTAAGGACAAAATTTATTTTAGATATAAAGGAATAGAGGAAGGTGAGATGCGTTCTGCATTTCCTGATGTCAGCTGCGTTCTTACAAAAATAAACAAAAGGAATAAAAAGGGGGTCACCGTTCAATTTAAGTTTCCAGGGGGAAGTGCATGTATCATGAAATGATTATGGACTTCAATGAAGAATGTCATCAATTATGTAAATATGTATTTCCTTTTAATACAAAGTGTAACTTTGTGGCAGTGAAATGGAGTCTGGATAGTTATGTGTTTCTTTTATCCCCAAAAGATTTATTAAACTTTATAGTTTATCCAGGTATGTTGGATGCTTTGTCAATAAATAACTATTTTCTTCAAAGCAAATATTTGGAAAGTTTTTAAATTTTTTTGCAGGTCCGTATACTTTAGGTAGTTCATGTATCTCTATTGATTCCTTGAGAAGAAGCGAGGAGGCAGTAGCAGTGAGTACCACAAAGCCTGTGTCATCTTCATTTATTTGAGCCTAAAACAGGAGTGTTGACTGTCACTTGAAAATTCTGTAGTTGAAGAGTCTTAGGCTGAGTGACCAAGGGCAAGTCATTTAGCACCTGCCCTCCAGCTAACTTACCATGGTGTCAGCATCCCTTCCAGAAGGAAGATAATGCCTCTTCACACATGTGACCAATTTTCGTACAGCATCTGGGAGAACAAATTTAAAAAAAGGAAACAAAAACCCACTTTAGGATCTACTAGTGATGCTTCCACCATGGGAAGTTCCTAGAACTTTCTGTTTCTGTCCTCCATTAAGGACTCCAAGGAGAATTTATCTAGTAATCAGGCTTTAAAGATCATGGTTTGATCATAGTCAGTGTGTATTAAAGAGCCCAGTTTTACTGGGAGTGATCTTGAGATGAACATACTGAAGAATCAACTGGTTCTTTATGAAAAACTTCCCTGTCCTCTACTGTCGACAATTCTCAGAGAATATCTGTGTATGTGTCTGTGGTATGCACTGTAGCTTCTACACTAAAAGCCAAATGGCCAATGAACCTCCTTGAGCAACATCCTCGCACCCCAGGAGCAGACTTATTTCTTCAGAGGGGGAGCCATCACACCTCTACACTCCCCCCCCCGCCACACACACACACACACACACACACACACACACACACACACACACACACACACACACACGTCTACATTCTGTTGATTTCCTCCTTACATCTAAAGGATGTTTGTGGATAGATATCTAGTGGGATCTTCATCCAAGGTCTTCATTTCGAGACTTTGCAATAACTTTTCCCTACAGGATTTTGAAACCTGCAGTATTTTAAGACCATCAGACAGCAATTTGCATTTAGAGTAGGGAGCCTGTAAAGAGTAGGTGTAGGCCTAGTAAAATTATTCAGGGAGTGTGACCGAGTTTGGTGAAAAGTTGGTTGGCTTCCTTAGATCCATGTTGCTAAGATATTTCTTTAAAGCCGGTTTTCATTTTTCCCACACAGCAGTTCAATGATATTATAGTCAACCTGCTCAAGATGCGGGTGAAAAGAATGGTCCAACAATCACCTCTGCTAACTTTGGGTGGGGTCATCCTCTGCCATTATCCACAACCTGATGTGGCCTTATTTATGTCATCTGGAGAACCAGCGACACATGTTCTGGTGCCTTTAAATTACTTCTAGCACTCAAGAGGGGTTTTTGTGTTTTGTTTCCCAGGGAACCAAACATTTGAACCTAAAGAGAGAATTCTAGAAAAAGACCGAGATCAGTTGTGAAGAAAATGGAATGGCATGAACAGGATGCTATATAGGTGTGAATAGAAAACGGTCCTTAGGAGGCACTTGCTTCCAGTGCCTGGCAGACCCGTGCAGGGAATCTGCTCTACTACTGGAGCAAACATCTACTAAAAGCCAGCAAACACAGAACATCTTGGGAACCAACTTTAAGAGGGGGGAAATGATTGAATTTGCCTTCCTGTCCTGTTCTATCTGATCCTTCTGGAACCCCCACTCTAACTTAAACAGCTTCATTATCACTGGAGATTCCAAATGGTTTGTCTGGAAAAGTTCAGCAAGCACTGCCCCTGGGAAGGGTTCAGAAGGACACAAGTAGACATGAAAGTCCCTTCGTTGTTCTCTTTGATTTGGCCATTATCTCATACATACTATCAAGCAGAAAGTAATCGCCTAGGTGATCCAGTTAGGCAGACACTCTAGTGCCGAGTTCGCTGTGTGCAGGCGGCAGGTGGTAAAGGAAGGATTCCCCAAACTAGTTTTACCACCACCCAAGGCAAACTCACTAACGTTTCCTTTCAAACCGGCACTGTCAGCTCACTGCAGTCCTGCAATTCTTTCCCTTGTTCCAACCCCAGAAAAGAGTTTCTAGAAGTCACAGCCTCTCCTAGCTGAGGTCACTGACTAAAGCTGTGCTAATGCCCGCACACAGCTGCGGAGGAAATAGGGTCACAGGGCCCCAAGACAAGCTGGTTCCACAAATTCCGGGCCAGGTGTCCCAAGCTTCCAGGCCTCACAGGTGGCCTGAGCTCTGAGTGCCCTGCCGAGCGCCGGGGTGGGAGGGGGTGGGGCGGGAGGAAGCAGGTTACAAAGCCAACCAGTTACTACCCGGCATTTGTTGTGTCCCAGTCCCTGGAATAATGCCTGGAAATGTTCCGACATCTGGGGTCTGAGAGTCCTTCATTCGCCTCGTCTCCAAGCGTTTGCACGTGGAGGAGCCCATATGTTACAGGGCGTATTTATGGGGTGCAGCCACCCACAGGCCTGCACAACGGGGGAGGGAGGCAGGAAGGGACCCATGTCTATCCGCTGGAATGTGTAGCACGGGAGAGTTAGGTACGAGACGGATCTTATCTGGGAAAGTTCCCGATTCCTAGCAGCCTCGACTTTGTAGCCCTCATACACCTGGAGCCTGGAGAGTGACAGCCTCTGTAGGGCGGGCAGGCATAGTTGTAAGCACAACACACGTGTGTAAGTGTGCTCTACGTATCCAGTCCGAATTGCGTGATGGGTCCTGTGCCGAATCACCGAACTGTGGCTTCCTGTTTGCTATAAACTTGTCCCCGACAGCTTATTTACCTCAGCAGGTGCTTTGACAGCGAATGTGACCTCTAATGGAAAATTGTTGAACAAGCAAGGACTAGTAGCATCCAGAAAAAGGCCAGGGAAGTGCCCTGTCTCAACAGTCCCGTCCAGATGTGCCCCATCCCCAGACCTTTCATTCCACCCCACCCCCATCTTCTCTGTTTCCAGGACTGAGGGCACTGAGCAACCTACCTCGCCTGGGTGCAGGCAGCTCTTCCGCTCTTCCAATCTTTCTATTTCTCAGTCTCGCAGTGAGCATCCTTAGGTAGGTTCTCCCCCTGACCAACATGTGCTGGGAACCCTGTTGCCCCACGGATCTGGCATAGACCTCGCGCTCAAACTAGTTTCACCATCACCCAAGGTGAACTGGAAGGCCAGCATCTGCCTGGAGGTTTAGTTTTCCCCTCTTTTTTCCTAGGTGGCCCAAGCTCAGGTTCTGGTATTAATAGAGCTGATTCTATGGTATCTTCTGTTTTCCTCATCCCCCACCCCTTTCTGCCACAACCTCTCTCTTAGTCTCCTAAGCTCTTGTGGAGGTTTTCCTCTGCAGGTTTAGAAGGAAAGTCCCCTTGGAAGGTCTGCCCTCCAGGCAACTGGCCCAGTTCTTCACCTGGAGACTACACTGCAAATTACTTAGCCTGGGACAGAAAGAGAGGGACTGACTATTCCTCTATCCCCCCCTCACACACACACCCACACAAAACCAACAAACCATATACCACACACTTGACATCTTATTGTCTTCCATTGAAGGTGCCAGGCAAGGAATGCAGAAATGGAGGCTGCCTTAAAGCTGATCAATGTATCCACCTGAGAACTGAGCCATCTTCTCTTCCTCTTTCACAGGCATCGCTGAGGTGGAAACCCAGGCAGGGGGCCTGAGTGAACCTTTCTAACACCCGGGCTTAAAAGGGCTCAGAGAAGCAGAGCCCAGCTTCTCCCTTTCCTCACTGTAGACAGAGAATGAACGATTATAGAATTATGTCTAGTCTGCAGGATTTGTGGGTGGTAAAACAACATTCTTTATAAAAGGTTTCTCTTTAATATTAGGTTGTCCAACCTGAAGTATTGTACTTCCTCCTGATTACATAACCACCCTCTTCCAAGTTGTGTGTATACTAGAGTATCTATTTAAGTTTGCATGCGCACCTACCTATATACAAACATGTGCATTTAGTATATGTACAAATCTATATACAAATATAATACATATTCAAGCACATAATAGGTAGGAACTATTTTAAATAGTTTTCCTATATTGACTTGGCTTTATCCTCACAACTTACTGACGAGGATGGCAACTAAGGAGTCCTTCCTCCTGTCTCAACCTGGTTAGCATAGCTGTCACTCTGGAAGGGATGTTTGAGTGTTTAATTGGGCATAATACAAAGAATTGTGGATTATAAGTCAGTAGCCCTACTCCAAAGTTTGTAGTCTAGCTATTTATGCTTCCATTCTAGAAAATATGCATAATGCCACCTGTGGACTTATCCCATAACAATGTCTTGAAAATTAAATATAGCCATATGTGTAGAAGTTTGCTATCCTATTGTAAAATGGATGTAACTGTTGTTGAGTGGGGTAGACTTTTATTCTCTCTATTCATCTTTGTTAGCTGGTCAAGATGCTCTAATACTTTCATTAGATGTCTTTTCTGGTCTTAACTTTCTTTAATGGCCTTTGCTCATCTTACACCATAGGTGAAAGTGATCACTAGCTGATTTGGGAGGTGTATATGTACCACTTTTGGACTTCTTCTAAGTGTTTCAAGCTTACACGAGAGTCACTGGGGGTGGAGGGAACCTGAGACAAAAAATCAAACCAAGTCCAGGTCCATTCATTTGTAGTTTTAGTTGGCTTAGCTGTAATGGTACTAAATCGTAAGTACTTCCCAGTACTTATTAATAAGTAATCACCACATGATTATAAAAATAAAAATGAACGTTACAGAATCTGAGCTGTAATATTTCCTGCCACAGACAGAGTGACCAGAAAGTAGACAAGTGGATTACTCCTCTTCCTAGGTACTATGTGA
This sequence comes from Microtus pennsylvanicus, assembly GCF_037038515.1. NCBI lineage: Eukaryota > Metazoa > Chordata > Mammalia > Rodentia > Cricetidae > Microtus > Microtus pennsylvanicus. Next base: position 10,086,191 of record NC_134590.1, on the reverse strand, counting down.
CAAACAGCACTTCACTTGGGAAGCTCCGCTGTGCTAGGTCCCTGAGGGAATGTTTCCCCTTAAAGATGTGATGCTGATACTCATTTACTGGTAAATATTATCCAAAAAAAAAAAAAAAACCCTGCTCCAGTTTTAGATTTTCAGCACCATTTTCTATGGTTAATATTTTCAGCACTTAAAGTGTACTGTGAGCCACAGAACTCTGCATCTATTATAAGTAACCCTGCTACTTCCAAACATCGAAGCCTAAAAGCGTATGTCCTATTTTCTCTTTACTCCTGCTCTTTAGGGAGCAGGTTCTTGGTTGAGATAGTAAAATCTTTTGTTAACAGAGAGACAATCGGCATGCAAAATTTGTCAGGTAGAACTGTCTGTTCTTCGTTTCTTTCTTCACTTTTCCCCCAAAATGCTCATCAACAGCCAACTCTAAATGCCTTCCCTGCCCCATCTCCTGGGTTTCAGAAGAGAAACACACAAATCATTTCTATCCTTGGTGGAGTGCTCTGTGTGGATTGTTTCCAGGGTTGAAATCTGGACCAGGGCCCTAGCGCGACACCTTTCCTCTGAGGTCATCTCTGGGCAGCTGTTGCCAGTGTTACAAAACTGCACATTGCTTGTGCAACACGAGTAACCTTTTCTGTTTTGTTTTGCTTTGTTCATTTTCTAGTAAAGTTTTAAATTATTTTTTCAAAAGTATTTGATGACTTCTGTTCTCTCAAATAAAGTAAATTAAGATCTGTTTTCCCCTCTGGCAAGATGTTACACTGGTTCTTTAAGAAAGACAAATGTAGTCAAACAGCGACACCCAGCACAAAAAATCCATGGAAGCCACAGAATGGCTTAGTTTGCTGCTTCTCTAGGCTCAAAAGAGGGGAGGAGAAAGAAAATAAAGGGAATTCGACTCCAGAGTCCACCCTAGAAAGATTCAAGGTAGCATTCTGGGAGGGCAATTAATGTTTCCGCTGAAATGCTTTCAAGGAGAGTGCAATCTAACTACTGGCTTTAGAAAGGAGACTAGGCAGGGCTAAGTAATGAGTATGTGAAAACTTACCTCCAGGGAGGTTTAATCTGCTGGCGAAATTCCATCTCCAAAACCCCCATGTTCCACTGCTCACACCTTTAAGCTTTTTAAAATCTTCCTTTGTCCCTTTCCTCCCTCAAGCAAAGAGGTAGCCTCCAAAATCCCCTCTAGTGGGAATATTTGCTGAGATGAAAGTTTCAGTCTATACACTAGACTTTGACAAATGTTGCCTGATTTTTCTCTACTTATTCTCTAATTTTGGAACATCTAGATAAGGACGAAGCATTGGTATGTTGAGGTACCTCTCCACCTAGGGTGATAATGCTTCCAAACAAGAGGTATTTGATTTTGAGGCTCTGGCTTTTTAAGCCTCCAAACATGCCTAAACCAAAGACCAGGAAAGACATTTAGAAAACGTAGCTTTCAAAACTCAAATTCCACACCCAGTAAAGAATGGCAGGATAAAGCAAGTCTCATCAGGCTGTATGATTGCTAGCAGCACACATCTGAGTTTCTTAAATCCTTTGAATATTCAAAATACATTCACTTTTAACAACACAGGTATAGGGGGTTGGGATTTTATCCATCAGTGTAAATTGACATGCATATGTATCTTACCAACTTTCTTCCTCAGGAGATCGATGGGTTCCTTTTGCATACATTCCAAGAGAAGCTGCTGCTTTATTACTGTTATTATGGCCCATGTTTGGATACAGAATCTTCCTGCATAGCCCTGTTGGAGAAAGGCTGCTTGTTGGTTCCCAGTTGCCCAGACTCCCGAAATAATCACACAGAAACTATATTATTTAAAACACCACTTTGCCCCTTAGCTCTAGCTTCTTATTTGCAAACTCTTACATATTAATTTAGCCCGTCTCCCTTAATCTGTGTATCACCATGTAGCAGTGGCTTACCAGCTAAAGTTCTGGCATCTGTCTCCAGTGGGGCTACAGGCTTTTCTCTAACTCCGCCTTCCTTCTCCTGGCATTCAGCTTAGTTTTCCCCACCTAACTCTGTTTCCCCATTGCTCTGCTATAGGCCCAAAGCAGTTCCTTTATTAACCAGTGGTAATCACAGCATACAAAGGGGAATCCCACATCATAGCCCAAGCTGGCAGCTCAAAACTCCTCTTGCTTCATTTTTGCAAATGCTGAGATGGTAACCATGGATCACCCTACTAGGTGGGAGGAGAAATCTAAGCTTCAAGAATGCGTAGTTTCAGAGTTCCTGCCATCTTAGCTTTCTATAGAAGCTTCCTCAAAGACGCAAGATACTGCCAACTAGAAAATTGAATAAAGGTGCAGAAGGAGGGAACCTTTGATATGACACCACAGTCTCCCTGACTCCATAGGGAGAAGACAGAAAATGAAGGTAATTTCCACAAGATTTTCATCCTTAAGATTCTTATCACCATTATTATTTTTTTTACATTTATCTATAGTGCAGGAGCACAGGTATGTGCTACATGTACATGTGTGTGTGTGTGCGTGTGTGCATTTGTGCATTGTATGTGCAAGTCAGAGGAGTCAGAGCTCTCCTTCTACAACGTGGGCACTGAGGATCAAACTCTGGCCAAAAGGATGGGTTGCAAGCACCTTTACTCCCTGAGTCATCCCCCCAGCCCAAAGAATTTTCATTTTGAAAAATAGGCATTAGCAGCTACCCAAATAAAGGAAAAGAACAGAACCTAAAGGACTTTACAGATGTCTTGCAGGGAGAGATGACTCCTAAATTGTTGTTAACTTAAAAAATGCAGAGCCCACAGGTAAGATCAGAAACCCTGCTGTGGAACAATCCTTCTGTACAATGTGAAAACAGGTTGCTTTCATTGTTAATAAAAAGCTGATTGGTCCATAGCTAGGCAGGATTGTCAGGGCAGAGAGAATGCTGGGATGGAGTCTGAGGAATCTCCAGCCAGACCCTGAAGAAGCATCATGGGAAGTTCATAGATGAGGTAAACAAGCCTTGGGGCAGCCCATAGATTAATAGCAATGGGTTAATTTACATTGTAAGAGCTGGCTGGAGACAAGCCTAAGCTATCAGCTGAGTACTTATAATTAATACTAAGTTTCGGTATGGTTATTTGGGGAGTGGCTGACGGGACTTCCTATTTAAGAGCACGTTTTAAATTTTTTTTGTGTTATTTTTTGAGATGGGGTTTTCCTGCGTAACCTTGACTGTCCTGGAACTCACTCCTTAGACCAGGCTGACTTTGAACTCAGAGATCCGCCTGCCTCTGCCTTCTTCCTGAGTGCCGGGTTAAAAGATGCATGCCACCACCACCCAGCTTTAAGAGTACTTTTAAATTAAACAGAGGAAATTGTTTAAATGTTCACGGATTAGTGCCTTATCAGTAGTTTCCATTTTACTGTTTATTTATTTATTATTCATTGGTTCTCTGTGTAACATCCCTGGCTGTCCTGGAATCGGCTTTTGTAAACCAGGCTGAACTCGAATTCATAGAGATCCGCCTGCCTCTGCCTCCTGAGTGCTGGGATTAAAGGTGTGTACCACCACCAGTCAGCTCCATTTTACTCTTTAGACACTAATGCATGAGGCTTTCTGAAATTGCTTCAAAACTTATTGGTATGTACACCCTTTTCAGGACACGAAGCCCCAGGCCAGGTTTTTGAAAAGCTAATAGCAGCAGCATCAAAAGTCCCTTGACTTATCAGTTTGCCAACCACAGCTCTGTCATTGTCAGCGACTACCTTCGTAGGCACCCCACTTTCTGGTGGGGCAATGGTTCTGATCCTTTGTGCTTCAGCAGCAGGTGCCAAGTCAGCAAGTGCCCACTTCCTTCCCATCACTGTATTGCCACATAAGGGAGTGTCTCAGCAGGCATGGCTGAATATCTCAGGAGCACCAAGTAGAACACAGTGCATAATGTCCAATCACCCACCAGACCTGAAGCTGCCCATGGCTCTTGGGCACACTATGGGTTCTTGGCACTCATCCTTTGTATAAACACGGCCTTGCCAAGCCTGATTCTCTGTCTCTTGCCATCTTTCTGTCCCCTCCTCTGCAAGGTTGCCTGAGCCTTAAGTGTGGGACTGCTTTGTAGATGTGTTGGGACTGGGCTCCATAATTCTGCCTGTTGACTGGTTGTGGTTTTCTGCAGTGGTCTCCGTTCCAAAGAGACATTTCCTTGATGAGGCTTGAAGACTAGATTTATCTGTGGGTATTAGGACAAATGTTTATAGATCGTTGTTAGGGATTATGTTGCTTTAGTAAATCAGTGGTTTTATATTCTCTTCCAATGATTATTTTACTAGCCCTGAAAAGTTAGCTAGGTTTCTGGTACTTTGAGCTCCAATTTCTTTGCTAGGTTTCTGGTTCTGTACTCTAATAGTTCAGCCTGTAACTATGAACTGACTTGTATGTACAAAGGTACTAGCATTATAGGCAGAATTGCCTTTCCACAAATGTATACACTGGGGTCCTAACGCCCCAAAACCTTGCATGTGATTGTATTTGGAGAAAGCTGTCTCTCAGATCACTAAGGGTAAATGAGGTTCTTGGCATAGTTCCTCCTTCACACGATGGATGTCCTTATTAGAAAGAGGGATAACCGTACAGAGACAGTGAGAAGGGGGCCGTGTATGGGTCAAGAAGAGAGATCTCAGAGAAAGCAGACCTGACAGCACGTTGTTCTTGAGCTCATGAGTCTGTCAGCTGGTGATACAGTGAGAAAAAAGTTTCTGTGGCTTACATCACATCCTGCAATTTGTTTTAAGGTGGGCATCACAAGCACACAGTAAAAAAAGTTTACTAAAACCACCTGACTTTAGAGATCATAGTGTTTATCTTATTTGTTCAGAAAAGTACTACTAAATGAGAACAAATGGACTAAAACAAGCCTAACTTTTCAAAACGAATGAGTTTAATAGAATTTTACACAAAAATGATTATTAAGAAGAGCCATGGAAATAAGAAATGCATTTAGCAACACTAAAACCTGTTCCCAAGGCTAACATATTAAGTAATTGGGCTAAGAAAGAACAAAGAAAATATTAAGTGCTTTTTGGTTAAAATAATAACAGTCCTAATTTCACTCAATAAGTCACTAATAAATATTTAATGTGATCCTTTAAGAGTTAATATAAGTCCTAATTATAAGCAAATGTGGAACTTACTTTATTAATTTAGTTTGTATGCTGGGTATATATGACCTCCTATAGTCACAGATTCCTGCATCTCTATGTGAATATCTCTTTAATGTTATTTTTTTAATCGTAATTTTTCAGTGGGTTTCACTAAAGGGGAAAAACCCAAATAGGGCTTTTCATTTTACCAAAACTGTAAAGAAAAAGATAGATTGCCACCTAGTGGAAAATGAGCTGAATCTCTGTATAGTTCAGGGTTTAATCACAGACCGGGTAGCGAGTAAATGTTTCCAAGTGACGTTTTATCATGAATATGGGCATCTTGTAAACCCACGTGCAAGCTCCATGCCTATCTGCCGTGTCATTTTCGACTTCTATACACCGTGTCACCATGCTCACCAGCCCCTCCATGCATCTGCTGCTCCATGCTCTGCTGCCCAACACATCTGAACACAGTTTTCTTAAAGACATTTAGCTGAAATAATAAGACACTTTATAAGAAGCTATAAGACAATTGTCACCACAGAAAGCCAGTAAGTAGGAGGGGACCCAGCTAGGGTAAATATGGTGGACTTAATTTGGATAATTCAAATCTCTAGATGCATTTCTTCTTCCAAAAAAGGAGGAGCTGGTTACGCGATTTGTAAAATGTTTCAATTTTAAGATCTTACTACATACTTACACTGAACAAAGTTTTCTTCTTAGTATCAAAGGTTTTTTTTTTTTTTTTTGTACTTAAGTATTGCCCAAGTTGTTTTTAGAAGTAGTGTTCCTGAACTAATAGGAATCTGTCCTGGAACATTTCAGAACAGAACTGAAGGAGATTATTAATGGAAAGGAACTTCCTATCTATTTATCTGGTTGCCAGGTTCCCAGAAGGATATCCTAAGAGTAAGGTGACCTAGCTAATTTTATCTTCAGCAATTACGTTCCACCCAGCTGAGATATCCCATGGCTTCTATCTGGATACAGCATCCTTTATTGTTTCCTGTCCCCAACTTTAAGGAAGTTGTTCTTAGCTGATTTACTGTGGCTGACCTTTAACAAGTGTGGAGGAGGATGTTAATTGCTTGGTAATTCTGTAAGAGTCTTTCCTACCAGACCAGGGGAGGAAAGAAGGGTTTAAAAATACTTCCTTTTCAGTAGCTGCTGGCATGTCCTGAGAATGTCACGATCTTTAGTTAACCATAGAACGTGGATGGCCTTCGGCAGGCTGTATTTCAGGTGATGCAAGTAATACAGGGAGCTTAAGTTATCAAATAGTTGGATGGGTTTTAGTCTGTCGGGGTCACTAAAGGAGTCCTGTCATATGAGTGGGTCTCATATGAAAATGTCAAGTCTAGGAAACAAGGAAGCTGTAAAATGCATCAGATAGGTATTTGGTATAATTATTTAGCTTTAAAACAATTAGTTATGAGAAACTGTCCATAAATCATGCCCGTGGTGATATGAACGTTCAAAAATAAACAACATGGGACAGATTAACATCATATTTCTGGTAGCTTCCTTTGTTTCTTTCTTCTATTACATCTCTATTACAATAAAAAACAGTAAGAAAAGAAGTGAGAGAAGTGTTGATCTTTTGAGACTGTATTTACAAGTCTCACAAATCAGTAACAAAGAACAAAAGAAATGGGATCTCATTTTTCCCAGAAACTCTTAAAAATGTATTCTCTTCAGTAATAGTTGATTTGTAAATGTATTTTTGTAGCATTTATTGCTTTTCTTTTACCAACCAACAAACAGAAAAAGTTAAATCTTAAATGGGAAACTACAATCACCTGCCTCCCTCTTCTTGCTCGTTGTCTTTTCATTTCATATAGAAATTTTTAGATTAACATATTTTATGTATTATTTTATCTGTATGAGTGTTTTGCCTGCATATATGTATGTGTGCCACATGTGTGCCTCCCCAAGAAGGGCAAAAGAGGCCTTTGGATCCCTTGGAAGTGGAGGTCTAGATGGTTTTGAGCCACCATATGGTGCTGGGGATTGAACCTGGATTCTCCACCAAAGCAACCGGTGTTCTTAACTGCTAAACCAACTTTCCAGCTCCCGTTGAATTTTAAATTATAAGTAATTTAGTAAACAGGTTCCCCTCATTTCAGAGGTAAAACTTTCAGCTGTAAAGTACCTTTCTCCTATCAGCTTTGAAAGTAGTTTCATGTCACCAGCATTACCCGTGTTGACATATACATACATACGCACATACGTGTACATACATGCATATGCATATACACACAAACATACATACATACACACATACATGTATATCTCCAGTTTCTGAATCAGGCAGGTAGCTTCAGCAATAAAACACGGAGAAGGAGTACTGCAAGCCTGAAGCAACAGTTGAATGTGACAAAGACAGATTAAAGGTCATGACACATGTCATTAAGAAAACTTTCTTTAGTTTTTTTGAAACAACTTTTAGATTGATCTATGACTCAAATTCCAACATAATTTAGTATGTGTGTTCCTGAGATAGAAACATCTGCCAACTCATTACCATTATTCTCTGTAAGATATCATTTCTCCTCCACTGAAATAAGGTACTACCAGATAACAAAAACAAACAAACAAAAAACCTCATTTTGAGAAGATGTCTTAAGTGCAGACCCCTAAAATGAATACTTTAAAAGATAATTTGTTTTGACTGTACTATTTCCGGCTAGTATTAGTTGATAATACAACATTGTTTGATAATAAAGAGTTTTATTATTGGATTGCATGTTGTTTTAATCCACATTCCAGGAAAGCTGAGGTTAGAAAGTTAACGGTCTTATCATAATAAATGAGAAGAGATTTCTAAAGTCCTACGTGTTAAATTCCAGGCATTTTCTGTGGCTCTTAATGGAAAAAAGTCATAGTAACATGAAAGACTTTGGCAGTGCTGTTTTCAGAATTTAGACAGCATTAAGATAAAGAAATGTCTGAGAAGCATATGCAAACTGACAATGGTCTTTTCTGTTAAAATATTGCTCTGTTTAGGTATAAAATGCGTTATTAGCTCCTGGTTCTATTGAATGCAGTCATACATCTGCATGACAATGAGCTTATTGATATTCAACAAAACATTTCTTTGGCAAGCAGCCTGGAATATTCCAGTACGCTAAGAGTCAAGCAAATGCCTCAGAGATTCAAAGTCTTTGTTGCTTTTTCAATATTGCAAAGCATAACAATTCTTTATCTTCTTGTTGCTACATCCTAAAAAGTATATTAATTGACAAGTGACACAAGTTGTCCAGATGAGTTCTATGATGACGAGCGGTAGAGAATTCATTTGGGAATTCCACCTGGCACCTTCAACACGCGTGCATGCGCACGCGCACACACACACACACACACACACAAACACATTCACATATATATACACACACACACACAAACACACATTCACATATATATACACACAAATATATATATATATATATATATATATATATATATATATATCCGTTCAAGTATATTCTTGTGTAAACATACTTGAACAGATATATTTGGCTTCCAGACAGCAAATAAAAGCCACTAGTCAAAGCGTGTGTTTGACTTCACTTTGTTTTTGTCGTTGTTTTCTCTCATGCTTCAGTGGCATACAGCTTAGGTTAGGGTTCAGAAGTACCAGACAGGCAGATAGATAGACATTGACTGTTGATATCTGTTCTTTATTGTGCAAAGGAATGACCACCAGCCCCTCCTTAAGCTCCTGATTTGTGTTAGGAGGTGGAGCAGGAGAAGGTATTGGGGTCAGAAAGGCCACGGCACTTCAATTCAGGTTCTGTTCTGTGACTGTCTGCACTGTTGGCAAGTTGCCTTCTGTTTACTCCTCTGTTTCCTGGAATAGCTGACAACTCTACAGAGTTATATAGAGAGGAGATAAACCATTAAAAGCCAAGTTCATGTTGTACATAAATATTATTACTTCCATAAATTTCCTTGTAAGTTTCTGTGAATTTTCTATTACTGATGACTTCTCCACTTTAATGGCATAAGTACTTTTCCCCCTCACTTATGAATGAAAGAGGCATTTCCTATCCTCTTTCTGTAAGTGAAACAGGATATTGTTGGGAAACCCAGAGAAGAGATGTCTAAGGAATGTTCCTTTTCTTTGTGAACAGTAGCCGGAAAGTTAAACAAGATCAAGTCCAGTTTGAATCTTCTCTGGCACTCCTCAGAGTGGATTTCTTATCTTCCCCAAACATCTTGGGTAAAATATTCACTCCCCAAGACAGGCTTGGAGGTTTAGTACTCCCCAGCTCCCTTCCCTGGTGGTCCAGTGAAGCCCAGGAATGCTGGCCTTTAGGGAGCATGGCCAGACCTGTTTGCTCACTCCTCTTGGAGTGAGCAGTGTGGGAGGTCCTGATAAGCCGGCTACTTAGGGGTGCAAGATGCTTTCTGAAAATTTGTATACACTGGTGAGACAAGCTGTCAAACCATCACCCAGAAGTTTCCAGATTAAAAAAAAAATACAAGTGTGCATTGTATTGGCATATTCTCCTCAGAGTCATCACAAAGCTTCTCTAAAAATACTTTGAAGTATTTATGCAACTTTGGAAAGTAACCAGTCAATTCTTTAAAATAGTCCTTTAGCCTTTTCTGAATTGTCTGGGTGTTAGACGACTCTAAATTCAATTTTGGTATGAAATAAGTAAATTTCTTTGAAATGGGAGAGAGTGTAGATTTCTGCCTTTGTTTAATTCATTTACTGTTTGAGTAGTTCTCGTGTATATGAAAAGAGAACGCCAGTCACACCGAGCTTCCACAGCCTACTCACTCTCCCTGACTGAGTACAGTCAAGCTGGACTAGGGGAGGCTACAAGTTAGTGAAGTGTCTCTGGTTCTGTAAGATGACCTTGTATGAGTGCAGCTTCTAAAGACCTACAGAGTCCAGCTCTGAAGTTCCCTGAGCTTCGTCTAATCACTGGGTGGACAATATTCTCAGATGGGAAGAATCAAAGTGACAGTGGGTGGCACATGCTTGCACTCTTAACACGTGGGAGACTGAACTGAGGCCAGGATGGGCTTCATAGCGGGCACCTCTGTCTTAACAAAAAGCAAGGAAGGAAGCAAGGAAGGAAGAGAGGGGAAATGGGAGCAGGGAAGGAGGAAGGGTGGCGGGAGAGATAGAGGACGGGGGGGGGGGGGGAAGAGGGGACTTTTTAGGACATTCCTACATGCTCTTTGACTCTTGTGTGATTCTGGAATAACAGAAGACCCCATTCTAATCTATTTTCTATTTCCCCTTTCAATCCCTCTTTTCCTTCCTTCCGTTCCTTTCTTTTATCTCCCTTTTCTTTCCTTTATTGGTGCAAGGCAAGTGCTCTATCATTGAGGAAAAACCGCAGAGTCTACTTTTCCCTTTATTGGCCTGGGCATGATGGTGCACAGCTTCAATTCCAGGCAGGCAGATGTGTGAGTTTAGGGCCAGCCTGGTCTGCTTAGTGGGCTCCAGGCCAGCCAAGGCAACATACATAGTGAGATCCTGTCTCAACACCCCAAACAAACAATCAAACAAAGCCAAATAAACAAAGTTTTCCTTTTATATCTTTTTCCCTGTCTGAAAAAAAAAGTCTGTATTTTAAAAGTAAAACAAAATACATTTAGAGGTGTATCGTGAGATATGTAACTTTAATTTGGTGAGGCTCTCCTGCTATCATGGCTTCATCACATGTCGTGTTTCAACATGTGCTTTGAAATGAATTTAATGCAAGATCCTGAACCAGGAAGCACTCGATACAGATTTATGGCCCTTGTTCAACTTGCTCAGTGGAGAACCTGGACGACAGCAGAAGGTTAACTTCATTTTAGAATTCAAGGGACCAGCATAAGCCATCTGGTCAGGTGTGGCAAAGCTTGCTACAGACCAGCTCCATATGGGAAAGGTGAACACAATAAACTTCATACCTGGAAATACATGTGCTGATGAACCATTCTGGCTTGCACTCATGATTCTGAGCTGACCATGATGTCTGGACTGACCAGACAGGTACTTTTGTCGGATAAACACTATGCTGCACAAGCAAAACAAAACAAATAAGCAAATTATCTTTCCCCACAAAAACAACAACAATTTAAAAAAATCTTCTAAAGTTCACCTTATTTCAAACACATAAGACTAAACCATGAAAACTCATGAACTTTTTTTGAAATACCAACTTAGAATTTAAATGCAACTGAAATTAATTAACTAAGTTTCTAAGTTTGTTTTTAATGTTGTCCTGAGTGACTTGCACGTACAGAGTGAAAAAAGGACAGTGGTGAAGGCAAAAAAAAAAAATCTTGCTTTTTCAAAATACAGAGTCAACTTTGCCAGTGAAGACAAAGCCCACTAGAGGTCACTTTTCAACTTATTTTTCTGAATAACTGAAAAATCGACACTTGGTTCTTGCTACTGTCCCAGCTCCCTTCATGTCCCGGAACAACCGGTGAGTGGCTATTAAGAACCCATAATTGTTCTTGGGGTGGCATATTGTTGTGTTTCAAGCACCATTTCTGTTGTGACTTTTCTGATGATTGTTTTGGGTACCTTGTTAATTCTATATCATTTCTGATTATTGAATGTCACTGTTTGAACTCTAACAAGGTGTGCTCATTTCCTGAAGTTTTGATGAGCTTGGCAATGCTGTCTCAGCATGAATGATGACTGTGAAGTACTCCTTCAGCCTTTGCCTCTTGCTACAACACCACACTCCCACACTCCAGTAGCTCCATAGGTTGACTTGACTCTCTGACAACAATCCCACCCATCATTTTTGATTTCCCCTAGTCTTTGTTTCTTTTAAATTTTTGATTCATTTTACATACCATCCACAGTTACCCCTCTCACCCACACTAGTATTTATTAAACTAGACTTTAAACCACTTTGTAAAAAGTAAAGGCTCAGGACTGGTTGTTCATTTCAGCTCAGTGGTAGAGCATTTGCCTAGATTTAGGCCCAGGGTAGTTCTCAGCTGTAAACTCCTAGCATATTTTATTTAACAAAAAGACATTTTAAAATTATTTTTCCTTAAACTTGAGCATCAAACATTCACAAGCTGCTATTATGTTAATTTCACTACTTGTGCATAAAGGTATTATTATGAACAGTCTTACACATTTACTAAAGACCTCCGACTTCTCAAATGCCCGCTATATCCCTCCATCCTTCCGGCATTCATATACTTACCGATCTTCAAACATTTCTCAGTTATGTGAAAATTCAGTCAACATAAGGACCCTTAAACTTTGCATTTTTTCTATGTCAGGGAAGCATCAACTTTTAAAAAATCACATGCAGGAATTGATTTTTGGCTTCTAAAACCATGTCTGACATTCTTGTCACTAACCTCCCTAAGTTCCAAGGTTCTTGATTCCTGACCCCTCCCCCAAGCTTGGTCTGTTACACAGCTTCATCAAAGCAGCTCAGTGTTGATTCTGATCTCAGAGCTTCTTGTTTTAAAATAACCTCAGAGAACTTGGATTCTTGAATTTTTCCCAATTTCACAGACAGTTCACTCATTTTTCCAGTGCTCTCCATCAGAAAATGTGGCTCATGCCTCCTTATTTCTGCCCTTACCAGTCTAACTGGCTCACCCATGGTGATCATCTGGCTGATAGGATAAACTTGTAATGTCACTCTCCTTCTCCCATTACCCTTTTCATCCTGCCCCCCCCCCCCACTTTCCAGTTTCAGAGATGACTAGTTCACAAACAATTCTTTTTCATCTGGAATGTGAGATCTCAGCTTAACATTCAGAGAGAGCAAACATCAGTTTGATGACCCCAAGAAAATAGAATAATGGTATGTTTGTCCAAATTAACTAATTTCTCATGTAGCTCAGGCTAGCTTCAAACTTGCTTTGTAGCTGAGGCTGGCCTTCAATTCCTAGTCCTCCTGCCTCTACCTCCTGAGTAGCCGGAATACAGGTATGTGACCCCATGTAGTTTTTCTCAAATCTACTTTTTCTGAAAACAGTTAAGAAAATACCTAATTTAACTCCTGCCAAACAACAAAAAAACAAACTGTCTAGAAACCACATACTTTTAAGTGTGACTGTCAGCTTTGCAATTTTGTGGATTCTGCATGATTGACTTGCAGTAAAACGATTCTTCTCTAGTTGATACGTTTCTTTTCCTCACACAGCAGCTCATTCTAGTTCCACAGTAGCACAGTGGCCTAGTCTGACTGAGCAATACCATCTATCTCATCAGTGAAGAGGCAAACATGTTTTTCTTGCGTAGTTTGCAAACTCTGGCTGCTACAAGGTAGCGCTGACCTGAGTTAGGCTGGTTGGTTTCTCCTTAAGTAACTATTCCGTTGCTAGTGTTCACAGTTTGTTGCTGTGGACACAAGGAATTGGTGAGTCAAAGGGCATGCATGTGCAGCATTCCTTAATTACCATCAGCTGAGCACACCTGGATATTCTGAACGTCAAGCTGTCAGGACTGGGTCATAGGATATATAGCTGGGCTTGGAATGAGCAAGCAAAAATAACTCTCAGAGATGTAATACAAGAAACTTGACGCTTAGAATTCTGTTCCTGGTTTTAGGGGAGAGTTTAGTTAAGCACTTACCTCGGCCTGAGTTTTTCTGCCCTGATATAAATAAAATATGGTTGTTTATAAAACAAAAGCTTAACTTTTTTCTTTTAAATAATTTATTTTCTTGTATTTTACATACATGGTGTTTTGCCTGCATGTATGTCTGTGTGAGGGTGCCAGATCCCCCGGAAGAAGAGTTATAGACAGTTGTCAGTTGTCATATGGGTACTGGGAATTGAACTCAGGTCCTCTGGAAGAGCAGCCAGTGCTCTTAACTACTGAGCCACCTCTCCAGGCTCAAGTTTAACTTTTTCCAATTATATTTTGAGTTGAGGCTTTAAAAGGTGAAAGGAAATTTGATTTCTAGCATTCTAATGAAATTAGACTGGGAACTTAGCATAATAAATTATCATTGTTAAGGAAGGTCAGGCTGAAAAACATAAATGAAAAACCTGGAGGATTAGAGATAAGAACAGGGAATGGTGGTATACGTTTGTAATCATAGCACCCTGGAGGCTGAGGCAGGAAAATCCTGAGCTTGAAGACAGCATGGGTTATCCAGGAAGTTTAAGGTAGCCAGAGGTATATAGTGAGACCCTGTTTGTCAGTCAATCAGAGAGACAAACAGCCAGGGATGCAGCTTAGTGGTTAAATACATATCTAGAATAAGAAAGGCTCTGAATTTGATCTTTGGAGTGACAAAATCATGTTTAAGGAAAGAAAGATTCATGCTATTTTAATATTGCAATGGGTTTTGTTGTGGAATATTATTTTAATTAGGCAAAGATGTGTGACATCTGTTTATGCTGCAGAATGTTACTTTAACTGTGTGACCGTGTGTTACTCTTTTTTTCTGTTGTATCTGTTTAATTATGTGAAGATGTGCTACATTTGTTTCACCTTGCCTTCCTAAGGCACCTGATTGTTCTAATAAAGAGCTAAATGTCCAATAGCTAGGCAGAGAGAGGGACAGGCATGACTGGCAGGCAGAGAGAATAAATAGGAGGAGAAACAAAGGAAAAAGAAGGAAGAAGAGAAGAACTAGAAAAGGGAGGAGGGGAGAACACGGAAGACACCAGGGACCAGAAGTCAAGCAGCCACCAGTCAACAGACACAGTGAAAGTAAGGTAAAAGTAAGAAAAATTAAAAAGGCCTGAGGCAAAAGACTTTTAATTGTAAACTTTTAACTGTACCTCTCTCTGTGTGTCTCTGTCTCTCTGTCTTCTCTCTCTTTCTCCCTCTCTCTCTCCCCCCATGCCTCTCTCTCTCCGCCTGGATGAGTTCTCTCCTTTCCAAGGCAGTGGAAATATGTACAAGACTGAATCATAATTATAGAGAAACAACTTTTTTTTTTAAATTCTACTTTTAGGTTCATAACAAAGAAGGAAAAGCCGTCAGCAGAAGTGATTGTCTAACAGAAAAATAGCTCAACTCCTTTCCCCTCCTTCTGCATTTGAGGTAAGTGTTGAGAACACGGTCTCTGGGGCTTTCAGTAAGACCCTTCTTATCCTTACAAACTCTTAAGTGCAGCCAAACGTCTGCCTGCAGCTGTAAGTCTCACTGACGTTCCATGCACTGGATGGCTCACAGGAGCTCTGTTCACAGATGGGGTGGTAAGGAACAGTCGCAGGTACTTAGATTGTACCCAGGTCCTCCGCTCCCCAACAGGAGTCATTGTGCCATCAGATCTCATTTCCGAAGCAAAACTCCATTCCAAGTTAGTAAGAATTTCGAGACGGCACTAACAAAGCACGAGAGTAAATGGGTCTGCACAGGTGCAAGGTCATGAAGCTGACGCTACTTCAAGTGTTCCTGCGTCAATCAGACAGGAACCCAGCTTCCTTTGCAGCCGGATACATGTGCTCTATGAGTTCCACCATCTCCCTTTCCCACCCCATTTTTCCAAGCAGCTTCGGTAAAAAATCTTTCCCTTCATGCCGGACAGTCGACTTCTAGTCCGCGGCACCCACTACTCTAGGTTGTTTTGATTCTGTCTACCTTTGAATTTCTAGTGTTAGCAGGATTTGGCTTTTAACTGCCATAAAACAGGTAAAAACAATTAACTGACCCATATTCACCAGTCAAGTAACTTACCCCAAAGCGCCATTTTTAAAATCGACTTCCTCATCTTTTCAAAGCTACTTATTAGAGGAATTATTAACAAATATTATTCAAAAATACAACAACACTATTGTTTATCATGATGTTTTTCCCAAATGTGTCTTAGAAATGTAATCACTGTATAAAATTTTCCTTATAACTAAACTCGTTTGGTTATTGATAGTCAAGCCCTTTTGCATTTGAGATAATTGACTTAGAAAATATAAATAATTTTCCCACTAGTGCATGATAACAAGGACTCAATTCCTGTCTTAGAAATCTAGTACATGGCCCTCCCTATTAAGTCCTTTTTTAATATAGAAAATTTATTTTTTGAGACTGGGTCTCTTACATCTCTTGAATTTCAGAAAAATCTTGCTTCTTGACACTTGGTCAACTTTCCTTGGAGATCTATCTATTTCTATCTATCTATCATCTATCTTTCTTTCCATTTATTTTTTTATTTATTTATTGTATGATTTTTTGAGACTGGGTTTTGCTGTATAGTCTTGTCTGTCCTGGAACTCACTCTATAGACCAGGCTAGCCTTTAATTCACAGAGATCCACCTGCTTCTGCCTCCAAAGTGCTAGGATTAAAGGCATACGCCATCACTGCCTGGTGGGGCTCTCTTTAAATGTAGCTCTTTCAAGGTGTCATTTTCCTTTTTCAAAATGAGGAGAACTGAATATTTTTCTTTAGATATGTTTTCTCACACAATGCTATGGTTTCATTAAATCACTTATGAAGTACATTCGCAGTGAGTTCTATTTCAGAAGAAATATGAATAATAGTATTTCTTTAGTATTTTATAGAAAACAGTGCACTTTATGTATATCCTCTCACTTGATCTTCATAGAAAACATAACGATATACTTATAAATGCTTTTTAGTCTTAAAATTAATAAATAGTACACTTGATAGCAAATAAAAATACTTATTTTTCCATCCTTTTCCCATCATAAAGTTTAAACTCTTATCAAAACTTTTTAGTATGTATATTTAGTATAACTAAATATATTAGTTATAAGGACATTTTTTATCTAGAGATTATATTTCTGAGACACCTTCAGAACAAACATCTTAATAGACGAACAATTGTGTTGTATTTTTGAACAATAATTGAATTGCTCCAAATCTTCAAATAGGTCTTCATGAGAAATAAATAAAATTGCTGTTTTGGGATCATGATAGCAGACTAAGTTAGTGATGCTCAGATTGTAATCACAACTGAAGAGCCTTAGAAGGGGTGATTCTTCATTCTAATATATTTTTAATAGGTCCTAAGTTTACTTCCTAGGTCCCACAGACTACAGTGAAAGAGTAGGTCCAGTAACTTAGTCCCTATCCTTTTGATGAGAGCAAAATTTTTAGTGTTAGCAAGATTTGGCTTTTAACTGTTGTAAAATGTGTAAAAATAATGAACTGACCCATACCATTCATTTTCTTCCTTCCTATCTATGATATCTGTTTGTCTAGCATCTATCTATCTATCTATCTATCTATCTATCTATCTATCTATCTATCTTCTATCTTTTTCTTTATTTGTGTATGTCTGTGAACACATGGAAGTCAGAGTACAACTTGTGGAATGTTGGTTCTCTCTTTTATTTATTGAATTTGATCTTTGATAGTCTTAAATATATTAAATATATAATTAAATATATTAAATATATATTATAAAGTGCATTATGAATATTATAATCCCCACTCTCTAATCTTCCCATCTCTTCCCACATGTATTGAGCCTACCTCTACAATGCTCTCTAAAACTCTTTGTCTACCCTCCATTCACCATTGCCAGCTCTTCTTTCCTTCCTCTCTTTGGTTTTGGGTCCCACTCTGTAGCCCAGGCTAGCCCAAATTTAAGGCAATTGTCCTGTCTTTACTTCCCAAGTACTGGGATTGTAGGCATGGACCACTAAAGCCAGGTTTTATTTTCATTCTTCTTTTTCCTCCTCCTCCTCCTCCTCCTCCTCCTCCTCCTCCTCCTCCTCCCCCTTCTTCTTCTTCTTCGTCTTCGTCTTCGTCTTCATCTTGTTGTTGTTGTTATTAGCAGGTTTTCATTTAGCCCATGCTGGCCCTAAACTAGCTTAGGTAATTAAAATGGCCTGAACTCCTGATCTTCTAATTCCAAAACACTGGTTTGACAATCACGGCCTACTATGCTCAACAAATTTCAATGAAAAATATTTCATATATTACTTTTCTCCAAAAATTTGAACTATATGAGTTATTTCTTATGTTAGAATTACTGAAAAATATTCTTGCTATTACAATACCCCTAAAGAGTTTGAGAACCATCCAGTTTAATGGATCAATATTTCCAACATAAATAATAGCAGAATTACTTAAAACCTAAAGAGTCTTCATGTCATTTTTACTGTATTTGTGGCTCATATTTTTTATGGACTATCTTCATGTAACACAATGTTTATGCCAACATGGTCTAAAATACATGATCTTACAGCCTACTGAAGTCTTTTTGATAGTGCTCCTGAGTAAGTTTTATCAAAATTCTCACTGTATGCTGCTTTCTGCTCACCATGTTCTGATGACTAATTTCTATTTTAATTCAGATTCTTTTTCCTGCTAACTCTCTGTGACTCTAGCTGGACACACCGATACTTGGAATACCTCTTTACAACCATACTTCCTGTCCCTGCGGTTTCACTTTCCACCGTCTCCTTTCGCAGGTGTTCAGTTTCTCTGCTCCCTGACCCTTTCATTCCCTCCCCTTCCTTTTCCCAGGCTGGTATGTCTGTCTGAGAGTCTTTGGGTCCCCGAAGAGGAGAAGGCATATTTCTGCACTATACTTCACAACATCCTCTTGCTGTTACCACTTCTGCTTGGGCTGCCCAGTGCCCACGCTCCCCTCTGTGAATGCCAATGTCTTTCCCAGTCTATTTCCTCTTTTTATGATTCCCCCATAATAATTCCTTGTATCTGATATGGGAATCCTCACCATTAGTGTTCCTGATTGGACACCTCCCTTCCCCATACTAGCAACACCAAGACTCACTTCTTCAATGCTGTAAACCATGACTGAGGACTCTGGTTCACCACTGCCCTGCATTAGAAGGCGCGTTCCCTCGTTTTGCTGAAAAGCAAATATTTTCTGTGTAAGATGCTTATGAAATTGTAAATGAAATAGATTATTTCCTCTGTTTTATATCTGAGGATATTGACAGTGCCTTGAAAAGAATGTCTTGTGAAAATTATTCACAAGAAAAATTTACAGAAAAAAGCCCATACCCTTGTCTTCAAATAGTGAGCAGGCTATTAAATGAAATAACAAATAAATGATTAAATTTCTTGCTAGAGGATGGTAATTGGACAAAAGCAGTTTTACTGTTACTAATGTAATACACATGATGCACTGCCTAACTGTAAACCTTTGCCTCTATTTAGATTATAAGCTTTACCTGTGGTTTAGACACAATGCATGGCAGAAGTATTTTCTCTCACAGGGAGATTCTACCATGTCTGTTCTCCAAATTCATCCTGATAGGATGGGAAGGACCACATCAAAGCTTACACTTCACTGTTCTCAGCTAGGGTGATGTTCCCTAGAAGACATTTGGCACAATCTGGAGACAGGTTTAGTCGTCACAACATGAACTGGCAGGCTACATGGCCAGGAGCCACAGAGGCTGCTGGGTGTCCCACAATGCACAGCCCAGCCCACTACAAAAAAGCATTCCTCCTTTCAAATGCCCACAGTGCTGCTGAGGGTGAAAAACCTGAGTCTACCAAGACAACAGTCTGCTTTACAGAGCTAATCCCAATTAGTCCTGCTGCCTAATCCTATTTTGCATGTAAGAAGTAAAACATTACTTCATTCTTTCTTATCAAGTCTCCTGTCAAATCTTGACCATTCTTTCCCTTTTAGGTTTTTGGACATTTAGTGTAAGCATGATAAAGGTCATATACCAAACATTAGTGATTTTATAAACATGATTCATGTTAGAAGCCTGTCACTATTAGAAGTAGTCCCAGATAGCTTCACAATATGGCTGGATAATGGTTTGCGCTATTAAATTCTTTTTATGCCTGTGAGGCCTCTTCTCCTGATATCTAAGCAGGCAGCTCGCTCTGAGTTAGAGTGACTGTATAGTAAATAGAAATAGCATGCAGTACTTGGTAGGGTTGAGTCAGAGGGTTTGTGAATGCATGCAAGGGGATGCAGAATTCTCAGTAACCAACAAGCTGTTTTACAGACTCAGGCAGAAATGCTTTTCTTCTATATACAATCTGAATAGACAACTACCAACTATGTAGAGAAGATCTGGTGAGGTGCAGATATATGCTTGCAAAGGTAACTAGGGGTTGGGAGGCTCCAGTAGCATTGTCAAGGGGAAGGCTTTAGAGAAAGTTGATTGATAGGTTCACACTGCAGACCCAGAATTGCAATAATGAGGGCCTGCTTTGGGGGGTTTCTGTCCCGCCAAGTACCCCACAGCCGGAAGTCCCAAAGAAAATCACACAGAGGTCTCCATAAGATTATAAACTGATAGGCCCATTAGCTCAGGTTTTTTGTTAACTCTTATAACTTATATCAACCCATTATTTTTATCTATGCTGGCTACTTGGCTCAGTACCTTTCTCAGCGGGGCAGGTCACATCTTACTTCTTCAGTGATCTGGGTAGAACTGGGAGGAATGGTCTTCTTCCTTTCCAGAATTCTCCTGTTCTCATTGCCCTGCCTCTACTTCCTGTCTGGTTGACCCACCTATACCTCCTGCCAGGCCAATCAGCATTTATTTAAAACATGATTGATAGAATACAGACAATTATCCTGCACCACTCCCTCCCCCCTTTTTTTAAACAAAGGAAAATATCCATAGTCCATTTTTTGGGAATATGGGCATAGTATTTTAGGCTACTTCTGACTGGTTGGGGATGATGATAATCTTATAGGGACTTAAAGAAAATTTAGAGTTATGATCAAGTATTGCCTGAAGTATCCTGTGAGTCTTGATCTTCTCAGGCAGCATCTTGAATCCATTCTGGATGTAGAACTCAGACATCTGGACCATCTGTTCCTGCCAGTTTTTTAGGTGGTCTTTCTTGATCAAACCTTATTTTTCTTAATTCAGAATGAATCTACAGTCTCTCTTTTTTTTTGTGTGGAAACAAAATCTCTTCTCCAAAGTAACATACCTTTTGACTTCAATTTTGAAGTCAAGGTATTTTTAAAATACCTATCTTGGATTAATTTAACAGCATTTATAAGCAAATATTTTTTGGCAGCTGTTGCTCCTTCCTCAGCATTTAAACAATTTAAAGAGAGCATAATAACATACAATATCCAGATTCTCTGTGTGTTTTCCATCTTTATGTAGCTTTATTTTAAACTTTATGTCTTTCATTTTTAATTTTTGGCTTTTTGAGACAGGGTTTCTGTGTATCTTTGTCCTGGAACACACTCCAAAGACCAGGCTGTCCTTGAGCTCAAAGAGATCTGCTTGCTCTGCCTCCCCAGTGCTGGGATTAAAGGTGTGTGCTATAACACCTTGAACTCACAGAGTTCTGTCTGTCTCTACTCCCCAGGCATTGGGATTAAAGGTGTGTGCTACCACAATTTGAAGTCACAGAGGTCAATCTACCTCTGCCTCCCAAGTGTTGGGATTAAAGATACATACCACCACACCCAACTCCTACTCTCTTTCTTTCTTTTTTACTTTAAAAACTTTAACCTTTAGCCTGCATATATTTTTAGCACACTGTAAAACATTTAGAGGTTTTCTTTGTCTTTGAATCTCTCTTTACTGTATATCTCTCTTTTTCTGACCACATGAGTCTTTAATTTACAAAGCAATATGGGTAGGATTAAAGCTGTGGCTTTGATGGCTGGATCCAGCCCATTTCTTAGCTTTCTGAGATTTCAGCCTCATGATAGAGGTACCGGCCAGAGCCATGTATATCACCACAGATCTATGACATTTTAAGGTCCTTGACAGTAAGCAAGCTGCCGCAATGTGTCCAGAAACCACACTCAATGCTCCGTAGTTAGAACACCTGCCTGAAAGAGTCAGAGTTTGCCCTGGCAGGATGGCCCAGAAAGCCAGCATTTTAAAATGGCACAGCTTTTTTCTTGCTATGGCTGAAAATCAAAAGGCATATGGTCAGCTTTTTATTAACACCATTTAAGTGTTTTGTGGCAGGACCTCTTAAAGAGCTGCTGGATTTTGCAGCTAAAGCTGAGTCAGGAAGCCTATCTTAGATGAGAGCGCTTGCCTCTAGCAAGCAGAGCAGACCGGAGAAATTGCTGCTACCAAGAAGCCATGCTTCTTTACTCTATTCTTTTCTGTCTAGAATTACTTCCCAAGCTCTCTCAGGCTTTATGTGGATGCAGTTATCCACGTAGGCACCATTCTGTAGTAAGAGGGACACCATTCTATAACATGAGGGCCTGCTCTGCTGGGGTTTCTGTTCTCCCACCAGGTCCCACAGTCATTTAGCTCCAAAGAAAATCACACAGAGCTCTCCATAAGATTATAAACTTATAAATGTCAAAAGCTGAGGCTCCATCCATGGGAATGCTGTGAGAACACAAGGCTAAGAACCAAGTTCTCTCAAGTTACTCCAACCTTGCTGTCAATATGTGTAGGAAGATGAAAAGCCTAGAATGACTTTCTAAATACTTTTGAATCTGGCAGAATGAGAACCATGAGAAAGGAATTCAGTCATTAATAATGTATACACACATACACATAACCATATACATAAATACATATGTGTATATATAAATACACATATACAAATATATATATATTTATTTCTTACTCATGTGATATATTTGAGTTTCTTACCCATGTGATTTATAATTCCAAACCCACCAGAAGGTGTTCTTGCCCTAAATACTGAATGGGGTTTTGAGAAAATCTGCTCTTGCACACTGGTTCCAATCTCATTCCACAACCTGTGTGAGCCTTTTCAACCTACCAAGCCTGGCCTGATAATGGGTTATAAAGAGATATTAGTAAGTCACATCATTTAAAAAAGATGCAAAAACAGAAATGTCACACATGCTTAGTTTAGGTATTTATTAATTGGAAATGATGTGTAATGTGAGCCACATAAAATGTACTTACACTGAAGTTTTTTAAAAATGCATTTCCAAGAGATTTTTGGACTTAACCATTTCATGCCACACCCAGCTCATCTTACTTTCATCACAAGGGTCAGAAAGCCTTTACTCTCTTCTGTCACTCCACCCTCTTCCCCTGTCTTTGTTAAACATTCTCTGTAGTGCCGTGTGGAACTCATGGCCCATGGTTCTGTTTTCAGTGATATTTTGAAATATTCCGTTCTTCTGGCTTCAGCTTTAATCTTTGTTCTCCCCAATGCCCACTTCCCATGGCACCACAACTTACTGCTGTTACCTTCTTTCATGTTTTTTTTAAGTCCTTTTGGTCAGAACTTGGGTAAATATTCTCCCAGACCATGGCTTCTCACTTCTTAAAATGTCCAGTTTTGCAGCTCATGTCATCAGACCACACCACAAGCCACCAGGTGGTAACATCTAAAGATGCTCATATCACACCTCCTAAACACAAGGCTTGGTTATCATTACAGAAGAGAGGGCAGAAAGTCTGTAAGAGTCAAAGGACATGGAAGACTGGGTGAAACAGTGCTTTCCAGACAGAACAGGGCAGTTGCATGTATAAACTCATAATGGTTGTGACACATTTCACAAGATCTGCTGAAGACCAAACCAGAATCCCAGTATGGAGGGGGAGGTGGGCATGAAGTTCCATCCCATCTGAAGAGATAAGGACAGCTGATGGCTGCTGAGAAAGGGAGAATTGGTTTTCTTTAAGGGTGGGACCTCTGGAAGTTTGACCATGCTCCAGGGGATGCCCCCACAGCCAAGAGCACTTGGGCAGCATAAATTGGACTGGGTGAGTTATTAAAAATGAAGACATGGGGGGGGGGAAGAGAGGTGGGTGTAGATTTGGGAGGAGTTGAGGAAAGGAGGTGGATACTATCAAAATATATTATATGATATTCTCAAAGAATTAATGAAATAAAAAGACCTTAAAAGTCTTTTTTGAACACCCATGTAAACCAGGAACATTCCTTCTTATCATAGCCTAACATCTCTGTTCTGCTATGCATAATGATTTTATTTTACTTATTTAAAAAAATATTTATTGACTTCTTTTTATGCATATGTGTGTGGGTGCCTACATGGGTTTATGTTCAGATGCTCACAGAAGCTAGAAGGTGTTGGATCCCCAAATGTGGAGTTATAGGTGCTTGTGAGTCACCTGAATGTGGGTGCTGGGAACCAAACCTGGATCTTCTATGAGGGCAACAAACACCATTAACCATTGAACCATGAAAGTTCCATGAATCTAACTTTATTGCTGTTGCTGCTGTTTATGATCATACAGGTAGAACACAGAATGATACCTGATACAAGGTAAAAACTCAAACAAAATCAAGGAATGTGATGATTTTACCAATACTGCATGTTTACATTTTAAAAATATTTGAATGGGTGGTTTTATCTGAAAGTGTGTATTGCACTACTTAAGTCTGGCATACGTAGAGCCAGAAGAGGATGTTGGGTCCCTGGACCTGGAGGTAGGAGCAGGGCCTCTATGTGGGTACTGGAGAAAAGCAGTCAGTACCATTAACTTCTGAGTCAGCCTTCCCATACCCAAAAATGCATAGTTTTAAACTATTGCAATGAATACTCACTGTGCATCAGAGACTACTAAATACTGAGCATTGCACATTGGCATAAATTGCAATAAAGTGTGCCTGCAACTTAATTCTCCCCTGAGCAGGCCTGGCTATCACATGATAAAATGTTGACGCGATTCTATCATACTGAATTAGAATATCTTCACACGGAGATGTCAAGGACTGACTGAAGTCTCACACAGCAGCAGTGCTCAGTGACTCACGGCTGTTTAGGACTTTGACACAGCCATCTGGCATCAGTAAATGTTTACTCCATTGAGTCATACGAAAGAGGAGTTTTACAATCACCTGTAATTACCAGCTTGATACTGGTGTTGGGTATAACTAAAGAGTTGCTAAAATTAAGTTCAAATAAGATACGAAAACTCTGATTCCTATTCTGAGGCCTCTGGGTACTTAAAGAAGAACGTGTTCAAATGCTTCTCTGAGACTATTGTTCCTTGCATAAGAAAGTAGCATAACATAAATGATAAATGAAAATCACACGCCACCAAGGTTCATTTCCTTTGTTGTCTTCTCTGTGGTGTCTGTAGTGTACCAGCTGCCTCTGGCATGCATGCTCTGGGCAACTCTCAGGTCTGCTGGAGTTCCGCAAGCTTCCCTGTCATTGTGGTGAGATCCCCACAAGCAGCTTGGGGCTGTGGGCCACCACTTCCACTCTCATCACAGCCCCTGCTTGTGTGTTCAGAGGGTACCTGTCATCCCGCTACGCCATTCTGTTCTGCCCTCCGTGTGTTATCAGCTCTGTAATTTCTCCTCTATCAGGAGTTCCTGAACTCTGGCTACTGACAGCTTGCCAACAGCACACTCTGTGCCCTTGTCATCGCTAGCCTATCACACCTGCCGGCACCACCTGTTCCAGTACCTTGCCAACACCTCCCCTACTGCCTTCAATGCTGGCTACGATCCGTCAGGAGGAGGAAGGACTTCTGCTAATCAGTGGTGCTTCTCAACAGCAACACAACTATGCAGTGACATCTGGGAAATATCAAGTCCCCTGTCCTTGAGACTGGGAGCAGTTCACATTGCAGCCAAGACACCTAACCACCACTCAGTTCAGTGGTTTGCAATGTCCACTGTCCTTGGAATATGCCAGGAGTCCTATCCTCTACCAAAAATCCTTTGAACTTCTTTCTTTTCTTCCTTATTTATTTATTTATTTATTTATTTATTTATTTATTTATTTATTGAGATAGGGTTTCTTTATGTATCTCTGGCTGACTTGGAACTCACTCTGTAAACTCGAGCTCACAATGATCTGCCTGCCTCTGTGTCCCTGAGTGCTGGGATTAAAGGTGTGTGCCCCCACCACCTGGCTTGTCTTTGACTTCTATATTAAACTCTTTGCATGAGAAAGAATGAACTATGCCATTGATAAAGGCTTGGCTTAGTCACTGACATTAGCCACAATCAGAGACGGCTAAAGCAAATCTCTATTATGTAGATAAATAAGTCTTGAAGGAAACATTTTGATTTTAAAGTGAATTGGTAAGTGATGTGTACATATAATTAATTAGAAGATTTGTAAGTAAGCCACATATTTTTGAATGACTGACCTACACTGAAGCTTTTCAAAGCGCCAAAGGGAAGACAGGCCCAAGGAAGGAAGAAAGGAAGAGAAAGAGTGTGTGTGTGGGGGGTAATATTTGGGAT
The DNA here is from genome assembly GCF_037038515.1 of Microtus pennsylvanicus. Taxonomy (NCBI): domain Eukaryota; kingdom Metazoa; phylum Chordata; class Mammalia; order Rodentia; family Cricetidae; genus Microtus; species Microtus pennsylvanicus. The sequence goes on along the minus strand of NC_134590.1, from coordinate 10,060,076 downwards.
TAATATAATCTTTTAATTACATTAATACAAATTGCAGAAGATTGGTCTTAAAGTGCATATTCATGGAATAATAGATTAATTTAGATCCAAAGATTAATGAGAATTAAAGCTTATAGATGTGCTATAAATGATAAAATCATGCAAATATGAGGCTTGTTTTTAGAAATGGTATTTAGAATGGTATTTCCAAAGCACAGTTTCCAGAGCAATAAATTGATCTCATAACAAGAACGTTTATTCTGTGTGGGGGGGCATTAAAGCTACAAAGATTACTGCGGTAAAGCATACTGTGACTCATTTATACTATCAACACTTCCACACTTTTAGGGCAAAGTAGCCTAGTCACAACTTTAAAGCCCTTAAGATAATTGAAGACACCTCTTATAAAAATGTAAAAGTTCACAATATCCATATTTTATACAAGTAAACACTTAAGGGTTTAAAACACTCAGGTGGCCCAAACAGGATGGCTTGAAACTCAAGGCATTCCGACCCATGTTTGAGACCTTATTATTGGCTTCAAACTTAAGGCATTCTGGCCCGTATCTGAGAACCTATTTTGAAAGAGTGACATTCTTTAACATAATGCAGAGAGCTCCCAACTTCTTGAAAATTAATTTGGCAATACATAATAAAATTTAGAAAAACACCCTATAACACAGTCACAATAACAAAATCATTGGTATATTTCAAGGTTGACAAGCACATTTGAAATAAATAATAAAATGAAATTGGAAATGATTAACTTTAAGGGAATATGTATTTATTCTTTATTCTAATATCTAGAGCAAATTCCATAGAAGGAATTAGCTCCATGCATATGAAGCTTTTTTATGTGGAAAAACAAACAAATATGCTGACATACATTACTAGTTCTTTTTTTTTCTTTCTTTCTTTTTTTTTTTTTTGCCCCTGAGATAGGGTTTCTCTGTGTAGCCCTGGCTGTTGTGGAACGCTCTCTGTAGACCAGGCTGGCCTCCAACTCACAGAGATCTACGGGGTTTCTGTCTCCTAAGGGCTAGGATACTTGAATTATAAATATCTTGTAATTGACTACTTAATAAGCTATGGAGATAAGACCTTTGCCACTTTTTGTTTGTTTTGGTTTCTTTTCCTTAAAATTTATTTGTTTTATGTGTCTGAGCACCTGGCCTTCCAGGATGTATGTGCACCGTGGCTGTGCCGAGTGTCTTTTGGGGTCAGAAGATGGCATCAAGTTCCCTGAAACTGAAGTTTACAATGGTTGTGAGCCACCGTGTGGGTGCTAGGAACTGAACCAGGGTCCTCTTCAAGAACAACATGTGCCCTCAAACACCAAACTATTTTCAGCCATGGTTTTTGGCTCTTTGAGATGGTTTCACTGTGTAGCTCAGGCTGGCCTGGAACTTAACATCTACCTGCTTCAGTTTCAGGAGTGTTGGAATTTCAGGTATGTACCACCTTGCCTTGCTTTCTTCTGTCACTTCTGAAGTGTGTGTGCCTTTTTAAGTTTAAGTTGAAATTGGAAATATAAATGTTGCCAATATTTCAGCTCCAAAACCAGGTGTCAACTCCTCAACTCTTCTGTGCTCTATACTCAATGTCCCTGAATCTTTCCACCCCATGTCAGGCAGGGCTCAGCTTTTTGGTAGCATGCTAGATATTGCTTAGCTTTGTGTTAAGATACATTATACTGCTTTGGAAATCTGTATCTGGTGATTTTGAAGTGTTCCAGAACTGCAATGGCCTTTTATAAGGTTTGTAGACTTACATTAAGACTGTGATGAACTTCTATCATGATGCATTAATAGACACGTGTATGTACATGTGTGTGCAATAGGTATGTGCTCATGTCGGTGTGTGCACAAACATGTGCGTGACATGAGGTAGACACCAGATGCCTTCTTTAATTGTCCTCTATGTTATTTTTATTTTTCACAACTATGGTTTTATTAATCAAAAGGAAAACAGAACATCAAGGTTCATGTGAGCTTAAGTCATGACATAAATAAGGTTGCATATTAAAAATTTTATAAAATTGCAATTATTGATATTTCATCAAAATGTATATAATAATTATTTTATATGGGGAAAACAAATTTTACAATAGAAAAATAACAAGTAAAAAACAGTGAACATTTTTGCTTGTGATTTTCAACTATGAACTACAATTATACTGGTAATAGTTCAAATTAAGTACAACTCAGTCCATGGTTTTATTTATAGGAATTTATAGGAGCTCTAATTGAAGAGAAAAATTAAATAAGTTGAAATATTACATGTAAAATCCCAAACTCTCATGCACATTGTTTTTCACACAAATATCCAGGAAATTCTGATTCTATAATTCCAAAGATTTTGGACAAAACACCTTAATATTTAAGTCTAATATTTAACTGAGAGCATCATGGTAACAATAAGTGCATATATATTTGGTCTTTATGTTAAAAAATGAATAAATAATTTAATCAAGTTTCCAGCGTAAGTAGCTTAAAAGAATATCACCAAGCTAAACACACAACAGTAAGCAGCCTGAAAGAAAAGAAGCTTGAGGTGGCAATGCTGTATTGTCCAACAACAATCATGTCTAACATGTATAGACCCAAACCAATCACGAGTGAGATGACTCAATACATAAAGATGCCTTTTGCCAATTTAAAGATCTGAGATCAATCCCCAGGGTCCCCTGTCAGAAGAAGAACGCTAACTCTGGCAAGATGATTTCCTTTAATACAATGCTTTTTCCTCTGACAAACCTTGACTGCTCTTTCCTAGCTGGACAACAAGTCTTGGGGATCCTTCCTTGTAAGTTCTACCTCAATTCAGGGTTATGGATTCTCACCATTATTCCCACATTTTCACATGGTAATGGGGAATTCAAGTTCAGGTCCACGCTCATGCAGATGGCTTTTCATCAATGAAGCCATCTGCAACTCAGCCTTTATGAGTGTTTTAATACAACTATGTGTAATCTTTCTCACCTATTGTGTTCTAGAAAAGTTTTTTACCTTATAAGCAGTACTTCACCTTCAATCTCTGTCAGTTTGGTTATAATCACCACGTTGATAATAAGATGATGAGACTGTATTATTCATTGGTTATGGTTACAATTATGTAAATAATATGCCAAACATTTTAAAATAAGTAAAAAAGAAATCAAATTGAGTAAAAGTATTCACTTTTATTAGAGCTAGGCATTGGAATGTGGCAATTTTGACCCTCCCTCCTTTTGGCAATTTTCTATAATAACATTCAAACACAAAGTCATATTATTTGAATAAAACTCTAACCCTTCTCTCATTTGAACAAATTATTTTCTACTTACTGACTTTGAAGTCTCGATGAGTAGGCTTCAGTGAATAAGCTATTTCTTCAAGGTTTTGATCAGGAAGAAATGCAGTAAGTACAGCACTATATGGTTAATGAAGCAATTGCTGAACTGACATGTAGTGTAAAACCAAGTGTGGAGACATATTTTCACATTGTGAATTTAGAGGTATTAATAAAGCTTTTATAAATATCTCATGGTACTCATTATAGGCTTTGCTCAAGAGTCCTTGGAAATGCCATCCCAGGATCACTGGCATTAGGATTTCTGTACTTGTCTGAGTCACTTCTCAGGAGTGTATCAGCTCAAGAGAGGCATGTACAATGAACATGAAGTTACAGACAGTGTGACACTTGTGATAGATGGTAAAGTGGCCTGATCCCAGTGAGGAAGAAGACGAGATGGCGCTTCTGGGAGGTACAACTGAGGGAAATCCCAAAAGATGAAATGATGGGGAGCTTGAGAAAAGCACCATCGACAAAGAGACAGTCACTGTAAAGTCAAGAAGATGAGAGGGATTGTGAATCCATGCTTAGTTCACTATGAATGAACAATAAATAAGAAAAAGAGGCAAAGGCCAGCTCATAAAAAGTTTTTAATCTGGATTGCTGTGGAATAATCCTTTTGTACACTGTAAAGATTTTTCATTCTAATTAGTTTAATAAAATGCTGATTGGTCGGTAGCCAGACAGGAAGTATAAATGACCAAACTAAGGATGCTGGGATGAAGAAGGATAGAGTCAGAAGAGATGCCAGAAGCAGGACAGGTATGAAATGAGGTAACAAGCCATGAGGCACATGGTAGAACTTAGGTAAGAAATATAGGTTAATTTAAGTTACAAGCCTGACCTTTTTCATCGGCCAGATATTTATAATTAATATTAAAGTCTCTGAGGGGTTATTTGGCAGAACTTCCTGGAAAGGACTACTCCACCTATGTTGTATCTCTGATAAGAAATTGTGTGTCATGTGCTGAACACCACACGGGAGATCACTGAAGTATCCTAAGTAGGAAATGACATCAGTTTAATAGCCCTGGTGTCATTAAGATGAATTACTGTGGAGGATCCATGTGGAACTGTGAGGACAGTGAGCAGCAGTTAGGCCAAGTGGAGAAATGGTATCCAAGATGGGAAAGAGTGGAGACATGAAGATAGGAAGAGTGGGAAGATTTAAGGGACAGTTTTAGACTTTTGAGGACTCTTCCTTCTTTTGTCCATAACAATTATACCATTTTATAACTCAACAATTCCAATTTTGAAGTCAAAATCATTGTGAAGGAGGGTCTTAAAAATGTACTGCATCCCAACCGGGCAGTGTTGGTGCATACCTTTAATCCCAGCACTCTGGAGGTGCATCTCTGTGAGTTTGAGGCCAGGTTGGTTTACAGGAGCTAGGTCCAGGACAGCCAGAGCTATACAGAGAAACCCTGTCTTGAAAACAAACAAATGTACTGCAACCCAGCTCATTGTCGTATGGAGGCTGCTAGTTACTTCCTGGCTGCTTAGCCCCGAAATAACCACACAGAAACTGTATTATTTAAAACACTGCTTGGCCCATTAGCTCTAGCTTCTTATTGGCTAGCTCTTACATATTAATTTAACCCATTTCCATTAATCTGTGTATCGCCACATGGCTGTGGCTTACCGGCTAAAGTTCCAGCATTTGTCTCTGGCGGCTACATGGCTTCTCTCTGACGCTATCTCCTTTCTCCCAGAATTCATCTTAGTTTTCCTCACCTAGCTCTGCTCCCCTATAGCTCTGCTATAGACCCAAAGCAGTTCCTTTATTTATCAATGGTAATCACAGCATATAGAGGGAAATCTCATATCACCTCTCATTTTCTGTTTAAATTTTTTTAAAAAAAGGTTTTAATTTTAACATAGTCAAATTACATAAAACAATTATCAAGCAAGAATCACAGTTATATCTGTTTTATCTTTTATCATAACTAAGGAAAACTATATTATTGCAATCTATTCTTCAACTCCATCAAAGACTCCAGAAGGATATACCATTACCTAAGTAAACAGGAAGTGCATCGTAAGCAACCTCCAAAACTCTAGAACTGCCAGAGACTCTCGCTGCCCAAACAGTCACTCAATGCTCTTCTGTACCGTTGGGGCATTTATCTTCAACTAATAGGCCCACAGCATCCAGCATACCTTTTCATGACACAGGAAATTTCAAAGACAGGTCCACCTATATTGGCAGTTGGTCGGTCACTTTTTTCTGTGTCCTGCAGAATGTCTTGCAGACTCTTTAATGAAGAAGGAGCCTCTACTGAAAAACTACCTCCACCAGATTGACTTATAGGTAAAACCTGTGTAGCATTTTCTTGATTAGTGATTGATGTAGGAGGGCCTAGCACCACCCCTAGGCAGGTGGTGGACTAGCTAAATGTGAATCCCAAGGAGCAAGTCTGCTATGGTTTGTGCTCCAGTTCCTGCCTCCAGGTTCCTGCCTTGGTTCCCCTTAGCAAATGACTATGATGGAGATGCATTTAAAAAATCCCCTTTCCTCCCTTTGTGTCATGGTCTTTTATTTTTTCCCCGTAAAAAAAAAATGGGTGCAAAAAGCAACAATTGTTCAGATTAGATCCGGAAGGTAAAAAGTGGGGGAAATATATGTTAATTCAGAGCGCCCTGTCTTGGGCAGGCTGATGGGTGGTAACTGCATTCATGGAAGAGTGAGAAGGTATGAGGAGGAATTTGACATGGAGACTATTATAGATACTATGGTACTTTTCACAATCTATTTTGTTTTATTTCCCCAAATGTTTACAGCATCGCAGAGATACATAGCCTCCACGCAGATGGCAAGGGACCTAGCTCAAAGTGCACAGTTGTGTGGTCACTTTTTACCCTTAAGTCTTTCTCATTCAGTTCCAGTACCCTCATCCTCAACCAGCCATAGATTCATTCTGCACAAAGGAGGAAGAGGAGCTGGAAGCTCACTGCTCTTATCCCCCATTCTCCTCTGAGTCAATTTGGAGGTAGTTCTTTATGGTGCCCTGGCATTTTACCAGGGGATCTGAGAGCTGGTTCTGTAGCATGCCCCTCCCCCCAGAGCTGGTTCTGTAGTCTGAACCCCCTGACACACACACACACACACACACACATACACACACACACACACTCACTCACACACACGATGCCTCATCCTTTTCTTTTTCCAATGGATTAGTTTGACCAAACATAGCTTTGAATTCTTTCTGGAGAATCCTCTGTCCTCTCAAGGTTTTCAGCTGATGTGAACAGTAGAATCGTCACTTCCTTTCTGGTATTCTATTAAAATGCAGAGCAGTGATCCTCAATAGAAAGTGAATAAACATAATAAAAATATGTTTCTCACCCCATTTGATTTCCGTCCTTCTAAGAGTTTGCTCTTGCAGCAAATAGGTTGGTTGTCCGTGCAGTTTAGCAGCTGCAGGAGCCCATCCCTCTCATGTGTCATATCTTATTTGATGCATGATATAAGAAATGGGGCCGAAATTGGGAGAAATCCAGGATCTTTGGCACTTTTCCAAAGGCTAAAAGAAATGAAAGGTGTTTGTGACCTGAGAGAAATGCATTTTTTTTAAAAAAATTGGATCAAAATGCTTTTCTCAAAGAAAACAAAACAAAAACAAAAACAAAAAAAGAGACAAGTTTGCAAGAAGATGTGATGATGAGTAGTCCAGCCTTGAGTTGCAGCGTTCTTCTTCACATGCCAAAGTCTATGATCGTATTTTCTGATACTTATCTTCCCGTAAGCACAAGATGCTTGACTCCTGGGCATCGTTGCTCTGTGCTTCCCCCTCTCAGCTTGATGGTTCATCTCTTTTGGGAGACAGAGTCTTGCAGTATTTCAAACCTCTCCTGGAACATGCGTAGTCTCTGACATGCAACATCCTTGACTCTCCCTCCCCCAGTACCAAAAGGGGTATGACTTTATGAGCCCTCCTCAATCTGTGCTAAGATGTTGGCTGACTTAGTGTAGAGAAATCAGCCACAGCAGTTGAGTGCAGAGTGCTTCAGCCTTGTCATGCCCGACCAAAACTGTTACCTGCGGAAGTCCAGTATCTCAGGCAACTCTTGTTTGATAGAGAAGCTTAGCCTATATTTTAATGTCTAATATAAACTATGGAATGGCATCTGACTCTAGATGAAGTATCACTTATTGCTTAACCAGTACGCTCATCAAATAAATAAATAAATAAATAAATAAATGTCTCACATTGGCTTCATTCATTCACAATTATAGGTTGCACTGCTGAATTTCTGCCCCCTCCCTCACCACTGCCATATAGACTTTCAATTCACAAATATCTTGTCCATTCACTGGAGAGAATGTAGTTAAGAGTTGCTAAAAAGATGTACAGTAATATTTTATTTATGTTTTAATAAATAAAGCTTGCCTGAATACCAGAAGGGCGAAGCTAAGCTCCTAAAGGACAGGCAGTGGTGACACACACCTTTAATTTAGGAGACAGAGGTAGGTGGATCTCTATAAGTACAAGGCCACCCTGGGTTATACAAAGTCAATGCAGAAACAAAGCCAGGTGCTTGTATCTCACATCCTTAATTCCCAGTACTAGGCAGTCACACACCTTTAATCCAGCCCAGCACTAGAGAGAAAATGGGAGGAGAAAGAGGCTTAATCTGCTTTGTCTGCCTAGTCTGTGGTCACTCATCCTTGGTGGAGGTAAAACTTCTTTAGGGACATAACTACTTTGCCTTTCTGGCTTTTGGGTTGAACTCTAATATCTGACTCTGGGCTTTTATTATTCATGCTACAATGATATCTTTATTTAATCTAGTGCTTGAAGAGGATGTTAGAGCAAATATTGATTTTGGTGGAGAACAGCTGTGTCCACCATGCCCTCAGCCTGTTCCTCACTTAGGTGGATGGAGAGACAGGCATTAGGTGATTTAGCCATGCAGAAAATGTTCTATCTGGACACAAGAAAGAGAAATTTTAAAAAGAATGAAAAGCTTTGAAAATATAGCAGGGGAAGCTGCTGGTGCCATGATCCATGTACTGGAGACCACGGGTATCATGGCATATGTGTGGAGGTCAGGTGGTGTGGGAGGTCCTTCTGTATATGTGTTGCCTTTACTGATTAATAAATAAAAAAGCTGTTTTTGCCTGTGATAAGGCAGAGTAGAGCTAGGAGGGAAAACTAAACTGAATGCTGGGAGAAAGAAGGCAGAGTCAGGAGAAGCCATGTGGTCGTTGCCAGGGAAAGATGCCCTGGAACCTTGCCAGTAAGCCATAGCCACATGGCAATACACAGATTAATAGAAATGGATTAATTTAAGATATAAGAGTAAGCCAGAAATACTCTTAAGCTATTGGCCAAACAGTATTGCAAATAATATAGTTTCTGAGTGATTATTTCAGGTCTAGGCAGCCAGGGACCAATGAACGGCCTCCTACAACAGTCGGGGTAGCTTTGTTTCTCTCTTCTTATCTTACATGTATCCTGATGATTAAACTGAAGTTGCCAGGCTTGCCTGAGAAGTGCCTTTACCCACTGAGTTGTCTCAGCGGCCCTACATGTCTACAGCAGGGTAAAACCATTTGAAAGTCCAGGTTTGTGGTCATTGTTATATAACCATGCATTCATTCATCAAAACTCAGGGAAGAAGAGTTTTACCATATGGAAGTTAAAAAAAATCAAATCAAAATGCAAATTAGCTGTCCCACTGGTTACTACCATTCAGTTCTTCTCTAAACTCCACACTGAAAAGGGCAAGCAGCATGAAGTATCAGTGGAAATGTGTGTCTCTGGGAAACCCTGATCTTCCCCATATGGATGGGATATTTGCTCTGGTTTTTATTTGTCAATTCTTTTATATTTCTAACCCAAGAAGGTTTCTTTAATATGCCTTCAATATTTAGGCAGGCTAGGGAAATTCCCAGAAGAAAAATAGGTATTGTAACAAGTCTATTTGACAAATGGGGTGTCATTTTAAAGCTTCATTCTGGCACCACGCGACAGGTGCCTTTATTATCTGCAAGAGATACAGCTTCGCTCATGGAGAACACGTAATAGAGGCGCCTGAATGTCATCACTCCAGGAACAGAAAGGCTCGAGGGATCATCATTTCATACCCTGTACGATTCTGGTATGATTGCTGTTAAACGGGAGAGCTGTCATTTCTCTAAGCATCGTCTGACGCTATTATCTCTGATATTTATGTCAAAAGAAATCCCTTGTGATTTTTACAACTCAAGTTGAATTGCATTTTCTTTACAGAATTGAAGCGGCCTAACTTAGAAAAGGAAAAGCCTCTTTAAAATGCGGTCTGCCACTCCCCTGAAATGATTTCTTATCAGTTCTCCTGCGGAGGATGGGCAGTACTGATTTGCCCATGTGCACAGACTACACCATTTTCACAAGGGAAGCAGCACTGTGCATATAGGCCTGTTTTTGTTTGCAAGGCTCAGAAAGGTTGCTCCATGGTGGAGAGCAAGGGATTTGGGAGAGGGAGATGTAATGTAGAGTGAATACTTCCTGCTCTCAGGCTGAGTGCGCTGGTGGGGGAGACAATACAGGGCTACTTATCTAGCCAGTCTTAAGGTGGATGTGGATGTTTACGTGTGTGCTGATTTCTTCCTGCAGCAGGATGGCGTCTTGGGTCAGTTCCTACCAGGACCAGTGTGCATGCCCATTCTCAGCATTTACAGGGACCAAAGCTACCAGGATTCCTATAAAGGGGCTACAAGCAAAGAACTCCCCAAGGCTTTGCTTAGTTAGCAATCCCAGTTGGACTGGCAGTATATTATTAAATATCAAAGAATTATAAAGACAAGATATTGAAGTTTTTCTCTTTCATAACAATGACTAGAAAGGTAACTTGTTTTGTTTTGTTTTTGTTGTTTGTTTTTGTTTTTTGAGACAGGGGTTCTCTGTGTATCGTTGGCTGTCCTGGAACTCACTCTGTAGATCAAGCTGACCTCAAACTCACAGAACTCTGCCTGCCTCTGCCTCTATCTCTGCCTCTGCCAGGATTAAAGGTGTGCACCACCAACACCCAGTCAAAAATTCTTAATTATTTCAAATGTTAGTGGCAAACGAGTGTTTAAACAAGTCTTTAACACTGGATTAGACAATTCCTTCAGTTCCCTTCTCTGTCCCTTTTGCTTGTGACAATTCTGCACCATGACCAGCCATGCCCAACATGATTCTTTCCTCTAAAACATGTAGACCTTTTAAATTTTTGTCTCAAGTATTCTCTAGTGTTTCACTAAAAATGCTTGTTATATTAGACATATAGTGGTGTAGTGAATCTGCCCAAACAAACCACAAGCCATAAAATAATCAAATAATGTGGCAACAAGTTCTAAATACCTTGTAAAACTTCAAGAATTAATATCATATTTGAGTAAAACTCTTAAAGTTTCAAATTTGCTTTTGGTTCCTGTGCATGGAGAAACTGATATGGAAATGGAAGATTTGTTCATCTCTAGCAATTTATATGACATGAAGCAGTGGTTCTCAGCCTTCCTAATGCTATGACCATTTAATATACTTCCTCTTATTGTGCTTACCCTCCAACAATAAAATTATTTTTTAGCTACTTTAAAATTACTTTAACTGTAATTTTGCTACTGTTATGAGTTGTAATGTAAATATCTGATATGCAGGACATCTGATATGTGATCCCAAAAGGGTTGAGATCCACAGGTTGAGAACCACCGATCAGGTTATCTATTTTAAGACACACCGTTTTAACTACCATGTCATGAGAATGCTTGCTGTAAAGATATTCTTACATGGAGACATGAAATAAAATCCCTTTCTTTTAAGAACAGGCAGAACTTACATCCACAGGTCAACACACTGCAAACTACGGCATAGTCACACTGAGGGAAGGTGTTGTACACGTCACATATAGCCCTTACATCATCACAGCTGTTGAAGACGTTTGAAAACACCCACGGGCTTTTATAATTGTCATCTTCCTTTCCTTTGGTGTCATCCTTCAGAAGAAAAGGCAACTACAATCCTTTCACTTTCAACATCATTGTCTTTAGCCGCCCAACTACCCAGAAGGATGCATACTCTAATCTTGCAAAAAGGTGCTAGACCATCCCCCTTCTACCACAAACCATGACATTCAAAATCTTTTTGTTTTATTGTCTGCATTTCTCCAAGTCAAATGAATTAAGACTTTTTATTTTTTTATAATTACACTTATACTTTTTGTACACTAGGAAAATATGTTATTTAGGTATATGTAACATAAAAGATTATATTTGTGCAATGACTTAATATTTATAGTAACATTGGGGCTCTCATTTTTCCCTAAAAACACAAAAAAGATAAAAATTATTCTCTGTTTTAATGTAGAATGAACATAGAGTTCTGTGTCTTGATAGAGTCTACTCAGTTACTGTGAGTGTTCTTGTTGAGGTGGGCTTTGGGACTCGTTTACAGGATCAAGTTTTTTCCACTGGTGGTCCCTGCTGCACTTACAAAATAAGTTTTGGAAGCACTGTGTGCTTCCTGTTCTTCTCTGCTCATATTTCTTTGCTTTGGTTTTGTGTAGATACCACAGAGAGCTCGGCATCTCGGTCACACTGTCCCTGTCTTCTAGTACCAAATGCATGTGTGATGTGCCAGAGAAATTCTCCGAGGAAAAGCAGTTTCATAGGCAAAGTGGTGCTAAGTCTGTGTGCGTAAGAGCAAGGGTGAAACCTCAAGGTGTCTCTCCTTCTTGGGTTCCTGCCACAAGTACCTACTCCATTTACCCTGTAGGTAGAATTGTAGGAAACTTCCCAAAAGCAGCATCTTTGATGCAGTTTGTCACATTAAAATGCAACACCATAAAACAGAAGACTTCCTTAGGCCTTTCTTCAGCGCTCCTGAAATATAAGCTGGGGCACCTGGGAACTGGATGTTCCGGAATAACCCAATCAAGTTCATTTATGACCTCAGCATGATTATTGGGTATCCACCGTGTGTCAGAAGTCATCTTCTAACTTTGAGCAGAGGAAAGATTTTGGTTTCCATTGAGTTTACACCCTAAGCTGCTGGCCGAAACAGACAGTCTGCAGCTCTGACGATACTGAAATAGCAGTATTAGAAAGGGATAAGCTGCCACGAAGATATAAGGAGATTCATTCTGGAGCAGACTCATAAGTTTGGGCCTCAGCCCCACCCATTTAAACTACAGGAGATAAGTTTAACTTCTTTGTGATAGCCCACCCCCTTCTTTGGTCTAGAACAAACAAGATGATGGTGCCCATTTTGGAAAGATTTTATGAGCATTTGATGAAGGCAGAACTGACCAGAATGCCTACCTTCTGGTGTAGCCTTTGTGGCTCCGAGGAAAAGAACCAATAAGGAACACAGATATTACAGAGCAGATCTGGACAGGCTCCTCAGATTTGAGAAGAAAGCATCCAAGCAAAGCCTTAAAGAGTTAATGGAGCTGACCAGACACAGAAAGCTCAGCCTCCACAGAGAAAGTGGCCTTGGTGGCAGGAGAGGGCAGCTGAATTAGAAGTGAGGGGAAGTCTATGTGGCCTCAGTAGGGAGAGCGCGGTCAGGTTGGGGCTCGAAGGCCACTGAGAACACTTGAGTTTTCATTTTGAGTGAAATGAGAAATGATAGTGTTTTTTTAAGAACAGGGATGTTATAAACTGATGTCCGTTCTTAAAAAGATTGCCTGACTGTGACAAGAACAAATTGCAACTGTCTAAGGCCCAAAATAAGGAGATTTGAGGTCACAATCATCCCCATGACTTATGATGGCTGGGTTATTCTGGTGATTTGGGCTCAAGTTATATTTTGGAGATAAAAGGATTCTGATGAATTTCATATGGAACATGAAACAAAGGAAAAACCAGCTATGAGCCTCAGAGTAAAATTCTCGAAATCATTTTCTGTCTCCCCTTTTTCCTGTGTGCAATATTTTTAATCTACCTGAAATTGCCACTTGGAGTTAAGCACAAAGAGTGTTCGGAGAGAAGGGAGGATCATGGTGTGAGGGGAGACAATGGGGGTAGAAACAGGGAGCGTCATCCGTCTGGGGGAGGACAGGCTGGCAGCCCCTCTGAGAGAGCATCCTGGGGAACATTTCCAACTGGAAATAGACGCAGATGGGTTCTTAAGGAAACCCAGCTCTGTGGGCCGTCTTCTACAGCATGAGGCAGGCTCCAGAAGTTTCCCTGGGCCATTTTGAATGTCTATACATATTAAGCCTCGGGAAGAAAAGGTTAGGGCGTATGAAAATGAATAGCGGTGTTGAAATCTCGTTGGAAAAGAAAAAAAAAACCCAGGGAGCTTTTTATTTTTGCTCCTCATTCCTTAACCTCTGTTTCCTTTTGCTCCTTTCTTTCTCTGTAAGAGAGTAGAAGGACAGGAAAACCTGATTAGTTAAACTGACTCTGATTTTTCCAGTGATGTCTTGTAGAGCATGGTTAACTGGACCTACTCACACCAGCCTAGTACCAACAACTCGCTCAAAATGCCCCTTTTCTGAAATTATATAGAGGACAAGTTGGTCTTGGATTTCATGCTACCATGTCTTTTCTTGCTTATCCCCTTCCCTCTACTCCTATCAGGTGCGTAATCACCTGTGAAATTGTTCCTACCTGTAAAACTATGGTCTCCTTTCAAAAGAAACTCTCCTGGAATCTGACCACGTTCACTTGCTCATCGTCAGAAGTTGCAGCCCCAGGCTGCATTTCTCTGGGGGTAGACAGAGGAAGGCCAATGAACCCACAGACATCTTCTGTTAGAAGTCAATGAGCTGTCATTTGTTCCTCCACAAATGGCCCCGGGCCATTGCTTATCCTTTCTTCTGACAAGTGCAAAGGTTTCCAAGACCCGATGACAGCACTCAGTAGCTGCATTAACAGGTGGTCCTCTACACCGGGCAACAGGTGTTTGCCCGGCAGAGCCTGCAAAAATCCAGGGTATCTGGAATAGGAAACAAAGTCCATTTTTGAAAATGATTATTATAAATGAGACCTATAGTAATGCAAATGATGACCAAACACCGCCCCCACGCACACAGAGAGAAGAATGCACACATACTCAGGTACCATACTCTTCCAAATCTTCAGGATCCTTGATTAAGGAAATGGTAGACAACCAGCCTTGCAGCATATTTTTAAGTGTTAAAAGTTCTTACTTCTTTTGGGGAAACTTTGAAACAATTACTTAGGATCATTTAAAACCATTTCTTATAAGGATCCTACCCAGTCCTTGCATTTTTGATGGTATGCCATGTCTGTGCACTATGACAGCATATTGCTTTTAAGGAACCTATGATTTACTTTTGACCATATAGATCCATAAAAAAGTTAAACAATGGAGTAATAATAATACCACAATAGCGCATTTAGTAGTGACCATGTTACCACAGCAAGTTTCACTGTGTGTCCCTCCTGTCTCCAACAGGAACTTCTTCATTTATAAGCAGTAAAAATCTTGATGTCTTGTGTGTTCCTAAGTCCCTTCCTTAAGAATCATGCAGGAATTTTTAAGACAGAGCAGACAGAATGACCTACAAAAGGTAAATAAAGTCCCCCTTCTCCTCCTACCTTCTTTTCTTCCTCTTGAGACAGGATTTGCCATGTTGCCCAGGCTAGTCTCCAACTCCTGGGTTTCACATGATCCGCGTGATCCGCCTCCTCATGGAGCAGGAACTGCAGGCATGCCTTGCTGACTACTGTGCCCAGAACTCCCCCTCTCCCACTCTCTCTGCTCTCTTATCCAGGAGCCAGGCTACAGAGAGGCCGGAGCCTTTCACTGCTCTAGTCCAGTCAGTTACAGGAATAATAACAAGTATATCAGACCCAGTCATGGGTTCCGTCAGTGGGATTTTCTGCTAGTGCCTCTATGATCATAAAAATCAAAAAGATTTGCATAGGTTAGGCCTATGTTCTACTTTAGAGCTCTTGTGTATGCTTGCAGGTGAGAGGAATGGGGGTATTGTGGAGTGTTCAGCTTCACCTCATATACACTATGGATTATCTGTAATCTCCACACAGGCTAGATTTTGAAATTAGCTATTTCCTAATTAGGAAAGACTGGCTGGAAGAAACAGAGGGCTCTGCTAGTAATAATCCTTCTATAGGGTGCAGTGAAAGAATGCTTTCCTCTCCTTCCTTCCTTCCTTCCTTCCTTCCTTCCTTCCTTCCTTCCTTCCTTCCTTCCCTCCCTCCCTCCTTCCTTCCTTCCTTCTTGCCTTCCTTTTTTCTTTCCTTCTTTCCTTTCTTCCCTCCTTCCTTCCCTTCTTCCCTCCTTCCTTCCTTTCTTTCTTCCTTCCTCCTCTCTGTCTCTCTCTCTCTCTGTAGTTTTGGTTTTTTTCAAGACAGGCTTTCTCTGTAGCCCTGACTGTCCTGGAACTAACTCTGTAGACCAGGCTGGCCTCAAACTCAGAGATCTGCCTGTCTCCGCCTCCCGAGTCAGGGATTAAAGGCTCTTTCCTTCTTTCATTCATTCATTTTTTTCTTAGCATCTTTTGGCTAAACTAAAATCAACTTCTGAGAGAAAGTATCAATGACTATTTCTCTAGACTGTTTTGTGTAAGCCAGATGTGGGATGCACACCTTAAATCCCAGCAACACAGAGTCAGATGAATCTCTGTGAGTCCAAGGTCAGCCCGATCTACATAGAGAGTCCTAGGTCAGCTAGGGATACACACTGAGATCCTGTTTCAGTAAATAAAAAAAAAATATGTGTATGTGTTTCTTGGAAGAACAAAAACTACCATCAAATGAGATGCAAGCAAATATCCTCATGCTGTTGTTGACAGCATCTTTTGAATTTTGTCTGCACTGGTAGTTGCGTGACTGTGTCTTCCTCCTTTCTGATCAACATGGAAGAAAATACATCACCTGACTACTAGGGAAAAAAACACACTCTGAATGTCCATATCTAATCTGAGAAGATGTCTTCAGAGCCACTTTCTAGAAGAAGCCTGTGAGCGTGTTGGTGCACAGACAGCCATTGTCAGTTCCACGGTGTGGTCTCTTGTGAGTTCATGGCATACAATACTTTCTTCCTCCAGAAATTCCCATGATTTCCGACCTGATGCCCTCAGAGACTCAGCATCCTCCCTGTGCGCTCACAGTATACTCTTTGGGATTATTAGGAATAGTGCCAATAACAAAATCTATCACACATTGCTGTTGTCTGTAGACCTGGCACAGGGTTGCAGAGTGCTCTGTTTTGCGGGAGGACTTGAGGTAAACCAGAAATCATGACTGTTGTCCCCATGTGTATTAAACATCAGGCATCTCTTCTGTATTAGTCCTTTTAGATGGTTACCGCCCCACTGTTGAATCTTGCCTGCTAAGATAGTCGGCATCCTGTAGTGTTTTGGGAACTTGGTGTGTGAATCTGTAGAGAAGCTAAAACATGAACAGTCACTAGGTTAGTTCAATAGTCTAGGAACTGAGCTATACTGAGAAAGATATAGCTGATTTCCCTGAGTGCATTCTGGTTACAGAGGTCTTTTTACATCGGATGTCACAAATGTCAGAGAGGGCTGTGACCACTTCCAACTGCCATCCTTCTGCAGAGGAACCAATAGACAATGAAGACGGGAGAGATCTAACCCCCTTGTGCTCCTCTTGGTTTCCCTCTCGCACAGAAGGCCCTTCCCACCATCCTCAACTTGTTCAGCCTGCTCCTGTAGCCATAGGCAATTTTGCTTGCAGTAGTGGCTGCCAACTTGGCTGGTGGGAAGCCAGGCCTGGAGGGAATAGAGGGTCCTGGCAACCGCTCGGGTCTGAGGGCCCCACAGGTCAACTCCCAACGCCTTCCACAAGGCAACCCTGCTGTTTTCTGTCTCCAGCTGTTTTAACAACAATGTGGGAGACTGGATGCCTTGGAAAACATGTAAGTATGCTCACAGTTCCAGAGTCTGGGACAGCTGAGGTCACGGTTCCGTATGGCTAAGTTCTGATGAGGGTTCTCTCATTTTTTCACATGGTGGCAGAGGTGGGGATGAAACCTCATCTTTCATGTCTCCTTAGAAGGACATTAATTCGTGAGGAATCCATTCCCAGGGCTCGTTTACTCCTCAAAGATAGCATCACACTGGAGCTTAGGGTTTCCATGTGACCTGTGAGGTGATATACACTTTCAGTCCAGAGCGGCCTTATGAAAATGTATATGGTATTCATGAGAACCTGGTTGGCAAAATATGATGTGTATTGTCATGTGGATATAACCTCTCTGAGCGTAGAAAGGGGAGAGGAATGGCGGAAGCCACAGAGTCCTTTAAAACGGGGGTTAAAACAGCTTTTGCAGAAAAAGAACAAACATCCTGATTGTTCACTCCCATCAAAAAGAAGCCTTGCCTTCCAGCCTTATGAGTAACAGAACTCCAAACAGATACACCCCACGAAGTACTTGCACCTCCAGGAGCAGAGATCTGGCTCAAGAGAAGCATTGGAGCAGAGATCTATGCAGGGTCCTGGTACAGGAGTCCGCTTCCAGGTGGGAGGGCCTCAAGGTCAGCTTGCACTGCCTTGGGTGGTGCACACTAAACACTGTCTAGATTTCTGCCCTTCCTGATCCCTGCAGGATGCACCGTAGGAGGGACATCTTTTAAGCAAGGCCAGACCTTGGCTTACCACTCTGGAAGGTCATAAACAACGAGCCTGTTCCTCGGGTAAAGGAAGCATTCACCTTAACCTTTCTTCTGAGTGGCTTCTGAGGTCTAAGCTGAGGGTTGGCTATTGTATCTTCCTTCCAGATGATGGGGGCTAGAAACTGGATCAATGATACAGCTGATATTCTCCTCAAAGAAATAAGAGAGGCCTGGAAGGGTCCAGGTGCTGTGATCAAGGAAAGGGGAGTCTGAGGTGGTGGGCCTTCCAAATGTGAGGTTTAGGTCAATAAAGGGACAGCAGGTGAAGCCTGAAGAAATAGGACTGTAGAAGGTCAGCTACATAGCACGGGGCCAAACTGGCTGCACACCTCAAGCCTAGAGCCTAGTTGATTGGTGGGCTTCTCACTGCTGTTAGATGGTAATGGATACATACACACCACTCTTCTAGAACTATTAGATTTATAAAGTAGACAGCTAGGAGCAGAATTCGGCTCTGAGAAAGTGGGGATAACACTGTGGGCTCCAGATTTCAAGGACAGCGTCCAGGCTCATAAACAGGGACTGTGGGACTCTACCCAGCAGAGGACATAGGGTGATTGCCTTTTAGAAAGCCACCCGAGAAAATGTGGGACAGGATTGCACTCACTCTGGGGTAGCATTCGCTGGGACAAATCCAGAGCAGCCAAGACAATGAAAGGAGAGATGTTGTCCTCATCAGTGAATTTGCTGTGAGCCAGGTTTGGCTGAGACCAGCTACCCACATGTGAGAAAGGATGGAAGCACTGCAGGCAAGCACAGCATCGGTGTGTGGAGCAATAGCTGAGCTGTAGAGAGGGGGGTAGTTTGGTCATCAGCTCACTGGCAGGTGACAGGCATGTTGTTATTGTCTCACTTCTTCAGGCTCAGTTTTTGTAGCCCCTCCCCCTTTAAATGAGCTCATACCAGTTTAACAGTCCTTTATAAATATATATTGATGGCAGCCAGGCGGTGGTGGCGCACGCCTTTAATCCCAGCACTCGGGAGGCAGAGGCAGGCGGATCTCTGGGAGTTCGAGGCCAGCCTGGTCTACAAGAGCTAGTTCCGGGACTGGCACCAAAGCTACAGAGAAACCCTGTCTCGAAAAACATATATATATATATATATATATATATATATATATATATATATATTGATGGCAATCACTCTATTTGCTTACATACCCCAGTGGGGACATGGTTGTAAATGCGCATGTATACATGTTTTATCCTGAAAAGAGAAATTAAGTTGGTTGCTTTGCCAAATTTAATCACTTCCCCCAGCAGCTGGGGCTTGTCTCCTTTTAGTGATTTTCTACCCAAACCCTTGGACACCAGAAAAAAAATCTTGCCATGCCGCCAACTGAGGGAGGCTGAAGCCTGAGCAGGTGTTTTGCCTTTCTACGTCACCGTTATTTATATAGAGAGTTCATCTTCAACTTGGCTTTCGCCAGGGACAAGGAGAACACAGAGACTGCTGTCTCAGGCAGATAGAGCTCAACCAGTAGAAAGAGGGCGAATTTCAGTTTACAAAATTCCCAAAGCCCTCTCCTTTCTCCCACCCTGTAGCAAAGGTGATCAGACATCTGAGGGGTAAGTCACTCAGCTCTTCCTTCCATAGACTCCTCAGGATGGAGGAGGGTTGGTGACCAGCAGTCGAAATTGCTTTGAAAAAAATTTGTGAGTTTAGTCCCAAAGCAGTGGATTGTGTGACACACAAGGAGGCTCACTGATGTCATTCAGAGACACCAAGAGTGGCTTAAACCATGTAGATCAAGGGTTTCTTCTTCAGAAGGCGTGGCACAATTATCTCAGCATGCTAAATTCACTCACCCTGGAAGAGGAGACTCTTTTCAAGTGGGCCTTTTGGAAGGAACCTGGGATTGTTCTCATTGTCCATATTGGAAGGAGGACAGACAAACAAACGGGCTGTTCCATGAGGACCTCTCTTCCCAACTCAGTTAAGCTGGAGAAATGCAGTGTAGACTTGGAACAAGCGAAGCTCGGCACACAGGGTGTGCTGTGGAGAGCACCAGGGCCACTGTGCCTCATGGTACCGTCCTTTGTGTTGGCTGTTCCCTTTCTTCCCTCTGGTGGCTTCCCTGTGTTGTTCAGGTGACTGAAGCTCTGTGGTAAAGCTGAAGCTGCCTAAAGATTTACGATTTTGAAGACAAATCCACATCTGTATTATGGTTTTTCATGATTAAGATAGGAAATCTTAAGCAGATACTCAGGAATGAATAAAGCCATGCACGACTTACGTGAATTGACCTTATTGGGTGGTATCATTGACTTTTCATTTAAGTGGCCAATGATTAATAGATCACAGTGTAGTTTAAAGTTTCAAATATGTTTTCAGACAGAAATATTCCAAGAATGCAAGTCAGGTATATTTCTCAGATAAATAACAGTCGTGGCATTACATACAGGGAAAGAAAGTCTCCCTTCTCGGGTTTCCTGGGGTTGAGATTCAGAGTTCTGTCATTAATCATTCATTGGGGTCGGCCCTCCAGCCAATGGAAGTTGAAGAGAGCCCTGTTGGCTAATTCCTCTGGGCAAAGGGATCATGGGACTAGAGAGGACAACTGGGCAGCCAGTCACATGTCCTTGTGTCCAGACCCACTTCATCCTTGCCTCCAGTTCGAGCGCGCGTGCCTGCGTGTGCGTGTGCGTGTGTGTGTGTTTCTTCACGGGTGTTCTCACCTGTTCCAACACAGACACAGGGCTTTCTGTTGGAAAGGAGGGGGGGACATCGTCCATCAGCAAGGCAGCAGCGTTCTGGCACATTGATTCAGGGTGGCTTTCTAAGGTTAAATAAGCGCACACCTTAGCTCTTTGATAAATCACTAACATTAGGAAATCAGCCTCCTCTCCCACCTGGGCCACCACAAAGCCTTTCTGAGTTGTGCTGTCAATCCGTTCTAGGTTCCCTTCAGAAAGTGGTTCCCAGGCTCCAGGTGGTAGGCCAGCACTCAGACGTCGGGTGCTGGGCTGCCTGGGACACACGTGGCCACTGAGGATAGGAACCCATGCCCACGTTTCCGTCTGTGCCCCTTGCGCACTGAGCTACGCGCTCTAAGCCGAATCCCGCGCGGCTGGTTCAAGCAAGGGGGTGGGGTGACCCTGAGGCTCCTGAGATCCTCTGGGGTTCGTGGCCGGTGCTTGGGTGCAGCCAACGTCCCGGGGGCAGCTTCTGAGGGCAAGGCACCTCCTCTCACTCCCGGGATCGCTTCTCCCTCCTCCTTCACACCCCCGCCCCCGGGACCGCGGCTCTCCCTCCCCGCACCGGCCAGTGAGTACACAAAGCGGCGGGTGAGGGGAAGCTTTGCAGGCGTGCACGGAGCAGTGAGATCACTGGCGTTATAAATATCCCGGTGCCAGCGCCGAGATCCGCTCGGGTGGCCTCTCTCTCTCTCTCTCTCTCTCTCTCTCTCTCTCTCTCTCTCTCTCTCTCTCTCTCACTCTCTCCCCCTCTCCCTTCCCCGAGGCTATGTCCACCCAGTGCGGCGAGGGAGGCAGCGCCAGAGGCACGCAGCCGCGCGGGGGCTACGGAGCCCGGAGCCAGCCCTGCAAGATGCACTTAGGACCCCCGCGGCCGGAAGAATGAGCTTGTCCTGGCTCTTCCTCCTCTTCTGCAGCCACCTGATCCTCAGCGCTTGGGCTCACGGGGAGAAGCGTCTCACTCCCGAAGGGCAACCCGCGGCTCCAAGGAACCCCGGAGACTCCAGCGGCGGCCGGGGCAGAAGTAGCACGACGTCTTCCTCATCTTCTGCCTCCTCACCAGTCGCGGCTTCCTCGGGCAGCCAAGGAAGCGGCACGGAGCACAGCAGCTTCCAGTGGAGCCCTTCGGGGCGCCGGACCGGCAGCCTGTACTGCAGAGTGGGCATCGGCTTCCATCTGCAGATCTACCCGGATGGCAAAGTCAATGGCTCCCACGAAGCCAGTATGTTAAGTAAGTTGTCCACTCTCCAACAAAACCTGTTCTGGGAGGGACGGCCAGGTTTCCTTTGGGCTACAGGGGCACCTCTAGGAAGCCCAGCTTTCTGGGACCTGGCTGATTCTGAAAGTAGTCCGGTCGGTTTCGCGGACCCTGTAGAGGGTCCGTGCACCCGCTCCCGTCTCTCGGGTAGCGGGCATGGAGCTTCCCCAGGTGGAGGTTATCCTGATGAGACAGGAAGCTCGTTTCCAGGATGCTTGGCCGGGGGTGGGGGTGGGGGAACAAGCCTTCCTCCATAGTTGGGGAAAAAATAACGCAAGAAGTAAAAGTCTTTCTCCTGGTACAATTTCTTTCTTCTTATGAGCTAGAATCGCATGTTTCTTCCAGTATCAAAGTACACCTTCCCCCTCCCCCCCTGTACACAATTCAGGTTAGTTTCTGAAAATATCAGACTACTTCTATTCTCCAGCCGCATACATCATATACATATATCCCATATTATAGGTCTATGTTAATATGTGAATGTAACTTTTCACGCATAGACACATTTCACACACGTATACATACATATGTATACACACACCGGCTACACACATCTATGTAGAATTTATATGTACACACGGAGTGTAGAGTCCTGTTTTCAAGAAGGCAACATGAGCTAGAAAACTGGACAGACCACATGATGACTGAGTCCGGTGCTGGGTTTATCAGTGTATTAGTAAGCAGAGACCCTGACAAGACCGTCTTATCCTTTGGTTCCCAGAGACGGTTAGAGGAAAGTTCCTAATTTTAAAAGAACCACAGAGGACGTTGAAAATGTTTGGAAATTGGGCAAAACTTAAAAAGAAAAAAAAACCAACCCAACTTAATTTTTTTTCTGAGTTCTCTTTCTTCTCTCCCTTTTGCCGCCACTCCACCCGCGTTCCCTCCGCTCCACCCGCTTTCTAGACTGTCGCAGTAGCCACTCGAACTATCTAGCTGCTCCTAGGCGGCTGAGGCGAGCGGTAATCTGGGGCTGTGTGCTAGGGACTGGGGTTGTCTCTGAGGTCCAGCTAGGTATTTTCTCACTAGAGTCAAATCGCTTTTCCAGCAGGGCTTAGTCCTCCAGATAATAAAAACAAAGTAGGGACCTCTCAGACTCCCAGGGAGAACGGAAATGGGGCCAGGTTATAATGCTGTGCTGTCAACTGGCCCCTCTTGTCTTCCTGGTGGCGCCCAGGTATACCTCACCCGACCACTGCTCCCCCAGAGACCAGCACGCTCCTGTTTATTTAGTTTCAAGAACCGCGGGCTTTATTTATTGTCTGCAGGGGCCTGCGGAGAGGGTTTGGAGATTCAAGCCCAGGTGGGGTGGCTGGCTAGCCAGCCTCTTTCAATGTGTTAAGAGGATCAGACACGTGAGCTCTGGCAGGAGCAACCCGACAGGTGCGGCTCCAAGCCAGCAGGCTGCTAGTTTTGCCTTTGGAGTGCACCCCTCAGCGGGCTGAGGTGTAGGTGGGGAGGCAGTGCAAAGCGGAGAGGGCTCCAGGTTCCCGTCACGTTGAGTCTCAGGGCTCCCCCATGCTCCACCTTGGACCCCCTCTTTTCATGTTTAAAAGAAGTCTGGCCTTTGTTGACGAAGGGAGCAGTCTGTTCTGGTAAGGGGGAGTTCTCTGTTGCTTCAGGGAGATGAGAGCTACTTTTGTTTCACCATTTCTCTTCATCGTCCTCATTCTGCAGGACTCAGTTCTGCCATGAGACACTCGAGCTCAGTCTCCACTTCCAGCAATCTCCCTGGCTCTTGAAGAAAACCATTCTCTAGTTCGTTGCTGTGAAATTATCCATACCTACTCAACATAACCCTTACTTTCTTAGGCTCAGGAGAGATCCAGAGTAACAGGTAGCAAGTTGTAGGTTGGAATCCCTGGTGCCTGAGGTAACTTTGGAATGCCTGGGAGCTCTGAAAACAGGATTGTCCCTTCTTCATTACAAAAGCACGCTGAAGTTAAATGTGGCCGCAGTTTAGGCCCTGCTAAAAGGGGATTTACAGAAACACAAATGAAGGAAAAGTGAGAACAGATCAACAGATTTAGTTTTGACTGAAGAAGAAACTGGCCAGCTATCCATTATTGCCAAAAGCCAATTTATTTTATAATCCTCATTGAAGGACGACCACCAAATGACAGATGTATCCTAAGCAGGAACTAATAAATCTTTGTAAGAAGCTTTTTCTGACTCCCCCCCCCCCCAATTTTAAACAGACATTCAGAATTTAATTTGTCTCTTTCAAAAGACTGGCCTTCATTCATTCACCCATTCATTCATTCATGAATCCAATATAGGGCACCCACCTCAGGAAGGATGATGTTTTGATTAATTTCATGCCATTTTTTTCCTTTTCTGGTTTGCCTTTTTTTCTGGCCTTGCCTTCCACAGGTTTTTCTTAAAGGAAAGCATAATTCAAATACTATGGTCATAGTGATTGCTTTGGGTATTTGGAGTTCCCAACAATGCTCTATGAAATGTTTGTATGTGCAGTGGGAAGACATGGAATTTGGAACGTTAACATGACTCTTTACACTTATGTCACGATGGAAGGAAACAGCAGCTACTTGCAGTTGATTATTTAGCGTACTTTGAAGGTAGTGCTTGATAGATTCCTAAAATTTATGTAAACTAAGGCACTGACCTTGGATGGTTACTTAGAATATGTGTAGAAACATTTGGTTTTTTGTTTCACAGGAGAAGGCCAGGAGAGCTTTGCAATAAAACCTCAATATAAAACTTCTTTAAGATGCTACAATAAAACTTTTATGTCAGATAAAATATCAATTGTTAATCAACAATAAATATATTTGCCAATTGCAAAGACTTGTTTAATTTTACTGTTAAAACCGTGCTCTAGGTACAGATATTGAAACCTTCCTTTAGGTACACCAATTAGTAAGGCCCCTGTTTATCTTATACTAGAACATGGTAACTAGCTTATTGCCCATTGGAAGGAAATACTGGGGAAAGGCGAAGAAGAACGGAGAAGATGAGGTTATGAGTTCTAACTGTGAAGAAAGATGAGTAGCTGATTTAACTTAGAACCCGTCAAGTTTAGCTTTGATACAGTGATGTTGGTTGGCTTACCTTGGGCCATTAAAACTAGGAAATTAGCATCAGCTCAGAGGAGAAAAGTTTAGGCAATGGCTACAGAAAGCAGTCACACAAAATATGAAAATTTCGTCAACATTT
Source organism: Microtus pennsylvanicus (assembly GCF_037038515.1). Classification (NCBI taxonomy): domain Eukaryota; kingdom Metazoa; phylum Chordata; class Mammalia; order Rodentia; family Cricetidae; genus Microtus; species Microtus pennsylvanicus. The sequence goes on along the minus strand of NC_134590.1, from coordinate 10,035,032 downwards.
TGGTTAAGAGAGTCCTGAATTTTACGTTTTGTTTGAGAATCTCACCTAACTATCTGCTTTGGTGTCACACGGTCATCAGACATTTCCCTGGGCTGGAGAAATCAGAATTTACTGTGCAGAGAAATTCAAGGGGAAATTCTGTTACTAATTTAATCAGCAAAGACTGTGCTAAATTGGATCGTTCAAGACTAAGACTTGATAACTTGGCAGAGCATGTCTGTTGCCATGGATGAAAGTAGAGAAACTTGATGTCACCATATTTTTCATTGGGAATTTTCAAATATGTTGCTGAGAGCCTCTGAACACATGTGATATCTGTATTGTTCTAGCTTTTATTCTCCAAGCCCTCCACCATCAACAGAGCCTTCTTGTAGTGAGGAATATAAGAACAAGAAAGGAAGCTATGGGTATATTTTCTCACCCAAGTAAACTTATTTTTAAGGCATAATTATCCCATGAAGAGAGTAGGTTAAGGACCAATGGTAAGGACACCAAAAAGTTTTGTCTGCTTCAACCTGGAAATCAGTCCTGACATTTTAACGAGAAAGGGTTCTCTCTCACTCTCTCTCTCTCTCTCTCTCTCTCTCTCTCTCTCTCTCTCTCTCTTTCTCTGTCATCTTAACTTTGAACATTTTGGGAAAGAGAGAGCAACATCTTCAATATCTGAATATTAATTAAGTTTTCCTGAGTTCTCTACACCAATTTCCAAACAGGAAACAGACACAATAATAAGAGCAACTCAAAACGCATGTGTCTATGTAGGGGTGGGGCGGTGGTGTCCCTACGAAAGTGTAACATTGCAGATAGTCACTGGCTGGTATCTGAGACAATTGCCATCTACAATTTTGCTTAAGGATACTGTTTTGGCATCCACAGGGTGAAGAGGAAATTTCCTTCGAGTTTATTATTACTGACGCCTAAAGATGAGAATATAGATACTACTGACTTACTCAAAGTCAGCTTTAGAGAAATGTTTCTTGGAACACATTAAGTCATGATATAATATACATAGCTTTAAAGTATTTCCTAGAAGTCTTTAATGAGAAGTAGATGACATAGAGAGCCTGTGGTCTCCTGGAGAGAGGAGCAGGAAACCCACTGTGAGTCGTGAAGAGCTGTGCCAGGATTCTGAGAAACCAAGACAGAGTGAAGTCATTATTGAAATTAGGTTAGACATTATGATCTTTACGATGAACCCAATATTAGATCAAAATTGCATTTAGATGTAAAACATCAATTCCAAAGCTGTCTGTGTGGAAAAAAGAAGACCTAAGAGCACATACACTCTCTCTCGCACATATATACATACATACACACGTAAATACATTCATACATACACACACACACACACACACAAAATATAAAGTTTCCAGGTCCAGGGAATCTTATTAAAATTACGTAATCTTTCCATTTTCTGGCAATACTTGTTTTTATAGTAGAATTTATCAGACAAACCATGTAAGGTAAATAAAATAATGCTTTCACAGGCATTACTTCGTCATCTCCACATTTAAAATGAACTGCAATGAAAATGTATGTTATCGGCACAAACGCAGTATATTGAGATACGAAATGAGACTAAATTAGTCCTCCAAAGAAGGTTATAAGGTTGAAAAGCACTAGTTTAATTAAACAAAGTCATAGGAAGCTTTTGTTCATTTCTTTTTTTAACTAAGTAAATATTTATAAAGTCATCTAATCTCACCATCTTAAAAGTCAGACTGAAAACATAAGAATTTGGTCTTTGATACTGTCATATATTTTTCATTAATACGTGACCAATTTGCATTTATAAAGCTGAGCATATCCATAAGGTGAACAAAAATCTCCTTTGAATTCATTCTCAAGGATTCCTAATAATTAAGTTATAGAAAATATTGAATTTTTAAAAAAGCATTAGAATAATGTTTCTTAGGGGTGAGCAAAGGCCACCCTTACCAGTCTGGAGCAAGGAGAACACTGGAGGAAAACTGTCCAGACCTCATCTCTCAACCCCCTTGTCCCTGTTGTGTCAATCAGTCCACAAGGCAGAGCTCCAGTGGAGGCCTCTTCATGCTTCTGCTCACATATGTTTATGCAGTGTTTACAATTTCATCCCTAATCAATCAAATATTTGAACTCGTTATTGATGCTTTCAGTATTACTCTTCGATTCTGATTCAAACAGAGCTCTTGATCGGATGTGCTAGTCATATTTTAGCAATAATATCATCTTTATAGTTTAGTTTTAAAAGTTCAGTATCCTCCAGGGAAGTATATTTAAAACTTTAAAAAGCTAAATATGCCGTATACTCTCTATAACTGATGGGTGTATCTTTACAGAGCGTTCCCTGTGCTCTGTCAGTATCTGGTAAAATGACGGTGCTTCTAAATCTTCGTGTGTGTATCACAGTCAATGTTTATATTAAATTATACACAAATTACATTTTAGAAACACGATTAAAGAAAACGAAGCATAGAACACTAGAGTCTATTAACACTCTCTTCCATAAGCCAAAATAGCTCCCTGTTGAGCGTGTTTTAAAATTCTCATGAAAAGAGCACCGCTAAATTGGTGCCTGCAGTTTCTCTGAGAAGGTTTTCTTACTCTGGGCTAAGATTTAAAAAGAATAAGAACAAAAATAACTTCCCAGGTATCCCTTTTTTACCCTGTGATATTTCTAAGTATTTTTAACAAACCAAGCTGAGAGAAAGCAAGCAGTAATATCTGTGACAATGACAGATTCTCAGCTTGTGTTGTGCGGCATAGTCCTCAATAAACTAATTCATCTATATGTACTTAGAGCCCTTGTTAGTAAATTGAATAATTTTGCACACTGCAGGGGGAGGTTGCCATTTCCAGGAAACATGAAGGAGGTGTCTCCTCTGCAGAGAGCTACTAAGATACCCTAGTTAATGTGTACGCGGAAACCTTGTGACCCAGTGTCGAGCTGTGCTTTCTCCTCCTCCTTCTTTGTTTCCTCTCCGCTCTCCTAACTATATTACCTTGTTTCTGTACTTTTTACAATTTCAAATGTTTAACTAACAAGAATGTTATCCTTACTCATACTTATATAAAATCTCTTTTGACTTTATTATAAATATTAAGCAGGTTGTCTAACTACATGTAGAATACACACTTAATCTTATTCACTCTGTGAATTACAGTAAACAGTTTCTTGCCTCAAAGCACATGGTTCTTGACATGACTGTGGGGGATGAGGGGACATTGTGTTGACATACAGACTGCATTCATTATACAGTAACAACTGTATTGAAATCGTTTTTCTGGGAAATGATTTAAAATCTAATATTTTTCAAAACATAATTTATCAAACAATTTATGGAAGTAATAATAATTTATACTGTTTTTAATATCTAAGGTGTAGTTTTATGGTTTTAAACGATTGAATATGACATATACTTATTTAAGTTCTCAAGCTGTGATGATTGAAAGAGAAAGATTTGTTTTATGTAAGAAAGTATAATTTCCCAGGCTTTTGAATTTCTTATACTAACTTTGAGGACAGATTTATGCTTTAATACTAAAAGTAGATCCTCTTTGCTGCAATAATAACAAATTAGTATTAAATCTAAAATATATTTTTAAAGCATCTTTCAATACATTGGGGATTTGAAAAGATTCTAATGCCAAACAAACAGTATTCATCAAAAGCCGCTTACTATTTGCAAATGGAGAATTATTGAGGAAGCAGAATCAAATTTCTAGATCTTGAAATAAGTCCTTCCGAGTGTCCACTAGGACACTGGCCACTCCTTAACATAGCGACTGTCACGAAAGGTCATTGCATGTCCCTTTCTTTAGTCCCAGTGGTGAAGACTGAGAGCCGTTCATGTAGACGTTGCATTCTTCCCAGTTCTGTGTAGGAGAGTCTGTGTTTTATTTTGGGATTTTTGTCATCCTAGGTATTTTGGAAATATTTGCTGTGTCTCAGGGGATTGTAGGAATACGAGGAGTTTTCAGCAACAAATTTTTAGCGATGTCAAAAAAAGGAAAACTCCATGCAAGTGTAAGTAGAACCACTTTATATTTGTTAAAGGTGCTCTGAGCTTTTACATTTGTAACAAAAGTGAAGTGATTTTTTTTTTCAAAATCAACAGATGAGATAGACAATTTGCTTAAGGAACTCAATTTTTTTCTTTTGGTAAAATTATATGTATGTATAACCAATTTTGTATGTGTCTGTAAGTAATCATTTGAACAAACTTGAAAATACATACAACCTTTAAAATCATAAAAGATAAATGCACTTGGAAATAGCCTTTGCACACTGGTTGCCATTGTTAGTGTCCCAGAGGGGTCTGGATGAGACTTGTCATGGCAACAAGCTATATCCCCTTACATTTTAACTTTACGTATTTATCTGGCGGTTTGAGTGTTTGATAGGTAGAGAGTTCTTATTTGATCCTATAGCTTATTCATGATGTCAAATTTGGTCTGATTAATATACATTTCCATGTAAGCAAGTAAGAGACAAAACCAAGACCGCAAATCCCCTTACCTCCCAGAAAGAAATTGCTCTGGATGAACTAGGGAAATTTCTTTCTTGTATTTTGCCACATCAAATATAATTACTTACTGATCTTGAATTCAACGTATTTCTTCAGACTACTTACACATTTAGTAATCGGTTTACAAATCATTTGTTTCTAGCTTTTAGTAGTGCAGATTCTGTTTATTTGTATTAGTGGAATTATTCTTTAAAGTTGACTCTTTAATTACCAGCAAATGAAAAGCTATTTCTTTTTGCAATTTTCAAAGTAGATAAAAAGTCTAATTTAAGAGTGATATCAATTGGCACTCCTTGACTTTTTACTTATAGACCCTTAAGAATCCAATCAGAATTCCCCTCATTTCTACATGCAAAACTCTTACAACTTCCTTTTCTTTACATCTAAAGTAATTAATAACTTTTAAAGAACTGTATGGCTATTTGGGGGTTTAGTGAGCGAGTATATGTAAAGTATTTAGGGCAGCATTTGGTACCTTGTAACTATTCAATAAATGGTGTGTATTATTATATGCAATAAATTAAATATAATATAAATGTAGCAACCGCCATTTAAGATAAATGAAAACCGCTAAATTGTTTAGTTGTTAATTTCAAGAATTGTAAAAGCAATTTATTCCATTTATGGGTTGCTTGTACTCTAGCAAGGACTAACACAGTTTTTAAAGGTGATTGCTATGCCTGAACAACTAAAAGTGACATTTCATTTATTTGAGGAGAAAAATATTCTGTATCGCTGTGGAGAAAAGTAAGACATCTCATTTTGTTAAGAATAATATTTGATCATTAAAAATTCAAATCCTGGTGGGAAATCAATGCCTTTTCCTTGCTCTAATTTAAGGTCTTAAAAGCCCTCAAAATCTCAGTGTCATGGGTACTAAAAATCACCACTTATGGGTTTGTCTGCTGTAGGATGAAAAATCGTAACACTGAAAACGTTCTGAGTTGTGCACTAGTGCATACAAAAATAGATGGAACTTAGGCCAGCGTGGGGATAATTGCCACAGAAAGCAAAGTATTATAAATGGATGCCAATTAGAAGGGTCAAACTGAGAGGTTACGATACATGATTCCTCTGTCAAATGCAAGTAACTAATTTCTAGAAATTTGACCCAAATGTCTAAGGATGACTGGTGGAAATAATGCAGATAACGCAAAAACACAGCATCTGTTATTCTTTCTCATCTTGGCAGGCCAAGTTATTTCATGGAGTAATGACTTTTAAACAGCACAAAGCAAGCCTTGCTCCTGTCACTCACTGCGGCTCTTTGATATAAAAGTCATTCTGATGACTTTGAGCTGAACCATAGATAAAAAATTAAGCCCTACGATTATGTCCAAACCTACATTCTCTTATCTGAGCTTTTATTAGTGCTTTTTCTCTCGATGGAAAGAAACCTAATTAAATTATGAAGTGATTTATTTTTAAAGAAGTCGAGTTTAGAAATAGCATTAATCATAGCAATTATCGGCTTTATGCCCAGCTGGTTTCTTTCCTGTTTTCACTGTAGTGGAATACGTTAAAAAACATTCTTACAACTTTCAGTGTGTTTATTTGACTTGATTTTGATAGTTACAAAATCACATTACCATCCAAAAACCTAACTCACACTTAGTAGTGCTTAGTTTGTGAGTTGCTTTACACTAATAATCTTACAATGGCATTAAAGAGTGCCTACCTTTCAGCTTCTTCTTCCAAAGTAGAACTAGATGTGGAAGTTATCCAGGTAACTCTGGGGAAAGTAATCGCCTTACACTGAATTGTCCGTTTCCATTCAGTTCTGCCAACAGAGATTAATCACCACACAGGGTGATGCACTTCCAGAATTCGGTAAGAGACCCTCCATTCTCATTATTCCATCAGACACTGAGTCGTGGAAAGAGTCTGAGATGTTTAGTTATTTTCCTAAGATCACATGGTTATGTGACTGAAGAAAACTGTATCATTTCCAAATTCCCTCTTGAAATATTCAAGTTCTATAGGTTCGAGTTAGTTTAAAAGAAAGCATTGTGTTTGGGAACACATTTTTGTTTTCATATGCTTAGAGGAATTAGTAAGTGCCCAATTTAGTAATATTTTCATACCATATGTCAGAAATGAACACTGTGGGACATCATTAAGAGCATTTATAGCATGCTGTTAACCAGCAAAGAGGGAAATTCTCGATTAGATGTGGACAGCTGTAAATTAATTTTCACCTTCCCTTAAGTTCAGAACACATTTATTTTGGTCCTAGCCTTCCCCTCAAACTCCTTAGTCTATAGAGAAAGGGAGGTGTCTATCACAGAACTTATCAGACTTATATGTTGTTATCCAGTGTGATGTTGTGTTGCTTAGGAAACCCCACTCAAGATAGGGCTTTCAAACAGGAACTACCTGGTTCCTAAAAACATTCCTGCACTGAATGCTACTTCTTTGTGTACCCAAAGGTGGCACACTAAAGCGGCAGCCCTGGGCAGTGTGGAGGAGGCAATACTGGTGCTGACCTAATTGTCCTGATGGTTAATTTCACAATGGCAGTTTTACTTGAAACTCAAGCAGGCAGACAGGTGGTGTGTCCATCCCTGATCTGCATACACCCACCTCCAAACCATTCTCAGATTCCAAACACATGAGAGTCTCGGCATGCTGTCTTTAAAGAATCTTTTTAATTGAAAACAATTTTTTCATACAGTATATTCTTACTATAGTTTTACCTCCCTTAACTCCTCCCAGATTCTCCCCACTTTCCTGCCTACCCAAATCCACATGTTATGGGCCAAAAGTGTATGGTCTTCTGGTCAAAATGGGCCAGGAGTTATAGAGAATAGGAGACAATAATTAATTCCCAGAGAACCAGCAGGATTAACCAGTCTGCACTGTGGCTCCCATTCTCCGTCTCAACAAACTCCAGATGGAGGGACTTTCTAAGAACATGTGCCCTTCGCTGTCTTTCATCTGTTCATGCTCTTTCTTCAGGTTTGGGGTCCTCACCGAAAGCCCCACAGAATTCCTTGTTTGGATTTTCCTTACAGGGTTCTGATGTGAACATGAATCCCTCTGGGTGTGCAGACCCCTCAAGCCAAATTCCACTTCACACTTGTGTCATTCTATTTAATGTTTCTGGGTTTTGCTTTTATGGGTGATACAAATAGGAGAATTATTTTCCTGCAGCGACTGCCCGCAGTGGTGGCTGTGTTTTACATGAGATAATATGTGCAGAATACTTGGTGTAGAGCCTGGAAACTATGATTATTTGCAACTTAAGCCGATCTTCCAGAATGTGTTCTCTGGCAGCTGGTAGATGATCTTCAATCTTTCCTTCTGATTTCCAGGTCAAATGGCTGTGACTCTTCAGTTATTTAGATTAGCCAAAATCCTAATCACCACTAGCCTTTACTTTACTCTTGGGACCGCACTTTTTATGCACACAACAGTCTCTTATGTGCTAGGTTTTTCCTTTTGCCGAGGAATCGACTTTGAAGGCAACTCACACTTTCAAATAGCAGGCATCTCTATTACCACAATTGTGTTATTCTTCTGGAGACCTACAGTCCAGTTTAGTGTTTTAAACATGAAAATATTAAATCTTGGAAAAGTTGGGTATCACGTTTGCTTTAATGTCTTCAGGAAACGTGCGTGGCTGCTTGTTACATATTGGGGAAGAAGTGTGCTATACAGAGAAAAGCATGTGGTCAAATGGTTATTTTCTTATGTCTCTGGGTTCTAGGGGATCATGTTTGGAAGGAAAGCTAATTGCAGAGTTTACGAAACAGGCTTGGAATGTGTGCTGGTCAGCCCTGGGTGAGGATGATCGTTTTCCTTTCCTGGGTTCAGAGGATGCCAGCTGGCTGGCCTAGGGGGAGAGTCTGGACTGGACTTCAGGTGCTGGGGGCAGTGACGAGCAGCCAGCAGCCCCCATAGCTCAGGATGCTTACTAAAGGGGGAAATACAAAGACTTGAGCAATACTTACCATTATCACTTAGAAAATAAAACCTAGTAAGATCCACTCTTCCCATCAAGACAATGGGCTGCATCAAAGCATCTGTACAGAGACATCCTTTCCACTGTAAGAGCTTCTCATGGAAAAATGAGAGGTTCAGTAATTTGGGATCCAAAAGCAGTTTGGGGTTCTGCCTTTGCAATTGATTTCCTTATATAATATAATATATAATAGAGATGCCAGAAACGAAGCACCTGCCTTCTAGCTTCGTTCTCCATATATGATTCTTACCTCACCTCTGTCACTACCATCTAGTAAGCAAGTGATGTTTCAAATCCAAGCCTTCATCTCACCCCTACAAAAGTAAAATCTCTGGAGATACAGCCAGGGGAACAAGCATTTTAAATTTGATATCTGATTAGTTTTTGAAGTATATTGATGTCCTTAAAGTTGCTTGGTTTTTTTTGCAATTTAAATATTTGTATAAAATTTGTAAGCTCTCTGAGGTTATGGAGAACTAAAATATAAATATAAATCTGAGTGATTTTTAAGACTATTTAAGACAAGAGAAGTCTCATGGCTGGCATTTGTCACCATATGACGAAATTGGCTATTATTAAACCCATTTTAGACATTTCCTTGGTTGCTCAATAGGAAGAAATGAGACAAAGGGTGGCAAGATTTTCAGTGTCAACCAGGAACTATGGCCCTGCCAGGATAGTACAGCAGTGTTGCCATGGACCTCTATATGACTTATATATGGAAAAGGGTAAAGGGCGGATCCTTTGGGTGCACGTTGCCCTATGTCAGGGCACAGCTGTACACACAGCCTGAGCTTCTGGCACATTCTCCAGCATCAATATTCGTAGAAGTAGAGGTGAGAGCCAAGCAGCACTGAAAGAGGGGGGTAGAGAGACAAGAACCTGGGATCCATGCTGCCAAGAAACTGCTTAAATCATGATTTCGTCAATACGTGTTTTCATTGCAATATGTAATAACATTTTATTTATTTGAATTAAGCCAATTATTTCTTAAATTTATAATTTTTAGGAAAAAGATACCAGTAGGTTGGAAAACAGTAAAATAAATTAAATGCCTTATAAAATCCACATGTTTATCCAAATTCGCTCCAATTGCCATATCATTCATGGACTGCATTTTCACCCGTAGTTGTACATTTTAAGAGTTGGTTTTTGCTTAGCCCCGGTCTGGAATTAGAGATTCTCGGCTTCTGCCTTCCCAGTGCTGGGATTACAGGTGTGTGGCATGGACCTTTGAAAACATCCGTAGTTTCGAATGGATTCCATACTGAGAGAACAGACAGTGAAGTCAAAACAACATCATTCATTTATTTTTCTTTTAACATCAATGTACACAGCAATAGAGTTCATTGCGTTTTCAAATAAAACACCATTCACTTTCCTCTCTCTTTCTCTCAATCCCCCGGATTCCTTCCTTAGTAGTTAGTCATCCACTAACCCCCAGAGCCACTTCTGGGTATCATGTTTGCTACTACACTTGAGTTCTTTAACATCCATCTCCCCTCCTGGTCTGCTTTCTAGCTCTGTCATCTGTGCCTACCCTTACCTTTCACACACGTTAATAAAAACACTGAAAAGATTCAGAAGAGCGTGTGAATTTAGTTTTTTGTGTTATCTCACTTGACATGGTAGTCTCCACCCAGTTGTTGAAACTTTCATGATTTCAGTATTCTTTACATCAGAATAAAATTCCTTTCTGTATACGAACTGCATTTTTGTTATCTCGTCTTCTGTGGGTAGTCATCTAGGCTGGCTGCATTTTCTTGCTATTGTGAATAATGCAGCAATAAGCATGCATGTTCAACTATTTCTATGGTAGGATACAGACTATTTTTTTTTATGCCCAGGGTGGTATATCTGGTACCTGTAGTAATCATATAGATTTACATACTGTCTGTACTAGTTTATAGTTTTCTCCTTCCTCCATCCCCACCATCATCATCTGTTGACATCTAATTTTCTTTTGTCATTCTGAGATGGCTGAGATGAAATTCAAAGCAGTTTTATTTGCAGTTCCCCAATATCTGGTGATGTTGAATGCTTAAAAAAATACATATGGAACATTTATATTTCTTTTTGGAGAATTAATCTGTTCATTTTACAAGCCCAATTATTACCTGACAGTTTTGAGGTTTTGGTATTTAAATTTTAGCAGTTCTTTATGTATTCTAGATACTACGTCCCCATCTGCAGCACAGTTGGTGAAGACTTTCTTTCATTCTGTAGGCTTTCTGACGATTTTGTTTGTGTGCAGAAACTTTCCAATTTCATAGGATTCCACCTGTTGATTCTTGGGGCTCTGACCTTTGCTGGTGGAAGCCTGTTCAGAAAGTTCTCGCCAGGAGCTACAACAGGAAATATATTCCCCATCATTTTCCTCTGACAGTCTTGGCCCATTGGGTTTCCAGTTGAGATCTTTGATATGTGTTTTGTGCAGCATGAGAGATGGACTTCTAATTTCATTCTTTTTGGGGTAGTGATCATTTTTGCCAGAACTGTTTGTTGAATGAACTTTCTTGAGCTATTTGTCAAAACTTAGGTAGCAATCGTTGAAAGCACAATTTTGAAGATAAAAATTTCTTGCTTTTATCAGAATTATATCCCCTCCCTGTATGTAATAATTTGTGTATTCAAGCAAACATAATTTAATTTGTTTAAGTTTTACTTGATGTGGCAGAAATGGTGAGCTACAATAAATTAGTTGATTTAAGCATTTTATATTAATGTTCAACTTGGGGTCTCTTGAAGGCAATTTGTTTTCACGCTTTTAAGATGAACAGAAATAAAGAGAAAAAACACAAATAATTTATTTCATTAAGGAAGATTGGAAGGCTTATGTGCCTATATAGTTTCTCTCTGTAGAAGCTGCAAATAGCATAATATTTGGCTACACAGTCAGCAAACAACTATCAAATCAATTAAAACATATATTTGACACAAAGATAGGAATAAATTTGTTTTATATTCTTCTTTCTTTCTTTCTTTCTTTCTTTCTTTCTTTCTTTCTTTCTTTCTTTCTTTCTTCCTTTCTCTCTCTCTTTTTTTTGAGACCAAGTTTCATTGAACTCCTGGCCATTCTTCTGTCTTACCCACCTAAATGCTGAGATTACAGGTGTGTGTCACCTTGCCCAGCAAAGACAGAGATCTGAGTGAGGCTGTCCTGCCCTAGTGACAGACAGTGGTTGGACACTGAAGCCATGAGTCCCGAGTTCATTAGATAATTTAGCATTTGATTTGCCTGCCTATATCTTAACTTCGGTAAATGAAAGTGTGTGTGCCAAATTCACCCCCAATCACCCGGAGACTCATGGTTTCTGTTATTTAAAATTTATGTATTTTACTATAAAATGTCCTATAATCTAAAGGAGAATGTAACATGAAAATTACCCTACAAAAATCTAGTCCTAAATGGGATGTTTTCATCAGACCCCTCCCCCCTCAGTGCTCAGGAAGCTATGCACAAGAGGAGGCAGATTTTAAGAGCCAGTGGGAATGGAGGACACCAAGGAGGCGGTGTCTCCAAAGTAGAATAAGACTTTCGCACATGTAAACTCACTCAGATGCTGTGGTAGAGAGCACACGTCCAAACCAGGCAGGATCCCAGTACTGAAAGGGGCATACCAATGCCTATCCCTTACCAAGAAGCTATCTCCATTAGACAGTTTGCTTGCAAAGAAGAGTTAGTTTTCTCCGGTGTAGTCTCACTGGAGAAAGGGCAGGCCTGATGCACAGTATGAACTCAAAGGTATTTTTGTCGATATTTTTTTGTCTCATATTGCTTTACTTGAGCATTTAAAAAGATCTCACTGGCCTTGTATATTATGTATATTGCATATTTGCTTGTATACTACGGTTTTTGATTTTTGTTTTTATGGGTTTTGTTTGTATGTGTGTCTTTTCTTGTGCTTCTTCTTCTCTTTTTTAAATTCTAGTTTGCTTGTTTTATTCGCCTGTTTGTTTTCTAAAGAGAAAGAAGACGTGGAGTAGGGTGTGGGGAGACAGGGAGGATCTGGAAGGAAATGAGGGAGGGAAAACTGTGATCAAAATAGATTGTTTGAAAATAACTTATTTTCAATGACAAAAGTGAAGAAAATTACTCTAGAAAGTTATTCTCCAAGGTTTTTAAAGAATAGTCATATTCATTTTGGTAAATGTTTATGTATTTTGATAGGGCCATGTTGCCCAGTCACCAGTTCTTAGATGTCCCATGCTGACCCTTGTATCGGAGACATTCTGCTTAGTTACCATCTTCCCCGTGAGGAGAGAATACTGACAGGACCATTAGTTCTTCAAAATGAAACTGGATTTCCTAATGAGAAAGGCCATGGAAAGATTGGTTCGAATAATTCTGGTGCATCATAGATGGGGGATCTTTCAGAAACACAGACACACACAAACACACACATTAGAAGTCAATTAAGAAAACCCAAATGGTTTGACTCTTTTTACTCTGGCCTTCAATGGTGGCTGCATACAGTGATGGGGACTTTAGCCCTCTGTTGTCTCTACTCTGTGTGACCTTTGAAAGGTGGGCGGCCTCAAAAGCCAGCTTTTCAAACCTTAGAGCATGAATTTTTAGAAAGTGGAGAAAGTCCCTATGCTGAATAAGTTTAGGGACTGGATCAAGTGGGTTTTCGCTCTAGGATGGAACTGAAACATGTTTCAAAATATGCTCGGTGTGTGTGTGTGTGTGTGTGTGTGTGTGTGTGTGTGTGCAGGGTCACACACGTACGCTCACGTGTATGTGCACGTGTTCATGCCTCAGACACATCCTTTGAAAGGTGACCTATCTTTACCTCCTTAGAGACCATGAGAGTAAACAAGACTAAACAATACAGCCCACTTCAAAAACCGGACATGTCTGTCTGTGCCTGTGTTATTTGGCAAGGATGTAAAATAAAATGAGTTTTGTTATTGTCTGAGATATTAAGGATCAAACCCAGAGCCTTACACATGCTACACAGCCAAAAAATTATCCATCTGCAGCCCTGGCCTGTTATTCTTTTTCATGAAATGATCCGTGTCTTTCTAAGATGTTTGTCATTTTACAGGCCACAAACAGTGGAGATGGTTCAATTTTTTCTTTTAAGATTTACCTGGAAGCCAGGTGTGTTAGCACATGCTTTTAATCCTAGCATTTGGGAGGAAGAAGCAGGCAGATCTCTGTGATGCTGATGCCAATGTGGTCTCAGAGTCGGTTCTAGGACCGTCAAAGCCATGTAGAGAGACCCTGTCTCAAAAGAACCACAAAATAAAATAAAATAATCTGGGTCAGGAGTCAGAGGCTCTCTGGTTTCTGTGAATTTGAGGTCAGCCTGGTGTGCACAGAAAGTTCCATGGCAGCCTTGGGTACATAGTGAGACTCTGTCTCACAAAAATATATTAAAATCATAGCTATATTTATTGACATTGGAGGGAAAACCTTCGAAATGGTTAAACAGCTATAGAAAAAGATTAGATTATATTTGTAAGAAAGTCTCTTTAAGCATTCTTGGATTAGACACAGGCTGGCAGTTTGGGAGTTAAAGGACATGAAGAGATGATGTCACACATGGGGTAGCTCTGAAACGCACCTGCTTACGCCTTAGCAGGTCCAGTGCAGAGTTCTACCAGTATTGTCGGCTAGCCATGTATTCCTTCATAGCCATCAAAGAGGGACTTGCCTGAACCAAGTGTAAAAAACTTGGTGACCCTGTTGCACACAGGCCAATATGTTGTGGGAATTGCTCTGCTGTTGGTTTTCCTCTGACAGCATCTTTTGATTTGCAGAAGTAAAGAAAAATTGTTTATCGGGCTCAATAGTGGTTTTATGAAAATTATGAAAGTCAAGCTTTCAGATTTCAGTGTGTGATCTGCATTGTTGAGAAAAGTTTGCACAGAAGGGACACTGACATTGTGAACCCAGACGGTCTGAACTAGCACAGGGACTCCTAAGCCATTCAAGGTTATGGCTTCTTTTATGTTTGTTGGGAATTATAGCTCCTTACCCTAGGAACATGTGTTGCTTATCACGGGAGCCATGTAGGCAGAGCTTCTGCATAGGAACCAGTGATGGGAGCTCAGCCGTCAGTACCAGGCCACGGTAGGAAGCCTGATGCACAACTCTCCGGTTCCTCCATCACGTTCCTCCAGAGTCCTCAGTTTGGCAAACGAGCTCTTTAGGAGCTGTCACTGGCTTACTTTCCCAACCCCATCTCTTGTCCTTTCCCCCAGAGATCCCAAATGGAAGTCACACAGAATTACTTAGAAATGTCCACAGTGTCCGAACACACATTCCCATTTCCTGGAGGTTCACTCAGCTGCCTCCTTACTGTCTTGCCACACACGATACAGCCCAAATGTTGTTTTTTTATGGGGCTTTCTCTTGCCTATCACCTCCATTGTTGTTATTGGGCGCCCTGCACACGGAGGTCACATTTCCTTATCACAAGCTGCACCTTGATGGATGGATGGGTGTCAGCTCACCCATCTCTCTGTGCATTCCGAAGCTAGCTTGCCTGTGAGTATGTATAAGATACAGGTGAATTGTTGCTAATTCCGAAGCTAGCTTGCCAGTGAGTATGTATAAGATACAGGTGAATTGTTGCTAATGACGTGGATGACTTTTTTCTCCCTGGCTTCAGATGTACTTTCTTGAACCACATATGTGAAGATATATTTCTTTCCTAAAGAACTCTAACACATGCAATATTAATAGAGCCATATGCCACCCCTTTCTCGCTATCAAGAATCACACTGATAACGCTGAAAATGTATGCCTGTCTCAAAAAGAATCATATGACTCTGCTAACTGCATTCCTGGTAGAAGCTTGACCCTCTGCAACATAAATGTATGTTTTATCTGGCAATTGTTTCTTAATAATCTAGATCTACTTTTTATGACTTAGAGGGGAAAAATTCTATGTTAAGAAATCGTAGATACAAATTTCAAAGTAGTTTAGAAACAGTAACAGTATTCATATGTATTAAAGTGAAAGTTTACAATGCTTAAATTCAATAGTTCTAGGTATTTGTTTAACAATGACACTATATCACCTGAACATAATGAATAAAAAATAGTGTTACAAAGACAAAATGGGAATATAGAAACACACACACACACAACTTTAAAAGGAACATATTTTTATAAAGAGGAACAGAGTACGAGGGTCCTAGAGTCATAGAATATTTGGGTTTTCAAGACTTTCTATTGTATTTTGAAATATTGTTGCAACTTAAATTTCCCATTTTTTTTCTTTCTAGGCTAAATTTACAGATGACTGTAAGTTCAGGGAGAGATTTCAAGAAAACAGCTATAATACCTATGCATCAGCAATCCACAGAACTGAAAAGACTGGGCGGGAGTGGTATGTGGCCCTGAACAAGAGAGGGAAGGCCAAAAGGGGCTGCAGCCCAAGGGTCAAACCCCAGCACGTCTCCACCCACTTCCTACCCAGATTCAAGCAGTCAGAGCAACCTGAACTTTCCTTCACCGTCACTGTACCAGAAAAGAAAAAGCCACCTCGTCCGGTGAAACCAAAGGTCCCCCTATCTCCACCTCGCAGAAGTCCCAGCCCAGTAAAGTACAGATTGAAGTTTCGCTTTGGATGATGCTTTTCCTGGCCTTGTGGGAAACCATTATTCTGCCTCAGGACCTTCTACAGGTGTCATGGAGCCCTGAAGGAAGCGCTCAGACGCGGTGTCCCTCCGTCCCTCCGCTGTGCTTACACGTATGGAAGTCAGGTCATTGTTTCACTTTGACTGGAACAAACCTGTGTTTTTTATTTTATTTTTAATTTTAAATAGACACAGAAGTGAAATTCTTTGTAGCGATCCAGGGAACACATCCCTTCAGCTCAGTAAGGTATAAAGGCTTCATGATTGGAGGACGTTTAGCATTCTACATTTCTAGAATGTTCAACAGCCTGGACTATATGTATTTTTTCTGACTTTTACAGATCAACATGAAAGAACATACATGATACATTTTTATTTTTGTTTTCCAAAGAATATTTTAATGCAGATAAAATATTTTATAAACATTTGTTTTTTTAAGGTACCTCTACATTGAGCATATTTTCTTACTTTTATTATTTTAACAAATGTGCCACACACAGTTCATCTATTGCTGTTCATGAACTATAAACATTTTGATAGATTGTCTGGTAGCATGTGGCTCTCCTTTGCATCTTTTTTTTTCTTTACTGCATTGTTTACTTTGTTGTAGCCATACCTCAAGTCGTGTAAAATTAGTTCTACGTTTTAAAATGTTTAAATGTGCTTCCACAGCCGCAGAGGCGCAGCTTGGAGGTGTGTATTGTGTATAAAGTCAAGGCATTATGTGGAATCCTACCATGTTAGTGGCTGGGCTTTCTCGGTTAGAACCAGGAAAATTGAGGGTATTCTGCTGGGTTTAGAGGTTGGATGTAAAGGACGAGGCAAAAGCACAGGAAATGTGCAGCATCTGTGTCGATCTAATTCCGTCTCTTTTGCTTCTGCTTTTATCTACCCCTTGCTCTCATTCAAGAACAGCTGAGGAATAAGTTTTATTCTGTCCATCAAGCATACACCGTGCAACTGGACTGCTTAAAAATACTTCTGTGACTCTCTGTTATCCTTACTGTGCAGATCCGCAGAGAGCAACTAAGTAGGGTGTGTGTGAGAGAGAGAGAGAGAGAGAGAGAGAGAGAGAGAGAGAGAGAGTGTGTGTGTGTGTGTGTGTGTGTGTGTGTGTAACTGAAGGAGATGAATCACGGCCAGGTATTCATGTTGAGACTCATGGTCAAAAACACTCCTATTATTCAATCAAATACCTTTGAGCTTTCTACCCTAACGGCTACTGTAAGAAAATGTGATGTAATCCGACATAGAAGCTTAATTTGGGAATTTGATAAATTGAAAATGGCATTTCATTCTCAAACACTGAACAGAAATCACAGAAAGTTTAACTTACGAAGAGTTACAAAATTTATTTTCTTGGATAATCATTTTTATGGAGATCTATGAAATACAAGTGTTCATCTTATATTCATGAATGCTGCAATAAAATGTGTAATAAAATGTGTAGATGATTATTAGATGTGTGTCTTCCATAAAGCAGAAGCACTCATACAAGCTTGCACTTGATATTCTGGCATATTTGAGGAATACTGATAAATACTTTACTTAAGACCAAGTGTGACTTACTTTGGTATACAAACCAAGACACTTCAAAGACACATCAAAATTGAACTTAGTGCCACAATACAGGTTGCATTGTTTTAATGGGAACAAACTGAATATATATATATATATATATATATATATATATATATATATATATATATATATTATGTGTAATATGCTCAGAATTAAAATATCAGGTATACAGTCTAGAAGTTCATTATAAAGTCAATAATTTGACTAAATGTCACACTCAACACATGATTTTTTAATGTAATGAATTGCTCCCAATTTTTATTAGCATATACTTTAGAATTCTCCCGATTTAAAGAGGTGATGTTGTTTTGTACTCACCAGATTACACCGAACTCCTATGGCACTGCCACATGTCCCTCTCTATGCAGGACAATGTTGCCAATCCTCCTCTAGTTTATTTCAGTGTCTTGTGGAAAACTGTGAACTCGTTATCAAGTTATTAGACTACACAGAGAAACAGACTAGGAATCGTGTTAATAAATGGGGAAGGAACAGATGACAGCTAACAAATTAATGTATACACCAAATCAACTAAATACCACTCACACTTTTTACTAAGATGCATAGCTTATCTTGTACTTTGAGTTTGATTTAATTAGTATATGAAGGTTAAGTCAGGAGAGCAACCAAATATATATTATATACATGTCAGGATAATTAATTTCAGACTTTAATGCCACGCTGAAATTAAAAAAATA
Source organism: Microtus pennsylvanicus (assembly GCF_037038515.1). Taxonomy (NCBI): domain Eukaryota; kingdom Metazoa; phylum Chordata; class Mammalia; order Rodentia; family Cricetidae; genus Microtus; species Microtus pennsylvanicus. The sequence continues at coordinate 10,016,682 of NC_134590.1, read as the reverse complement.
GATTACACTTATCTGAAGTTTACTGGCAATATATGGTTATATTTAATTAAAGCGCAGTTAAGCCAAAAGCTTCAATTAAGTGAATCATGCGTAGATGTTATGCATACATACAATTCCTTCTGGTTTTTATTTGTTTACTTATTGACAATAAATAATTTAGGGACTCTTTCTATGTATTCCTGACTGTCTTGAAACTCCCTCTATAAATCAGGCTGGATGCAAACTCACAGAGATCAGCCTGTTTCTGCCTTCTGAATGATGGGATTAAAGACATGCCTCACCACAAGCATTTTTTTAATAACTAGATCATCTATTGTCAAACAAAGGTTCTGGATTAGAATTTTATTTTATTAGAATTAGAATTTTATAAGTGTCATTATTTAGGAAGTCAGTTTATGCCCAACAGATACAAACTTCAGGCTGATACGTCTGTTTTGTTGGTTGTTTATGTTTGAATTTTAGTTCACAGTATTTGTTGTCTGAAAATACACAGAAATAAAGAGAGGAGTCCTAAATAGGATGATCAGCATCACAGGTCCACAAATCAACCTATGCTCCCCTCTAAAGAAACTAATTATGGATAGCCGTGAGATAAGCCACCTTCATCCTTTCACCTGGCTTAGAGTGGCCCCACACTATAATAATGACAGAAGATACTGACAAGAGTCATGTCCAGTTGACACTCAGTCTAGGAATTAGCAAGAAAGAACAAATTAGACAGGCAAATTAATTTCATAAATTACTTGTAAAATGTTTAAAAGAGAGAACCTCCTAGATAAAGCACGACAACTCTCAATTGTCTTTTAGTTTTTAACCTAGTTTTACAAAAGTGTGTTGGAGGTAATATTTTCATCTCATAAAGACAGAGACAAAATTGTTTCCTACCTTTAACTCTTTGTCCTTTTGGAAAGTCTTGGAGATAAGAGACAAAAGTCAGAGGAAGCCATCTTATAACTAACAGTCTAAGGCAGTGGTTCTCAACCTTCTAATACTGTGACCTGTAAATACAATTTCTCATGTTGTGGTGACCCCAAACCATAGAAATGTCCTTGCTACTTCATAACTGTAATTTTGATACTGTTATGAATCATAATGTAAATATCTGTGTTTTTTATGGTCTTAGATGACCCCTGTTAAAGGGTCATGACCCCTAAATTGAGAAGCACTGATCTAAGCAGTACTAAGTCATTTAGGCATGCCTCAAGTCATCAAAGAGCATTTAAGTGATTATAAGTTACGAAATATGGTAGTTAATCCATCAAGAGCTCTTCAGCACTTTCCAGCTTACTATTTTCACGTCACGAGTTACTCGGTTCTAACATGAGCTCTATACCATTTGATCTTTAACATCTCCAGTTTTATTACAATAAATTGCATGAGTTTTCAAATATTAACAACTCTCGTTAACTCTACCAGGGAACTCCTACAGCTTATGCACACCTTTAGTGAAGTGATTGGATAAAATATTAATGGGGGAAAAAAACCAATAGCTCTTCTATATACAAATGATAAATGGGCTGAGGAAGAAGTCAAGGAAAGAGCATCCTACACAGTAGCCACAAATAATGTAAAATATCTTGGTGTAACTCAGACCAAGCAAGTGAAAGACCTGTGTGACAAGAGACAAGAACATTTCTAGTTAGGTTTCAGAAAGGGCATAGTTATTTTTTAGATTCAACTAATAATCTACATTTGAATGTGTTGGGGAATATATTATTTTCAAGTGTGTGGCTTTTGTTAAACTCTATGAAGCTGTGATTCTTTGCCTGTCTAAAACACCTGATGGTCTAATAAAGAGTTGACTGGCCAATAACAAGGCAGGAGCAAGGATAGGTGGGGCTGGCAGGCAGAGAGTATAAATAGAAGGAGGAATCTGGGAGGAGAGAAGAAGAGCAACAACAGAACAAGGAGAGGAGGACAGCAACCCAGCTATACAGCAAGCCAAGGAGGAAGAAATAAAGTAAGGTATACAGAAATAGCGAAAGATTAAAATCCAGAGACAAAAGGTAGTCAGGGTAACATAAGAAAAGCTGGCAAAAAACAAGCCACACTCTGGCCGGACATTCATATGCAATAATAAGCTCCTGTGTGATTTGTTTGGGAACTAGGTGGTGGGGACCTTAAAAAAGCCAAAAGGGCGAAACATCACACAACATGGATGGAAATCTCATGAATATAAAAAAGTCAAGGAAGTAAGAAATACATGTAATTTTAAAAGAACCAATCTTAGCTCCAAAAAAAAAAATGCTGGTATAGAACCAGCAGAAGAATGTTTATTAGAATGCAGAAAACTCTGTCTTTGATCCTTAGAACTAAACAACTGGCCAAGAGTGAGATTCACTCTTACAACCTCTAGGTCATACTTGAGTTCAAGATTTTATGGATGATAAGGAAAGTAAGTACGAATTAATACAGAGGGCAATGGTTCGGATAGCATCATTGGTCATATCATCTTTTAATGTTCCTTTTGTAATAATAATTCAATATTCTGAAAGCCTTCCAGAATCTATGAAGAACTGTGAGCAGTTCTTTCTTGACATCATTGTTCTGAATAAGGATAGCTCACCACACAACACCCAATCACTGTTTTCTTACTTTCCAGGCACTCAGGATGCTTTCTTTAAAGTTCTAGCTTGCGCAAGTACCAAGCTACTGAGATATATTTGATCTGCCCAATACTCATTCAATATATTTTTTGTGCCTCTTATTTTTAAATTCTGGAAAGAGCATATCTGCTCTTATTGCACTGACAGTCTGATAGTAGGTGATGGCTCTTATGAAATCCCCTTAGCTGGTAGTAATTTTGAATATGTTTCTGTGACATACTTTGTAGAGGTCACTGAATATGTGACTTATTCACAGAGCTGAGTATACACATACAGATCTTAGTCCCTCGTATATGCTAGTAGTTTAAAAAATTTAGGATAAAATAAGTAAGATGTACTTGAGGAAATCTATCCCAGGTAAGAGAATTACATGTTAGGTATAAGATTAGCTCCTTCATTATGAGTGAGAACACCCACCCTCCATGTCCCTGTACTTAGAGTCTTTGCACATAAATTGTAAGACCAAATGAAAACTGCCAGGCTTTTATGAGCTGCTTTAGGTACCAATACAATAGTCAGTATGTGACAACTCCTATTTCATTGATCATCGTAAAAACAGGTTTCTATGCAAATCCTGATTTTTTGCTATTTGTAAGGTAAACAAGCTGCCTAGTGAGATGTCAGTAGGGATCCGTGTGGGAGTGAAGACGTTTCTCTTTCGGTAATTTATTTCTAGATATGTTTTCCCCCTTTCTCAGATAAACTCTCCCAGAGAAGACTGAGTTTTTCTGTACCCCGCAGGGAGATTAGTGAATGCATAATCACACGGTGACAGGTCCCATTCCAATGTGTTTCTCATTAAATTCTCAGTCGTTCCCTCGGTGGGAAACTGGGAAATTTATCAGATTTTCATCCGGGGAGGTGAATTTCTGCTGAGGACGCAACACGACTTCTTTCACTCTCCAGAGAGCAATTACGGCTGTGCATCCACCAGCAGTTCGGGATTTTATGGCAGGCTTTCTGGAGAATGTGTGCATTCCACACTCTGACACATGCTATATATTTACATTTTTAAAAAAAGTTTGCTTGTTGTCCTACATCTACCTTCACATAGGGCCCCTGAGAGCAAGTGTACCTGCATAGCAGATTAATAAAGGTATAAAAACACACTACTTCTATTAACACTCCCTATTTCCACAGAGTACCCGAGACGATGAGTTTAAATTTTGGAGAGGTAAACAGCACACAAGCCGGACATTCTCTGTCAATGTCAATTCTGTCTTTCAGCGTGAAGGATGCGCTACCACAGGGTGAAGACGTGGTATTGCTTAGTGAAAGGGTAACGGAAGTCATCGACATGATTTCTACAAATACCCTTTGAGGGCTACAGTTTCAGGAAGAGATGATTAGGAAAATAAGCTGTGTCCACATTAAAGTTATCACACTAGCTGTATCATTACTGATTAAAATTGGGTCGCCTCTGCAAACTCATTTTTTACCTTGGGAATAATGTTGTCTAAAGCCTTAACCTTCATTCACTCTGCAGAGAGAAAAAGAGAAACTGAAATAAACACACAAACATACGCCAGCTTGTGGTGCAGAGCACAAACCTCAAGAACTCTCTTTAATAGTCCTGGGAATTTGATGTTTAATGCTGTAAAAATCAACTCAGTCCAACAAAACACCAAGGTCCAAAGGAGCCAATGCAAACTAAGTGAATAATGACTTCATGGTTGCTAATAATGTGTACGAGGCACCACTAATAAATTTCAGACACACTCACTGCCCAGTTCAACTCATACCTGGCATTATAGTGAGGTTCTAGAGGTAAAGTTAGATGTAATAGCTTCTTGAGGGAAGCTTTCATACTTGTTTATATTATCATGACAGTGAATCCTAGTCTTAGAATGTCATATTCAGCTTTTGGTCTATTAAAAATGGTACTTCTTCTTGCCCAAGAAATTCAATGTTAGAATACTGTTTACCATGACAGACCCAAAAGCTTAAGTTATATATAAATTGTATTAAGTTGACTATACTATCTATTTGGACGTTACACACAAGTGACCTTGACATTCCTTTCTAAGACTATCTAGCATATTTTCCATATTTATTGAGTTATGGGGTATTTTCAAGGGTGCAAGACTGTTCTGTGTTCACTTAAAGATAATGAGATCTCGAGAACATAGCAAAATAGTACGTGACTTTGAAAAGGCTGATGGCAGAGTCTGTCTGTTAGAGGCAGTTACTTGACAGCAAGAATTAGGAAAAAACAATCCGATCTCAGAGTTTCTCAGAAACGGGAAACACTGACCTGTGCTCCCCAGAGTCTGGTTATTTTTGAGATGAGGATGTCTACAGCACAGAAGCAAGTAGAGAATTAAGACGTCTGGAAGAGAATCTGGGCCAGAATCTACCTTCACTTTCCAGCTGCCTTCCTACCTGCTTCCTGCAGAAAAAAAAAAAATGATAACAATTTAGCACATTTTAAATAAAACATCCCCTCCCACTTCTGGTCTTAGACAAGGGATTATGTATCAGACTCCCTCTGGGAACAGCTGCTCCGTTTTGGCCTGCTGGGGTTAGTGCAAATGAATCTCCCCCAAGACATAGGAGGGGGCTGGCAGATGCTCCTGCCTCTACCATGGGTGTTAGAGGCACCCTTACGGAGGTTTCAGCCAGCGTTCCTCTAACATTGGCTTGCCGACAGTAAATATTTCATGTCTTTTCCCCTGAGGGTGTGCTCAAAGGACCACCCTGTGAGTATCTGGCTCTGTGGTCACAGATTCATGCCGTGGGCGGTGAGGTGGGTGTGGAGCCCGAGGCAGGATGTGCCAGCAGGATCCAATGTGGTTAAAGTTCAGGATCAGTAGTCTGGCTTCAGGGAACCTGGAGCCTATTCTGTGTCAACACTTGTTCTGGGAGAAGAAGCAAGTCCACCGGAGGATTATCGTCAAGCATCTGTGTGACTCACCGAAGGGTTAATGGAAGGAGACATTCATAAGAGGTGAGGCTGCAGGCGGAGAGAGAGCTAAGGGCCTCACTGACATACAATGACTCTTCCTGTCAGAAAGGTCAAAGCACTGAACGTGCATAATCCATATTTTATTTGCTACGTCTGAGCGCTGTACAAACAAGCATGGCTTTCAAGAGACCTCCCCAGTGTCGCTCTGTACCACTCTCAGCCCTAGTGTTTCTAGGAAACCCGTTTTCCAGGAAGAGGTTCTAATCACGGTCCGGACAGAAATGCAGCCTGGATGGAGGAAGGAAACATTGAGCTGAGTGAAAAGAGAACCCACAGTGGACCCTGTTTTTATCTTCAGAGGGCACACTTGACATTCCAATGAACCAAGGAACCCACAGGAGACCCCTTTTTTATATTTATAGGGCACATTTGACGTTGTTATGCACACAGGGAACGTTACAGAGTACTCATAAACAATAACAGATTCAAAAGCAGCAATGTCTGTACAATTCTAAAATACTTCCTCAGTGAAGCGTGTTTCTGAGGCATGAACTCTTGGCTGTCCCGCCACAGCATTAGATTCTACATGCCCTACAAATCATACTAAAGCATGTGGGTTGTTGCTTCCCGAAATCACGTGATCATATTAGGGGCTTACCATTATTTCTGAAAAAGGTCTCTCAAAAAGTAGATTTCCTTCCTTCACAAAGCAGATTTTTTTTAAATTTTTATTTATTTATTTTTACTTATCCAAAGTCATCAAGTGCCCCTGATCTTTCTGCACCCTCCCAACCCAAGGCCTGCTCCTTCTGTCTATTTAATACGTCTCTTCTTCTCCTGGTCTTGGGACCTGAGGACTCTGTTCATCCTCTACCCCAATTCTTTTTGCCCTATACTCACTTTGTGATTCTATCTCTGCTGTGTGTGTGTGTGTGTGCGTGTGTGTATGTACGTGTGTGTCGTGATGACGCCCAAGTTTAAGCCTCTGTCCTCAACCTCCTGAGCATGTCTCAATTTAACTCTTATTCCCAAACTCCTTTAAGTTCCAGGCTTCTACAGTTCAGTCAATGGTACGATGACTTACTTGAGAATTTAAGTTAGACCTCTGGAGATCATTCTTGTGTTTTTTGCTTTCTCTCTGAACCCTCATTCAAGCTACTAGTGGTAACCTTTGTCTAAACCCTCAAAATACCTAAGACGTCACTTCTATCCATTCTAAACCACTCTCATCGTTAGCTTGATCTGCTGATATAGCCTTCAACCTTTTTGGTCTGCTTTTTTAGTATGGGAAGGTTTTCAGAGAAACCAAAGTGAATCTTTTAGCTTAGAAATTGTTTGAATTTTTCTGCTCAGAAATCTTCAATGGCGTCTTAAGTCCCCCCCCCCCCCCCCCCGGAAAGGTTTTGGTCCTTAACTCACTTTCCTGTAGTATCTTCAATTCTCTTCCATCTCAGGAGCTCTGTCTTAACTACATCTGTTTAGGACGCCTCCCCTCTGGTCCTTCATTAGGTCCATACACTCCTCAGAGATGTCCTCATGGAAGGTTCTGCTTAAAGGATCTTCTCCCTGCTCTGTCAATCCCTTTCTTATTTTGTTTGTTTGTTTTTTATTTTTTTATTTTTTTGAGACAGGGTTTCTCTGTAGCCTTGAAGCCTGACCTGGGACTAGCTTTTGTAGACCCATCTGGTCTTGAACTCACAGAGATCCTCCTGCCTCTGCCTCGTGAGTGCTAGGATTAAAAACATGCACCACCACCATCCAGCCCCTTCTTGTTTTTTAAGAGTAATTTTCATATCACTTAACTGTTTTGTTCTTTTGTGTTATGGTTTCCTAACAGGTATGTAAGTGGTCTGTCTCCCACCTAGCAGAGTCTAAGTACTTTGACTTCTTCATGGTAGGATTTCTGGTCCCTAACAACATATCTAGCACAAAGGAAGTACCCAAAAATTGTTGACTGATTAACCTGAACAAGTGCAGTTGGCTCAGCTATAGCACTTGTTTGAAAATACTATTGCCTCCCAGCTTGATATACTAGAGAGCAATTGAAGCATGGTGTGAGCCTTGCATTCAAATATGCAATTTCATCCGTGAGAGTCATTAGCAACTCAGTTGGACTAAACTGAGACTACACACTATGCACACTCCTATATCTTGTGAGATCAGTGAGCCAAAGCTACTGCTTTAGATGGCACAACTTTACACCTGCTTTAGAGGTGTGATGGCCTGAACTGTGTGGCTTCCAACATTCATATGTTGAAGCCCTGACTACCAGCATGGAGATAATGACAACACAGAGACAATTAAGAATAAATGGAGTCATAAGGTGGGGTCCTAATTTGTGAGGACTCACATCTAAGAAACTCAGGAAAGACAGAATTCTCTTTCTACCTCTGTATAGAGGAACAGTTTGTGGGAAGGGGGAGCATGGTTTGCAGCCATTTGCAAACCAGACAGTGTTCCTAACCATGGAACCACCTCCCCAGCCTTCTTTCTTCCTTTACTGTTATAGCAGGGCAGGGAACCCTGACTGCTCTTTGGACTGGAGAGGGAGGGGGAGAGGAGTGGGAGGAAGGGGAGAGGGGTGGGAGGAGGGGGAGAAGAGTGGGAGGAGGGGGAGGGAAATGGGAGGCTGGGAGGAGGTGGAAATTTGTTTTTTTTCTTTTCTTTATTCTCCTTTTATCAATAAAAAAAGATTTTGTTGTATTTATTGTATTAATTCATGTTTTCCCCCATAATTTTACATATCTAAAACATTAACACTATTTTCATTGGGTTTCTTTCCTTTTAAATTTTGTGCTCTTAACCCTGTTTTTCCTATATGTTTTTCCTATGAGTTTTATTGAACAATTTTGCATGAAGTAGTGGCTCTTAGAAGTTGGTCTGTTATGCTATACAGAAACTACCGTCTTTTGTTCTTTGTGATTTAGAAAAACTTACCCTCATTACACTGATGATGCAGAAAATTGATGCCTAGAGCCAACCTAATGCATATACTCTGTGAGGTACCTTCTGATATTAATACCCATTTAAAGTGATAAAACAACTTTCACCTCGTCATCTCCAAAGAGCTGTCATTCTGTGATGATATTTACCAAACAAAGGAAATAAAGACATATGGCTTAGATAATTTAAGTCCAAAGTCTACAACTGACAATATAGTTACAATGAAAATTTAGATAGTATACCCTTGTTACTGGGTTCAATACATTGAGTTAACAATTGCCTGATGCATACTTTATTTTATTTTTAGGTCATATATACATTAATTATTAAGTCATACCAGTTTCAAATTATATAGATCAGCAGCAATTAAAAATAAGTACATTAATATATAAATAACCACTGGAATGCTTTTACCTTTTGAGACGGTGCCTCGTGTATCTTAAACTGGCCTTGAATTCCTGATTCCCCTCTCTCCATGTCCCAAGGTCTGGGATGAAGGATGGGTGTCACCATACTAAGGCTTAATCACAGTTTTGTAAGGCCTTATGTCTTATTATCAGATAGTAGTTCTCTGATTTGCTCAAGAAGATAAGTAAAAGGACTAGAGAGGACTCATTGCTCCTCTGCCGCCTCACATGTGTTTTTCAAGCCTCTTGTCTCTAAGCTCTCTGGCTTTCTAAGTGCACTCATTGGACCATGGATGATCAGACTGGCTCTGAAAGTAACCTTGATGTGAATTTACAAGGAAGGCTTAGACATCTTGTTGGGGATTGACCTGATAATTTATAAAACTCTCCAGGACTTTGAACTTTGAGCTGGTTTTGTTGTTGTTGTTGTTGTTACTTTTCCTCTATTCACTTTCTAAATTGAGTACCTTTACCACTGACCTTTCTGTTCTCTTCACACAGTGCATGCTATTATAAAGAAGTCATTGCGCCCCTCTCCTAACTCTGCAGATATCTGCAGGCTCCCTTTAGAAAGGACCTGGTAGACAGACATGATTAAGAGAAGTTATGAGTACAGAACACTTAGGGATTATCTATTTAACAGAAAATAATGGACTACTCTGGTAGAGCAGACAATGCCAGTAAAATTTCTTAGCTTAATTATGATAGCTAATTGAATGAATAAAAAGTTTAGCAAATATTTCTTCATCTCCTTTGCTGGTGCACATTAATCTTAAAGATCTTTCAACATTTTACTCTGTGTAGAAGGAATCAATGATTCTAACTTAGAATTGACTAGAATTTTTAAACTCTCCTACTAAATTAAACTTTGTCTTCCACTTGAGTCTCTTGAGATAATGTCACACTTCCTAGTAAGCCATCTATCACTCTCTGTTCTTACTGACAACCATTTCTGTTCTCCAATTCTTTTAGTCTTTCTCAGAGTGAACTCTTTCCAAACAAAAAGAAAGGGAGACAACAAACACAGAAGAGCTATAAACATGACCAAGAATAAGACAAAGGAGTAAATGTATTCACAAACACATAGAAAGTGGGACAAGATTGGTGCCACCACACTCTAAATCTAGGCTTCAGAAAAACATCATAAAAATAAGTGTCAATTGTGCCCAGCCACAAATAGGACACCTAGATTCCCTCTTCCCACAAGCCTCAGGGATCATCTTAAAGGGAAGGGTGGAAAGTTTGTAAGAGTCAACCAAGGGGGAAGACTGGAACAATACCATATCTTCTGGACAAAACATGATCCCTGAATGCATGAGCCCATAGCAGCTGTGGTTGTCTACCCCAAACCTGTATAAGATCTAACTGGTAAACATTCTAGCATGGAGTGATAGGGGTTCATGGCACCCCATTCCTCAGAGCTATGGATAGTTCATGGTCTCTAGGGGTGGGAGATTTCCTTAAGGGTCTGGCTCTTCTTGGTAGGCTGAGCACACTCCAGTGGATGCTCCCCACACCCTGGAGTATATCGTAAGTCAATCTGATATGATAGGTTTAAAATGAGAACACAAAGTTGACGGGTGAGGGAACATGGGACTGGATCTAGGAGGATTTAGGGGATGGAGTATGGGGTGAACATGATCAAAATGCATTGTATGAAATTCTCAAAGAATTAATGAAGTGCTTTTTAGACCTTCATGCAATGGACTCACTAGTTGTAAGCATCTTGACTGATTAGTTGCTACATTAATCATCATTTAAAACATCAATCAAAAGCTCACTAACGAGGAAAACCATGGCAATGTTCTTTAGAAGGCTTGACCTTAAGACGTGTCTGAGTGTCCCAGTAACAATGACACATATTCAATAAGAACTTATTCACTCAGAAAACTTGATCTCGACTCTAAGAGGTTTGATCAGACTAATTTCTGACATTTCAAGAGTAGGAAAAATGAGAGCAGTATTGTCAACAACAACAATAAAATGAGCAGACAGTTGAATTCTATGAAAGATGTCTTATTTTGTCTTCAAAATCCAGTCAAGAGCAAAGGAAAGGTCACTTGAACACAGACGTGTATTTTTAGCAGAAGTTATGACCACTCATGATTCAATGTAAAATGTGTCACATCTGCACAACAGACTCATGTGGCTATTGTGTCAACTGAACTGTGTGCTTTTGATACATTTCTATTCATGCGAAAGTGTGGGAACAAGTGATGGAGGCCACGGCCATGGCAATTGGACACACTAGATATCTTTCTTCTATGACTCTGAGTCAGTCTCCACAGTGGATTACTAAACACATTCCAGAAATCTCATAAGTTACTACTGCTCTAAAAATGGATATAATTAAAGATGAGCAAACCTACCGCAGAGCTTGATGTCATCTGTAAGCTAATTAACACAAACTATGTGCAACAGGCTTTTATTCTACTTTTTTAAAGATTGCATATATGTTACTACAAGTTCACAGACCTTACCATATTAAAAAAAAAAGACCCCTTCCCCAACATGCTGAGACGTAGAAAGGAGGTCCTGATACTGAAGGAGAGATGGAGGCGGGGAGTTCCAACAACTGTAGCTGTTTACTTTGACAAGTACCAGACAAGGGTGTGGGAATCCTTTACAAATCCCATTATTTTAAGGATTTACCAGTCTATCCCTCCGGGTGTGGGAGTACTAGGAACTGAAACAAGCAACACCTAAGAACCAGTTGCCCCAACAACAGTGTTTTTATTGCTATGCGACCAGCTGCTTTCTGTGATGCTGAGAGCAGTGATTCATCCCTAAAATTCTCCTTCCTTTCAGAATCCATTGAGTGTTACTAAGTTCTTGAAAATGAGGGTCCTTGCTTGTTGTACCAAGATGCTCTTAACTCAGGTATTCTTACCCATAGCACGGCTTTCTGCTCCACGTGGGTTTCCTGAAAGAGCTATGTGGTGGAATGCCCTATCTTGATGTTCACAAGAAGCCAGTGTTTTGCATAAGTCAGAGAATGTGCGGAGCAGGGCTTTCACTAACTCCTTAGGCATCAGAAGCACAGAATGTGCAATTTTCTTTTAGGCTGGACATGAGATTAAAATACTATGTCAACCTCCTAAGACCCTGAGGTAAAGTTTAGAAACTGAGTTGTTGTTTTTTTTCCCTGTGTTCTAGCACAATGCCACACAGAGGTTATTAATTACTGTTGTAATTTCTATAATATGTGCATCTTCGAAACTCTATGTTACCTTTTTATATTGCCTATAATTCATTTCTGGGGAGGGGAGGTGTTAGATGTAAGTCTGATGAGCTGAACTGGAACATAGAATGTGTGTGATTTGTATATCTGTGTATATGAGAGATGCCTCGGGCACTGAGGACTCACTTGACCAAATAAAAGTTGGGAATGGATTGGGAACAGTGAATCTGAATTGCTTAGTTACTTGTACTTCTTGGAAAGAGCCTTTGCGTATATGGAATTATTTTATTCATTCTGATCTGGGGGGGGGGGTTCCTCCTGAATTTATACTTAAAGCTATGTTTACATATGTTTTTGTATCAGGGATTCAAATCACATTTACTTTTAACATCAAAGAACCAGAAAACAAATTGCAGGAGTCAATGTCACAAAACCCAGCACACACAGCCTATCTTAGAGATACCTTCGTCTCATTATAATTTGACCTGGTCTTACTTTTAGGAGTGGTTGAGAATATTGCTTTTTTCTCAGCTGTCAAGATTCGGTTGATACATCACAGATCCCTAAAGCTATGTAGGGAACTCTCTCCTTAATTCCATGCGCTTCATTTTGAAGCATCTGTAATAGTCACTGCTGGGTTCAGGGAGAGTTTTGCTTGCTCTGAGTGTGAGATCACGCCCTTGGTAATTACAGTGAGCGTGCCGTGAAAATATGCGGTGCATATAATGTCAGGAAATCATGCAAATTTTATTATCGTAGGTGAAGGGGTGGCTGGTGGAGAACTTGTCAGTATCTGCAACTTGAAGCCTAATTACCTTGATTTACTTGTAATGCCATTCATAACCTTGCTGCTGTGCTGTTCCTGACAGCCCTTCTGCGTTTTACAAGAAAGGAATAATGCCATGTAAATAATTTAAAAACAATAAATCATTTAGAGTGGCTTTAAACCAAAACCTAATGCAGTAGCTGGCTGAGTACTTGCTACACTTGACAGGTAGCTGGCGTGCAAAATTCATCTGTGTGTAGGAGGTATTTACTCCTAAATTCCACAAAGTCAAAGAAGGCAGATCGAAAAGGACTGGGGACCCCAAGCCTTGTCTAACTTCACCCCCCCCCTTCCCTTTTTGACGTGAAATGGATGGTGGGAAAATAAAAGTCTATCTAGGATCCCTCTACTTCAGAGATTTGCTGAGTTACGCTAGGCAAATGACTAATTAAGGCTGCCTCTCCACACAGAGCTTGCAGAGCATTGGAGAGGGGGTATCTAACTTGCCCCGCGGCTGCTTCTCCACCTCCTCCACCCCCACACCAGAGCTGCAGGGAAAGGAAGGGGAAGGTTGGGAGCAGGGCGAGAGCAGGGCTGACAGGTAACCAGCTCCAGGAGAGCAACACTCTTTTCTCTCTGGTCATTTCTCCACACAAAGCAGATAATGAAAAGAAAAGAAAGAAAGAAAAAATCCATCGGAAAAGCTTCCACTTAAGAAGGAAGGTAGGAGGACTTCCATTGTGCCCGAGGGAGCGCGGGGTTGCCAGCTGCTTCTGGACAATTGCGTTCCTACTGGGTGCCAAGCTTGTCATTATCTCTTTTAATCCCCACAACAATTCTCTGAGGTAGGTATGATTATCCTCTTTTATAGATAAGGACAAAAACCAGAGTTAGATTAAGTAATTTGCCTGAGATCACCAGCTAGGGAGTGACTATCAGGATTAAGTCTGAATCCTTCTGACTCAGGCCACGCGCTCCCTCCGTCCTCACTCCGTTCCCTCCCCCACTAACCGACTACTTTCTTAACTCCGAATTCACATATATTTTTGACATGCCTTTGAGGTAGTCCTCTGAAGATTTACAGTGGTGGAACCCTTCTGGTGATAAAAATCCTGAGCGCCAACAGTCAGGCTGTGTCTCAAACACCTCCGCTCCACCTCCTGGGAAGGTGTCTTAACTAATCCGTTCTCTTACTGCCCAAGAAAGGGCACAGGCACGGTGCTTGATAGAGGCTGACAGCCCGGTTTCTTCCCCGCTGCTTCTGTTTTCTAGCATTGCCCCTCCCGGAGTTCCTAGGCTGTTGTTCCCCTTTATTATGCGTTTTTTTTCTGGAAAGATACAGTGTATGTTTGTTGTTTTTCCTTCCAAAAATACTAACATTCCAATACTGAGTTTCTTAGATTAGTGGTTCTCAGAGTTTGGTCTGCCCAAGATTCACCCAGAGCGCTTGCTCTATTGTCAGCCAAAAATTCACAGTGCCATGTGCTGGCTCAGCCTAGTCTGTGTGAATAATCTTCAACCTTTCATGTCTCTTCTTCCCTGGAGCTGATCCTGGCGTTTCAGGCTTCAGGCTGTAGTCTCCATTTACCATGAGTTCTTTCCTTGAATAAGTAAATTCAGGAAGAAAGTTTTTTTAAATGTCTATTCATTTGTCCAGTGTCAAAGAATCAAAGTCTAATAGAACATGTGCCTGCTTATGTCTGCATAGCAGGATAGGCATTGTGGGTAATCTCGGTTGTGATACATGTACAGGAAAATGATATGTATTTAGAAAGCGCTTCATGTCAAAATCATCTGAGATGCTTCAAGGAAGAGAGATTTATTTTTATTCATTTTTGTTTTAGATAAATCTCCCCCATTATCTGTTTATTGATATATATATATATATTAATTATACAGAACAATGGGTTTCTTTATGAAGCCTTCAGACATGTACATAGCATACTTTGATCACGTTCATCTCACATTACCCTCTGTTGCTCCCTCTCCCCTGATCCCTGTCTCGTCCTAAGTCCCTTTGTGCTAAAAAAAAAAAAAAAAAAAAAAAAAAAAAAAAAAAAAAAACAGCAAAGCAGACTCAGAAATAAAGCTATCCCTTGCTTTCCTTCATGTGCAGGATCTAGACTTATTTTAGTGGAAGTCCATTCTTGAGAGAACCACGGTCAAATGACAGGGCCTGTCAGGCTGATGCTCTGTCAGCTCAATGGTGCTGGTGAGGAGACTTGGGAGTGGATTTTACAGAGGACAAGCCTTCTATGGGACAAGACTGTTATGGGAAGAACCTGGTGGGTTTTGATCAGTGGCCTGAGGTTCTCACAGTGCCTTTATCCCCGGACCAAGGAGCAAGTACAGCAGCACCTGAGATCTTGTTGAAATGCAAATTCTCTGGTCTCACTTCAGACTTACTCAATCAGAACCTGTGGGCAGGAGGCCTAGGAATCTGTCTGAGCAAGTCCTCTAGAGCAT
This sequence comes from Microtus pennsylvanicus, assembly GCF_037038515.1. NCBI lineage: Eukaryota > Metazoa > Chordata > Mammalia > Rodentia > Cricetidae > Microtus > Microtus pennsylvanicus. Next base: position 10,001,408 of record NC_134590.1, on the reverse strand, counting down.
GAAGTTAGAGAATACGACTGCATGACAACTCTTTAAAAGAAAGTATCCAAAGGTTAAAAAGCAGGGCCAGTGAGACCAGAGATTCAGCAGGGGAAAGCTCCTCCTGGACCCAGTGATCTGAGATCAGTTCCTAGGACTCAGCTGAGGCTCCATGAGTTCAAGACTGGTCTACATATCAAGTTCCAGGACAATAACGAAAGCATTAATACAGTCAAATCTCATTTAATTATAGGAATTACGTATCATTAGACAATATTGTCATTGTGAGAACAATAAAGAGTGTGTGTATCCCAACCTAGATGGCTAGCTCACGACTACTATGAACATGGGAGTAGGGCTCGTGTGTGTCTGCTCGTGTAGGCATGCTCATCACTGTGGTATAGCCTACTGATAATAGGCCTATGATGATCAACCTTGGGAGAAAAGAAGCTGAAGACAAAGAAAAAAAAAAAAGATGCTATCAAGAGACCAGGCTAACTATAGCGTTCATGCTGCTGTTACTATAAAAGCCATACTATTTTACAGTACATTTTTTAAGATAAGAGAGCTCTTTAAAAAGGAAAATAAAAGTGTATCTTAAATATATAGACCAATTAACACACTTGCTTAGTCTTGGCATCAAATACCATGCCTCCCTCGTGCATGAGTGTCCCTGATATATTTTTATGCAAATGACAGCGCAATGCATTTATTTGCATTAGTGTTTGTATAGCACCCAAGTGAAGTGTTGCAGACCAACAGTGTAACCTCTATGACATCATCAGGAGGCCAGGCATTTCAGCCCCATTATAAACCGTGAGACCACAAGAGATGTCGTCTGCTGTTGAATCGCATGTCATCAGGCGGTTCCCACTATCACAGGTCACTTCTTTGAGGTTGCTCTTTCACTGTCCTATGATCACAGTGCCTCTAGGATTCCAGAGACTCTCAGCAGATTCTGTAGTTGAGAATCTGTACCTGTGCTGATGCCCATGACTTGGGTCTGAGAATCACTGGTGAAGATGTTGATGAACTGGGGCATCACACAATTTAAAACACTTGAGCAAAAGTTAGAGGTGCTTTCTTAAGGTACAGTTTTATAAGTCCTGGGGGGTGATGGCTACCATCCAGTAGAGCTCTTGGGGCTCTTGTAGCAATGCGTAAGTTCTTGGGGCTCTTGTAGCAATGCGTGAGCTTTCCGGACTACAAGGCCACTGGCATTGTTTCTATTATGACCAGTTGTGCAGCCTTCATAGGACTGTTAGGCCGATTCTTAAACCAATCCCTGCGCCCCACTGGTAACTCTCCTCTGTGTAATGGGAGAGGAGAAGCCTGCAGAGGACTTTGAGTTCCAGGTGAGAACATTAGCCCTGGAGTGAAGTAATAAGAGCGGTGGGGCCGCTTTCCCAGCACCTGGCTGCCTGCATGGTTAGCTTTACACCCGAAATTATTACACAGAAACTGCATTCTTTTAAACATTGCCTGGCCCATTAGTTCCAGCCTCTTATTGGTTAGCTCTTACATATTGATCTAACCCATTTCTAATATCCATATTGCCACTTGAGTGTGGCATACCAGGACGAGTCTAACGGGCATCCATCTTGGAGCAGAGAGTCATGGCGACTGCCTGATTCAGCTTTCTTTCTCCCAGAATTCTGTTCAGTCTACTCCGCCTACCTAATTTTTGGTCCTATTAAAGGGCCAAGGCAGTCTCTTTATTTAACCAATGAAATTAACACAAAAGAGAAGACTCTCCCTCATCACTGGAACGTATGCACCTGTTTCCATACCTGTACTGCACAGTAAGTTTCCTCCCAGATTTGAAATAGAAATTGTGTTCCTAGTTCCCTTTGTTCCCTGTGAAGTAGCCGCTGAGTGCTTATATAGTAAATGTGCATGTGTAAATGCGTATGTATATTGTATATTAAGTATCTGCATAGTTCTTTGTGTTGTTGATCTTGATCTTTGCCTCTCATTCCTTTAGCTTATTCATGTATTAAAGCCAACCTTCCACTTTCGGTAGTATTGCTGATGTTCTACAGCAAGCATAGATGGACAGAACTGTTTACAATGTGAACTGAGAGGGCCCACTTTGTCTCTCAACAGAAAATATCGCAAAAGTCACGAGGAGCATTAAAGTACTGCTAAAAGCAATTTTTCATGAAACAAATATGATGGCCCATGAAAAACAAGATATTTCTCTACTGTTTGATTTCATGATCTGTTTTTATTATGAAGCCAACTTAGAAGTGAAGACTGAGCACATTCTTTTCCTCTCACAACGGATGCTCCAGACACTTTGTTTCTCTGAAAGGCACCATATGAAGCGTATCACACAATTATTACACACCATTCATCATGTTGGTTTTCAATTGCCGACTTTGGAAACCATGCAGGTATCAGATTCTAAATGGAGTGCTTAGGAAGGAGACAGATATGGCTTCTATCTTTATGGCCCCTGTGTGCTCTCCCTCTTACATTTTGTGCTGTAAATACTCATTCTCTTACAGCCTAAAAGGTTCCCTTGTCTCCTACTTTAGTGTTTCTGATGTAAACCCAAAGAGCCCATTTCAAACTTTCTTGGGAACTTTTATTTCTGTTGAAGACAAAATGAACCAATAGACTCCAATTTTCGTTGATGTGACTTTAGCAAATTTTGATGCGCGTTTGTGTGTATGCATCTGCGGCCGCTGTAGCAAATATTTCCCTTCTCTTTAGCCTAGGCATGGCAATACAGAGTTAATTAGCAAGTATGAGACCAAGGAGAATGAGATGTCAGGCAGGCAGAGGTGCATGGAACCCTTTAATCTGCATGCAAAGGGTAAGCGATGGTTCTCAGGGCAGAGAGAAACTTGGTGCATTTCACCAAAAGTGCTTTTTATAACTGAAAGATGGAGCTCAAATGGCAACTTAGTAAACAGAGATGACATTGATCCACTCTCATTTGGATCAACATGCTTCTGGGAGGAATATATTTTGGTTAGAAAAACTGAAATTAAAGTAACAGTGAAACATACTGTATTTAGAAATATTGCTTTCAATTGTTGTAACATCAACCGAGTTTATAAAATTACATTGTTTTAATCTCAGTCAGCAGAATGCCAATATTAGTGAGTTATTTAGTTATTACTATTACAATTATTTTAAAAACAGACTGTATTTTATTTAACAATTTCCATTTCTATATCGTTTGCATAAAATTATATGTAATATCATTTATTATATATAAATGTATGTGTTACATACATAGTATATTGACATTTAATGCTTATAAAGCAAGACTCCCTTTTTATTGAGTAATCTATAACAGAAAACTAGCAAGATTCCAGGTAGATGGATTACGGTATTGGGGCCATCTATGTGCAGAGACAAGTACACTCATTTATTGACAACAAACCGAGGAAATCCCAGACTAACAAACACAGTTTCAAATCCATTAGGAGTCTAGTAGAAGGACACCTGCTTCTAGTCTACAAGAGAGATGGAAACTATGTCGATACAGGTTCTTCAGTTCTTGAGTTGTGAAGCATTTCAAGTATGTGCGAAGAGTATGGAAAGTGATGATTTTGGCAATAACATTTGTTCAGTGTTTATGGAGGCTTAGAAAATTCTAGGTATAAGCCATTTCCCAGAATCTGTGTCCCCTGATAGCCACTTATGTCTCCTATTTGCCTTCTCTCTTGTTTTGATGTAAAACCAAAAATCTCAGGTGAGGAAAATATCAAGCCAAAGGGTGGGGAAAGAGAGCAGAAAGGAGAAGGGGAAAGAAGGATGGATGTATCAGTACATAGAGAGGTAATAGACTGAGGAGGAATAGGATGTATCCGTAGGTAGGGAGGTAGATGGACTGATGAGGAATGTGTTGGCCATTTTCGCCCACCACTGAGTCTCCATATCTTCTAGAATTAACTCTTTTTAAAAAAAAAAAGAATATTTGAAGGCAGGTGGGATGGCCCAGCAGGTAGCTAAAGGTGTTTGCCCCAATCCTGAGAACATAAATATAATCAATGGAACTCATATAGTAGAAGGAGAAAACTGACTCTTGTAAATTGTCCTCCACCACAACACACACTGTAGTGCGTGAGTGCATGCCCAAACAAGTGTGCGTGCACACACACACACACGACACATAAAAAATGGAATAAACATTTTAAAGTATTTCAACCAACACTCTCAATTTTTATAAAAGTAATGCCTACAAATTACATATTCTACTGTGGAAACATAATTATCAGCAATACACATTAAAATACTAATAATTTTATATTAATTTATAGTGTACCTCATGAGGCACTTTCCTTAAAATAGTTCGCATTTGAATTTATTTGGTCATAATCTAATTTTTTAGGAGATACACTATTCTTGGTCACTATATTAGTCAGGGTTCTTTAGAGCAGTGGTTCTCAACTTTCTTAATACTGCAAACTTTTCATACAGTGTCTCATGTTGTGGTGATCCTAACCAGAAAATTATTCTTGTTGCTAATTCATAATTGCAATTTTGCTACTGTTATGCATCATAATGTAAACATCTGTCTGTGTTTTTCCATGGTCTTAGGCGAACCCTGTCGTTTGACCCCAAAAGGGATAATGACCCATAGGTTAAGAACTGATGCTATAGAGGGAGAAAACCAATAAACTACATATAGGTTAAAGGAAAGGATTAGATTGGTCCAGGTAGTTCATTTTACCCTGATCAGTCCATGTAAGGCTGGGTGCCCCAGCTGTCCTCATTTGCCGTTGGAGGCCTGGAAGATTTCTATAGAGCTGTTGGTTTCGGTCCATGCTAGAAGGTCAAAGAAGTGAGGTTCCAAAGTTAGTGAAGGATGGAGTCTGTGACAACAGTGACAGGAACCAAACAGATGCATTTGCTGGCGAACATCAGAAGCATGCAGGTGACAAGGACAAATTAAAGTGCCCTCCTAGAACTTCCTCTTACCTGTGCAGTCACTACAGGAAGGTGTTGCCCACATAGGTGGGTCTTCCTGGTTCAGTTAACTCAATCAGGAAAACCCCTCATGGGTGTACCTTGAGGCTTGGGTCTCAGCTGACTCCAGATCCAGTAGAGCTGACAACCAAGATTAGCTTCACTCACAGTCACTGAATGCTCCTACAGTGCCCTAGGTGTTAAGCTAAGCAATGTTGGTGACAGAGAAGCAAGATGGTCATAAACAGTCTTATTGTCCTAGTGCCTCTGTAAAATACACAGCCTAGACTAATTATAACTGTTGAATTAATATAGCCTTATGATTTAGCAAAGGCTGTGGATATTCTTGTCTTCCAAACACAGGTCCCACCAGTCAGAGGGAAAAGGAGGCAGGAAACCAAGTGCTGAAGTAGGAAAGTTAGAAGATAATCTCCACATGCCTATATGTGTTTATTTGTTATATGTATATATTCATATAATATTAAATATATTAAATTTAGTGTTCCATTCATATCACCGGTGGCCATTATCAACAGAATTCAGAGTATATTCTTATTATATCTCTGTTATAACTAAAATAGGGAACATATTAGATAAAATTGTTTTTATTTTCAGGGAAGTAGGTTAAGACGAGGAATAAAATTCGAAGTCATTTTGAGAACAATATTCCATGCTGATTTTTACAGGTATTTTCTTATTTGTCATTCAAAAGCATCTCATAAAGTAGCTACTTCTATTGTTTCCAGTTTGAAAAAAATAGGAAAATAGACACAAGAGAGATTCTGTGATTTGCCCGGTTTCACACAGTGACAGACAGCAGGTAAGTTTTCAAATGCAGACCATCCTGCCTGATAGCTGATGTCTAGCTGAGCTGATTGGAGACCTGTTTCCTCCCTCTCTACTAATGTGGATGTGCCAGCACTTCGAAGAGATTAACATCAACAGTATTTAAGCACCACTTAAGGGGGCATGTTCGGATACGTCACTTGTAAATAAGCATTCTTGTGGTTTGCTTTGTTATGAATTAATGATAGCTCAAGATATCAGCTTTGCCAACTTTTAATATGCATTCAATAACTGTTTTTATAACAGTTGAAAGCTTGTTCTTTAAAACGTATGAGTAGATAATTATTAAAAATGTGAACACAATCGTCCAAGTTATAAGACTAATTGCTTAAGCCTTCCCTGTGCTTGCATACACCCCCTTGAAAGAAGCATAGGGGCGAAAGGTCAAAACAGAGGGATGAAGCTGTGGTGTAGATCAATCTAATCTTCCAACAAGGACTCACGTTCCCTGAGGGTAGCTTTACTTTCTGTTTCTCAGTCGTCTCTCTCTGTCTATCTTTTCCAGCTTTTGGCTAAAACTCTTTAAGAGAAACTATCTTTGTGGAGGAATGTCATGACCATTTTCCATGCAACACGTCCTGGCTTCCGGAGGTCGGTCTTCACTTCAGGCCAAGAGGTTGACCCTGAACTCAGTCCCCTCTGTGTTTTGTGAAACACTAACTCCTAGACCGAGCTGTTTAATGAGTGTCTCAGAATCACTACTCAAACGAAGATAACCACTCTTGGGGATGACAGATGGACGTGGATAGACATGTTGAAAGTTTCATAGTATTCCCGGAATCACTTTATAATTCTTCATTAGCTTTTATGACTGTGCTATCAGACTTGTGCCAGATGCTGGTAGCTTTTAATAACAAAAAATTCAATATGTTGCAAAGTGGTTTCAGAAGCTGCTTTCCATGTAGATGAGGAAAGTTGCCCTACATGGCAAGTACTTATATTTTAGGCTGTAAAAGATAGGTGTGTTAAGAAGTCAGTAGTGGGACAGGTTTCATGGGTGACAGTGGGAGGTAAAGGGGAAAATGGCTATGAATATGATAATATTCATCCTATACATATATGAAATTCTCAAATAATAAAAAATTATGATAATGAAAGAGAATTGAATTGACCTTTGCAGACAGATGTCTACATATGTGTGTGTGTATATAAACTTACTGCCACTGGGATGTGGTAAAGTGAAATGTGTCCTATTTTAGTGAATCAAAAATGACTGATTTATTATTTGTTAAATGATATATAGTCTTTCTCAAATCACAACATTTTGTTTTAGCAAAAATATGTAAGTTATTTCAACAAATATGCATTTGATACCTGGAAAGTCACAGGAAAAAGTGATATTTTGCAGCACTACTTCTCATCCCAATGAAAAGAAGCCTGAGATGTTTAAAGAAACTGAATGGGTACCGACATTTTAGATATGGACTGCGATTTTCAAATTAGTGTTTTAACTTTCCCATAATTTTGTCAAGAAATGTGGCAGGCATTCTGGGAGACATAGAGAAACATCATCCATGGCTCATTTGTATGAATAGCTACATCACACCCAGAGGTAGTTCCTGGTAGAATATGAACATGTGTCCCCAGAAGGGAAGAGATAAAGGCAAATGCTCCATAATGAGAATTCTGCTTATTACATATTATTTCTTTCTAAAGACTAACAGCTTCCCCTCTACTGAATTTGTTAATTGGCTTTGTTGTTTATAGTCAATGGAAATTGCTTTCCAGATTTTATTTAAAAATCAAAATAAAAAAGATAAAAATACACATCTCTTAGAAGTAAACAAAAGAAATGCTCAGCATTTTGGAGTTGGTGGCACCTTCCTGCATGTGTTCCTAAAGTATTAGCATCAGAATTAAAAAAGGTGAGTTGGACTTTTTCACAATTTTAGACTTTTGTGTCTCAGAAAATACTGAAGGGAAATTTAAAGAAAACTTTCAGAATGAGTCAATATTGTTTGTACCTCATATATCTGTTGAAGAGATTGGCCAGGCCGTGATGCACACCTTTAATCTCAGCACTTGAGAGGCAGAGATAGGTGGATCTCTGTAAGTTTGAAGCTAGCCTGGTCTTCAGACTAGTTTCATGACAGACAAGACTATGCAGAGAAACCTTGCCTCAAAAAACGAGAGAGTATATACTGTATGTACAATATAGAACGTTACATTTAATAATCTAGACACATAAATGCAGTGAAAGTGAGCAAAGAATATAAAAAGATATTTTTTTGTTTTTTTTTTTTCTTTTTTTCTTTTCTTTTTGGTTTTTCGAGACAGGGTTTCTCTGTGGCTTTGGAGCCTGTCCTGGAACTAGCTCTGTAGACCAGGCTGGTCTCGAACTCACAGAGATCCGCCTGCCTCTGCCTCCCGAGTGCTGGGATTAAAGGCATGCGCCACCATCGCCCGGCTAAAAAGATATTCTTATGACAAATAGAAACACAGAACGGTTTGCTGTTTTATTCACTAAGGACATTCAAATCACAGAGATACCAGTTCAGCTCACTAAGGAAGCCATGGTTTTAGTGTCTGGCAGTAACTGCACAGAAATGAGAAGAAAACCAAACTCTATTATTCCTCACGTACTGCAAAGGCAAATCAGTGCAGTGAGTTTATATAGCAGTGTGCTAGTTCCTCGGGCTGTTAGCATGGAGGACCATCTTATGGGGAAGTCTTCCTGGGCATCTGTCAAGAAAAGTGGATAGACATCCACACAAAACCTTGTCCACCATCCCTAGCAATGGCATTCATATAAACCAGAGTATGGAAATAAGCCAAGGGCTTACACTTCATGAGTCAGCAAATGTGTTTTATGTATAGAATGGAATGTATACAACCACAGGTATGTTGTACTGATACATGCTACAACATGGATGGATCTTTAAAATACACTAAGTGGTCAGAATAGGCAGGTATACATAGGTGGAAAGTAGATGATGGGTTGGGTAGGGATGGGAATCTGGACATGTTGGAAGAGGCCTGCAGATAGGAGCTGGAGCTCAGAGTTTCTTCAGGGACGAGTGACATGTTCTGAAACTGATTATGTTGCTGGGTAATATGTGAATAGGCTAAAAACCCATACACACCGAATTTGCAAATTATAAGATACTTGAATTATACTTCAATAATGTTTTTGCTGATAAAATATAATTCATGAAGCAGCGTATTTTTTTTTGTCTATACTTCTAGAATTAAGAATCTAGCCCTCGGCATGTCGGTTTGAGTTATGCTTGTGCAAATAAGCTGAGATCACCATCTGCTTTTAGAAGGGAATTTCATTTGGTCTGGATGAAAAATGTCCTGTTCACTTCTAAAATACAGAGGCATAAGTTTCATTTGTCGGTTACCAGCATTATGAAGCTGATGGCTAGAAAGGTCAAAGGACGTGAAATAGGAGAGCACATTCTTTGGCCTTTTTTCACCTTTAAACAGGTGTGTTCTGCCCCCAGAAACAGTTGGTGCAAACTTCGGCGCATTTTTTTTTTTTTGGTTTGTTGATAAGGTGGTAGAAGAGACTATTTGCAGAATGTATTCCTGTCTACTGAATTATAATCTACAACTTATTATTCTTACCCAGCTATGAAAACAATTGTAGGCCATCTCACCAGAATCTTCAAGAGCGGGTCTGAAAGCCAATTCTGTTTGCCTCTTGTCTCCTTTGCCTCTGAGCCTTTCCAGTTAATAAATCTGAAAAAATGTATTAGTCACAGTGGTTTGGAGTCTGCTTTCCTAAAGCTGTGCTTCCAGTGTGCCCTTGCTCCTCTGAACTAAAATTTCCCTGCTCTTTGCTGTCTTTCACCCCATGCTTTTCCAGACCGAAAATGTCAAAGTATCAAGCAGATGGAATTACAGTTGGAGCACTGGTTTGGTAGAGAATGACTCCATGCTTTTAGCAAATGTGCACTTGCATTATTAAAAAAAAATGGACTATTAACAGAAGATTCATTGAATTTGGTTTTCTGTCCTAATAATTATATTTAGATAAAATATATGATACGGTAAAATAAATGCAACTCTCTGCTGTGGAGCCCAGGCAGTTTTAGTGGGCTTGAATTTATTCTTTTTTTTTAAGTTACATTTCAGAGGAGAAAGGTTTCAAGTCCTTGTACACTTTAGTACAGAATTTTTGTTTGTTCATTTAATTTGGCCAGAGGTGATAAAGTGCTTCCTCTTACCCTGTTTAAGGTAAGAATGAAAGGCCTCCTGCCTGCTCTTCTCCCTACAGGGCATCAGGCAAGGACAATTTGTTATGCATCTTGGAAGAAATGGAAGACATGGCTCTACAGTTGCTTATAGGCATACACATCGCTATGCTGGAAAGGACAGTCTTTGATCTTTTATTTTTGCCACTTTACTTCACATCGCAGAGCGTAGATAGGAAGGACTTGGGAGGGATGCTGAAAAAGCTAGTGACCACGAGCCAGGTCTCCAGGCTTCCATCACTGGCTCCACCTCTGAGTGTCCTCCCCAGTACTTAGTCTATAGTTATGATGTGTCCTTCACTGAACAACTATTTTTCATCACATGCCATATATGGTATTATCTAGATGCCTGAGCTTGTTGGATCTTGGCTTCCTCATCTGTAGAATGAAATATTAAATATGAGCACTAACTATGAGATTTCTGGTAAGATCCAGAGAACAGATGCTAACATATCTTATGTTTATAGTGCCCACCTATTCTCCCCAAATCCCTGAATCTGAATCTTTTATTCATGCTTGCACAGTTTTTCCTACAATTCTTTCTGTCTGAGATGACTCTTATTGTTCTATGGTGTTGGTTAACTGTCTTCAACTTAACAGTGCCATTTTTATCCTTCCCCCTTCTTTATCCTTCTTCCTGTTCTCCCTCTTCCTCTTCTGCAATATTAGGGGATGAACCCAGAGCATCACACAGTCTAGACATGTACTGTGCCCCTAAGCCTTATTTTTGCTTTCTTTTTACTTTTGTTTGAGACAGAATCCCATTAAGTTACCCAGGCTAGCCTTGGACTGTCTCTGCAGTCTAGGCTAGCTTTTGACTCACTCTATAGCCTGGGCTGGCCTTGGACTTGCTCTATAGCCTAGGCTGGCCTTGATTTTGATAGTCTTTTGCATCATCTTCTCAAGTAGCTGGGATTAAAGGCCTATCCCACTGGACATAGCTTGAAGAGTTTGAACTGAACATGCTTTTAAGTAAACAGTGTGTATATATGTGTGCATTTGTGTGCTTGTCTTCGTGAATATGTATGTGTGTGTCTGTAGTATGATATCAAGTTAACCAATGGGCATGTAGTATTAGAAAGTTTATGATGTACTTTCATAATTCCACAGGGCTTGGAAATTCCTTCTGCTCTTCATAATGGATGTTTATTTTTACATTGGAAAACCAGATATGATTATATGGTTTATTTTACTTATTCCTCATTGCAAGAGAAAGCAATGGCCATATATCATGGTTTCTGTGGTTGTCCAGTAGTCAGTGACAAATGTTCTTGACTGCAGATGCAGAAACGTCACTGTACATCCTGTGAGGCTCCCCGTGATGATGGTTATTACTGCTTCGGCCTTGCTCAGAGCCGAAGCTCTTCTTCACGATGGGAGATGGAGCCCAGAGAACTCCTATTCTCTCTCCTCTCCTCTACTCCCACTAAGAATATAAGTAGCCCAAAGGACATATCTGCCTGAGCCTACATCTTTCTCCTTGGCCTCCATCTAGAATCCCAGAATTCCCTGCCAGCAAGAGTTCTATGAGCCTCAGCCTCACTGTAGGCAAATGCACCTTGGCTGAGGAATGGTAAGAAATGGAGGTGAGGATAGACGTGTGAATTGTAGAGGGAAGAGGGAAGTGGGAACCAGATTATGCTAATATAGGAGCTAGCCTGGGAGTCTGTGTTAACTGATCATTATATCCTGTATGTCTCTGTGAGTGCCCACCCCATTCTTGAAGGAATAAAGGTATATGATGGACACCTGTGGATCAATTTCACCTAAGAAAAAATGTTTTAGTTTAGTTCAAATCAACCTTGCATCCCCTCCACCCTCCTTCCATCTTATTAGTGTTTAATGACACATCACATCATGTTCTCGTGTTTAGTCCTAGTTGATTCTAATCCCCACTTCCATAGGGTACTTTATGTGGTCTATGGTCCTGTTCCTGGATCTTTCTTATTCTTTTTCTCTCTGCCTGATCCAAATCAACAAGAATCTCATTTGCTTCAGGAAGTGCTGTGCTGATGTAAACAGCTTAATTAATTAATTGGTCATATTTTTAATGCTCCAATTTTCTAATTCAAATGTCCTTTCTTACAATCAGAGGGTTAATCATATTTAAATACAAGCTCACTCAAATTGTTATTAACAGGAAAACAGCCTCCATAGTTGGACAGAAACTCTGATTGCCCAGGCTTTAGGGAGGCTCATCCATGAGGTAGTCTTGATCTTGCCCATTCTGCTTGACTTTCTCTCATCTTAATTTTAATTGCACTGTTTCTGTTACCTTCCCCACAGACCATGTGAGATTCTTCTCTACTGAAAAGTCCAGCATTTTAAAATGTGCGTTTTCCCTCCTATTTTGCAGTCTAACAAAAGGGAGATGAACAGATTAGAAGCAACACAGAAGCTCGGCTCACTAGCACTGCTTCACTTTCACCCAGTTGTTGAAATCTTATGAAACCCTGGGTTTTCAGTAATCATGTAAGACAACAATTATCTCAGTAGGAATAGGTGGGAGCAGGGGCTAGAAGAGTTCAGATTCAAAACAACAAAGTTATTTTAAGGAGCAACACTAATGATCCTTGGCTGAAAGTCCAGGTAGGCTGCCAGGGAAGCTTTTGGTTGGCAGACTTGATGCCCTTCAAACCATACCACATTATGGCTTGCACCTGTGGGAAATGCTGATCCTGTAGAGCTACTGGGGCAAAGAAGAAGCCAGGACAGGGATGGGATGCTGCATTCTGGTTGGGGAGCATCAGGCAGGAGCACCACCCACAGGAAGCTGGGCTAAATGCATTCCTCAGAGAGATTTGAAACAGAACAGCCTGTGGCTAAGACTTCCGTTCAAGATCAGAAGCAATCGTCAAGTGATTTGGAAAAAAAGGTCAGACAAGCACTGTAGCAAAGGCAGACTTCTCTGTAAGGGGTAAAGGTTAGAGCTGCCTGAGGGTGAGCCCAGCTTGCTTTGGACTAATCTCCTGAACAGTGTGACTGGAAGCTGACGGCTGTTTGCTGTCTTGGGTGTAGACCTTGTTGTTTAAAAAAGTCTATGGAGGAAAATTAGTTGAATAATTATGTATTGTTTTAATGGTCAGGGTTGTGGTTTGGATGAGAAGGGTTGCATAGGTGCATATTTTTGAATTCTTGGTTCCTAAATGGTGAACCTATTTGGGGAGAATTAGGAGAGATGGCCTTGTTGGAGGAGGTGTGTCACTAGGTGAGGCCTCTGAGGTTTGGAAACACTTGCTCCATTCCCAGTTAGCTTTTCTGCCTTTTAGTTGTGTCTGAAGTTGTGAACACAGCTGCTGTCCCAACATGTCTGCCTACCTCCTGCTATGTTCCCGGCCATGATGGTCCCAGACTCCAACCCTCTGAAACTATAAGCACCAAATAAATTCTTTCTTCTATAAGCTGCCTTCATCACGGTGTCTTATCACAGCAATTGAAAAGTAACTAAGATAATCAACAAATTATATAAGTCTATAATGGAAAGCATTCAAATATTTGATAAAATTAATATAATTCTTCACTCTTGAATAAGTATGCAGGTCAAACTTCCAGAAAACAGCCAAAGCACAATGTTATCTTTAATTGTGTTTTAGACTGTTTTAAATTTTAACTATTAGATTCTTTTCCATGTATCAGTAATTACTTTTGAAATTTTACATGTTGTGGGTTAATTAGAAAGATTGTCAATGGTTACACGGTTCAGACTGGCTCAGTTATAATGTGAGGGAATTACTGGATTCTTAGTTGAAGAAACAATGGTCATAAAATATGTTTTAAAAATTCGAGAACTGACTGTGTGCTGCATGGACTTTCTGGAATATGTAATGTAATGGGACACATTATAAAAAAGGATAAATAATTGTAGTAGGTGTTTTTTCTCCTTTGGGGGAGCCACCACCTAGCACCCAAATAAAGACACAGAGGCTTCTTATTCTTTATTACAAATGGCTGGCCTCAGCTTAGGCCTGTTTCTAGCCAGCTTTTCTAACTTAAACAATTCTGTTTCTCTTTATCTATGTTTTGCCTTGGGGCTCTTCCTTCCTTCCTTCTTTCCTTCCTTCCTTCCTTCCTTCCTTCCTTCCTTCCTTCCTTCCTTCCTTCCTTCCTTCCTTCCTTCCTTCCTTCCCTCCTTTCCTGATTCCTCTGTGGTTGGCTAGCTGGCTGGCCCCTGGCATCCCTGCCTCCTTCTTCTTCACTTCTCCTCTCATTTCTCTCTTCGTTCTTAGAGTTCTCCTTCTATTTATTCTCTCTGCCCACCAGCCTACTTTTTCTCCTGCCTAGATGTTGGCTGTTCAGTTTTTAATTAGACCAATCAGGTGCCTTAGGCAGGCAAAGTGAAAGAGATGCAACACATCTTACATAAGTGAACACACATCCTTACATCATTAAAAAATGCAGTATAAACACATGTAATACATCTTTGCCTATTTAAATTTCCACAACAAATAGCTGTTTTGCTGTCTAGAATGGACATTAAGAAAGACTTTCAAAGCATTCTGTTTTCAATTTTTCTTTTCATCCCTTTACAAAGTTCACCAAAGTCCAGCAATTTTGTCATGAAACCAAATTGTAAAAAGGAAGAAGAAAAGATTACAATACATGGCTCGTTAGACATGGTATCATAGAGGATGGCCTAACTTATCATTACTAATGCACTGAGCTACTGATACCCACACAGAGAGCCCCACTTTAAAGCTTTGGCTTGCATTCTGTTAGTGTCCCTTGTGGATGCTGGAGCTGTGTAGCTGCCCTGACCATCTGACTCTATCATGAGAATTCAGGGATATGACCACTGATGGCCTGTGAGAAAGCCATTTTCAAAGAAATTAAAAATTTTGAGAATAGCAGCAATTTTTTTTAAAAAAATCAGTATGTGCTGTGGTGTTATATACAGAATCTGACTATGGCAGTAGATGTTCTAAGTAGCCATGGAAGAGTGCATTTAGAAACAAGGGTTAGATAATCCGAGAAATAAGATCTCAGTGAGGCAGTGGCAGGAAAGGGGATAACTCTGTGTCTTTTAACACGGCCATATAAGTATGTATTTGCTAATATCTACTTAACTACACACCTACTGTGCTTACTGCTGATGCCATAGAAATATCTACCCTTTAAAGAGAGTCCAGATTTTTAAATGCATAAGTATGATTGTCATGCATGTGTAAGTGTCCAAGGAGGCTAGAAGAGGTGTTGGACATTCTGGAGCTGGAAGCACTTGTGAGTTCTAGGTCCCTCTTCCATCCATGGGTGCTGAGAACCAAATCCCCTTTGGAAGAACAGTGAGCGCTCCTAAGAACTGGAGACTTTATTCATGTCTCCAGCCTCAGCTTCTGTTTTTTTAAAGCATATTCTCAGTTTATTTTCTTTCTCCTCATAGGCTAGGCTTTCTTCAGGCCCTAAGGACCCAGGTCCTTATGTTCAGCCCTTCCCTACTTGAGAAAGACAACTCCTAATAATCTTTCTGGATGCTGCTGCATTTCAGGTGGTGATGTAATGTCACACACAGATTGGGATGCACCCAAGACACTTTGTTCAGAGACGGTCCCAGAAGCCATGGCTGCTACTGCAATTCAAATAAGAAGTTTCTTTATGGCTTTGTTCTTGGGCATGATCAGAGCCCATCCCTGCAGTGAAAGGCTGGGGTCGCTTTAGGCAGGGCAGTTGTTTTCTTCCTCTATCATCTTCCTTATCTCCCATTGCAGCAAGACTCCATTGGTGATGGAAATTGACAATGTTTTGTCCCTGGCTGATGACAATAGGAGCATTTTGCTTTGTTTATGAAAAGCTTAGTTTTACCAATAAATGATATTCTTGGATATCAGTATGTTACTAATCAACTTATTTGGTGAGTGCTGTTGTTTACTATATCTGAACTTTTCTAAAAATAATGTCTCATCTATTTTTTTCATCTAAAAAGTAAACTGATGATGGTAAATATTTTTTTCCTATAATGGCTACAGTTTATGGCCTAAATACATTTGAATGACTTTCTCCTTCTTGATAAAGGAACATCTTTGCTCAAAATTAGCACTTCAAGTTCATTGTCACATTGTTGCTTACAAATCATACCATAATGCTGGCAGATTTAATTCCAATTTTAATGTGCCTGGCTGGCCATCTGGGCGTATATTCTAGGGACATATTTTAATAAAGGAGTCTTTGAAATCAAGCCTTCAGAAAAGAGCTCTATGCTCTAAGTCTCTGGATACAGGGATGGCATCCTCTCGAATTTCTTTAGGGCCCTTTGCCTTGATCGGAGAGCTGGGAGGAAGGAAGAGAAGCCAGTTACTCACAGTCCTACTGGCTCTCCCAAGTGCATAAAGACGCTGTACTAAGGCTGAATTCTACCCAAGCAATTTTGTTGGGCAGTCTTCCTTAAGAACACTCCCTATTTATTACCAGTATTTCCATTCCCCATTTATTCCATTTAGCTGCATAGGAACGAGTCCCTTCTGAAACTGGCAGCAACAGGTGTGACTCATTCTCTCATTTATCATAGACAGCTTCCTCCTCTCTTTGAGAGTCTATGTCTCAGTACACATCAATCAGGCCTCTTGAACTATATTCTCACTTTTATTTTTTGGATCTGTGCTATACAAGCATGTTTAAGTGCACACAAGGGTAAATACATGCAGGAGTTTGTATTTGTGCATTATATAATACAAGAGATTGTTTTTGTTTGTTTTAAATCCTCGAGTCATTTGGAAATGAAAGATGGAAATAGGGAAAAGTTGGTATGATTAAAAAAAGAACTATAGTTGGGCATGATGACACATGCCTTTAATGGCAGCACTTGGGAGGTAGAGGTAGGTAGGATCTCTGTGAGTTCGAGGCCAGCCTGGTTACACAGTGAGTTACATAGTGGTGACCTGTCTCTAAAAAAGTCAAAACCAAAACCACCCAAAGAACGAGGAAGTAAACTTTCACTTGAATTCATGTGAGCTTTTTATTCATAATGTTGATGTGTTGAAGTCTTCTATCACCTGGTGAGGATGGTGGTGCTTGCCTTTAATCCAAGCACTCAAGAGGCAGAGGCAGGCTGATCTCTGTGGGTTGGAGGCCAGCCTGGTCTACAGAGCTAGATCCAGGACAGCTAGGGCTGTTACACAGAGAAACCCTGTCTTGAAAAAAAACAATAAAAGTATTTTATCAGGATAATCAATCATGACAGAAAGCACATTGAAACTATAGCTGGCCCCTGTATTCTTTTCTGAGTGGTGCTGTGTTGTATTTTAATTTTTATAGGTACTAGTATAGATTTTCACTTACTCAATGATGTCCATTAGAAAAATTGGCTGTGTGACTGATGTTTCATTTCACTTACAATCTCTGATTTTCTTTTATGAGAACTTTTAGAAAATATCCCATGATTAGTGTGCTGTATAGTTTTATGTCATAAGCTAGAGTCATCAGAGAGAAGGGAGTCTCAGTTGAGAAAATACCTCTACAAGATCCAGCTGCAGACAAATCTGTGGGCATTTTTTAATTAGTTATTGATGGGACAGGGCCCACCTCATTGTGGGTGGTGCTATTCCTGGGCTGGTGGTTTTGGGTTCTATAAGAAAAAAGACTGAGCAAGATACTGGGAGCAAGTCAGTAAGCAGCATGCACCCCTCCATAACCTCGGCAGTAGGTCCCACCTCCAGGTTCCTACACTGATTGACTTCCTTCCTGTCTTGACTTCCTTCAGTGATGGACTATGCTGTGGAAGTGGAAGTTGAATAAACTCTTTCTTCTTCAATTTGTTTTGTTTTTGGGGCTTCATCATAGTAATAATAACCCTAACTATGACCATTGGTTGTTTAAAATGTATAAAAATCTAGTCATTTTGTAAGTTGTGGTCTTTCCATCATTAAATTTATATTGAAAACTTAATAAGTTCTAGGCATTTTTTACTGGTGTAGCAAATATAGAAATGAAGTCTGGGTAGACCACACCCCTTCTTACAGAGATAAGTATAAAGTATTTGAGGAATTACTATGTGGAGAATCAGGTGATATTTGGCTCTTTGGATCAGACATTCAGTCTAATTTGTATCTGAAAATCTGACGTGAGAATGACGAGAAGGATCTACATATGCAATGGCTAGGGCAAGGAGGGAGAGATGGCTTTCTGGACCACAGGAATATGACCACAATAGGTCCTGGGAACAGAAGAAAACCAGAAACAGCTATCCAACAATTGGAGACTAAGGTAGAGGGAAATAAGAGAGGAGATGAGGACACTGACAAGATGAGGGCTTTATAAAACAGGTATAGGATTTTCAAATACTTTCTAATTGCATGGAAATCAATTGAGTAACTTAGCCAAACAATGATATGGTCTGATAACAGATTTAGAACAAAGCATTCTTCTACTGTGTGGAGTGAGGAACAAGGGAGGGAACAAAGAGGGAGATAAAGAGGGCTGTTAGGAAGTTACATAGTTGTTTAAGGAAAACAACAACAACAACAACAACAAAAACGCCACGTTGTGCACCCCTTTCATTACAGCTCCGGGGAGGCAGAGGCAAGGGGATCTCTGTGAGTTTGAGGCCAGCCTGGTCTACAGAGAGAGTTCCAGGATAGCCAGGCCTACCTACACAGAGAGACTTTCCTCCCCCAAACCAAAGCAAATAAGAAATAAAATGATGGTATCATGTGTTGTGATGAAACTGAATCTGGAAAGAACCAAAAGGATTCAAATTGATTGGCGTGGGGTGGGGTTAAACTAAGCCTACCTGATCGAGTAGATGTTCTAAGGCAAAAACTGGATCAATTTAACTCTTAATTTACCTTGAACAACAGGGTGAAGGATGCTGCTCTTTGGGAGATGAGGGCAAAAGAGTGGTATAGAATTTTGTTTGTTTGCTTGTTTGTTTGGCCAAGTTAAAATGCTGAGATGTCTCATTGGATCTATGTGGAAATTTTGATATTTGAGACTGAATTTTGAGGATTGGTCAAAGCCAATGGTACACACATAAAAAGCCCCAGTGCAGACGAAGGATTTATAGAGATGAAATGAGATCACCTAGACAGAATATGTACACAAAAAGTGGTGGTGGGGGCCCAGGATTAAGCACTGAAGCTTCCAACTACGTAGTGCATTAAACCAAATAGTGGGATTCTGACGTAGCTGAGAAGTGGGCAGTGTGGTATGCAAGCGGAGTGAGGAAGCTGAGATGAGAGAGAGCATTGCACAACAGATGGACCAGTCAGCTGTCACACACAAGGTCAAGGACACTGAAAGAAGAGCCACGTCCTAGCTCAGACTGCAAGGAAGGGAGCAGGTACTTTGAATTGGCCAGTGGTCACCGGGACACAGTTTCTTTTCAGAAAACATAAGAGAGGTAGAGAGTGATGGTGACATTTATGGTCTCCTCTTTTCAGGGGGTTAATTTTGGAAGAAAAGAAAAAACTGACAATTATTGAAAATATGAGGCCAAAATCATTCACGAAGTCACTAAAGATCTGCGCTTCTGGAACATGTTTGGGTGTCGTTAGGAATGATTAACGAAATAGGAGAAATGGCCAAAGCCAGGAAGAAAGTGTGTAGCTGCAGGAAGAAGCCCTTGATGGTGTGAAGAACATTGACGGGCATGAGCAGCATCCTGTCAGGGCAGCACTTACCTCATAACTTTAGCACGCATCATCACAGATGCAGGCGATTGGTGGACCAATTGGCAGGAGGATCGCCAGGAAGCCTGAATTAAGCATGGGGTGAGATTATCACTTGGGAACATGTGTACATAAAGATGAAGTAGGCGGATACGTAAGGGTGACAGGTGGTGGTGCAGGGAGGAGCAGGAAGGGGAGGAAGGCAACAACTTTAAATAGGAATGAGCCTGTGAAATAGGTATTTTGTTTTTTAAAGAAAGAAAGCAAGTACACTAAGGCCGAACAGTGGGGCTGCCAAACACATTGAGACTCGAGTTCCTGAGGTAGGTTGTTCAGTAAAATTCAGTGCTTTATCCCAGTTAAGACACACGAGAGGAAAACAATTCCACTTTTTCCTTGACTGTTTCCTTTAGACTAAAGTGGAACACTTCATGTAAACACTGGAGTACTATCACAGAGTCCTGAAGTTTGATATGACCTTAGAAACCACACAGTGTTTTTAATTACTCTTTTCCAGGTTAAAAAAAAATTCCTACTGATTCCTTAGATTTTCTTTATAAAGAATTTCAATGTGTGTGTGTGTGTGTGTGTGTGTGTGTGTTCATGTGAATGCAATTGTCTGAGAAGGCTTGAAGAGGGTGTCAGATCCCCTGGAGCTGGAGTTACAGGTGGTTGGGAGCCACCTGATGTGGGTGCTAGGAATTAAACCATCTCTCCAGTCCCCACTACTGACTTCTGTAAACATACCAACCCTGAACTCTGTATCAAGCCTATCTTCTATATACAAGATCACTTTTTCTATACTGTATACATTAGCACAACTTTTGTCGGTTTTTTTTTTCAGATGGAGAACCTCATGTATTTTCAGGAATAGCATGATCAGAGTGATAATGCCCCTCTCTGGCAATCTTTCTATATATATTCTTTTTTTTTGTTTATTTTTTTTAGTTGTTGAAAAAAGAATTTACCGCGATCATTTGCAGGTTTATTTTCTCACTACACCCACTTAGATCAACTTGTTTTCTTGCTCCTTTCAATCAGCTATTCCTAAGTTAGAATAACCCCGAAGGGGAGTATCTGGCATTATTTTTCTTGCATAGTGAGAGTCTGGTACCAAGCAGGGCGCAACTCTTGAATTACCTTAAGTGAAGGCTGTACTAAGTCTGTTTGAGTAGGTGAGAGGTAGACAGGGAGATGGATAATCAGCAGGTAGACAGACGGTGTGATGTCCTAGAGCGGTAGAGCAGAGTCCAAAAGTGTGAATTACCCATTTCTAGAGCTGACACCACTCTAATGCTGCCTTTAAGCGGTCTAATGACCTTAATATTTCTGTTTTTCCTTTCTGCTTTAGTTTGGTTGTGACTGAGGTTATATTATTATCAGGGCTGCAGAAGTGCTGAGGACCTGATGAGCTCTGACAACGCATTCAGAGGCTAAAATGAAGATGCTGGTTTAAAATAGATCAAGCCTCTCCTCTCAGGAATTCTATAGAGGCTAAATATACTCCTCAGAGAGGCAGCCTCTTTCCACCTTGTCTCTGGGGGTTTTAAAGATGTCGGTTTCTATTCTTTCCTGAAATTTCTTCTGTGTTTCTTTCTTATCATTAAGCCAGTACCTCATTAGTGAGCAAAGTACTTGAGAGTTTTCATTAAAAACCAACCACGTCACTATATAACTTATTCTGAGCAGCAAAAGTTTGATCTGAATGAAAAACCAATTCTTTCTTGGGGGTAAAATGCATACGGAACTGGAAATCAGTGTTGTGGCTGCACATATCTTCCCCCAAAGAGCCTTTGCCTCTATCTCCCTGCAGCTACTCTCAAATTCCCACTCCCCTCCCTCCTGTCCCCTGACATAAGAGGTCTTTCAGCCTCCCCCCATGTTGTAATAGGAGCGGCGGGGCTGCGTCTCCAGCTCCCCAGCCACCTGCTAGCTTATGCCTCGAAATAATTACACGGACACTGTATTCTTTTAAACACTGCTTGGCCCATTATATCTAGCCTCTTCTCGGCTAACTCTCGCACCTGGACGAGCCCATTTCCAATCATGTGTGTAGCACCCCAAGGTGCGCTTACCGGGAAGATTCTAGCCTATGTCCATCCTAGGTCGGAGCTGAAGTGACGTGGGAGTGTCATATATCACCCCCGGGCCACTCACTGCAGTCAGAAAACTAATTTCATCTGCAAGACCAGTTCTTTCCAAGCACCTCCTTTGACTTTTTTGTGTGTGGAGAGTACAGTGAGCTCCTAAGTGGACAGGGCTTGGTGTGGTCTGCTTTCGGATCTGCTGTCCTGTTTCTATTCTTTTGTACACATCCCACATGATCATCAAACAGACACATGCACTCTTCCCTAAACATCACTCGCCTTGAAACTCTAGCACACAATTCCCCCAATGTCCATTTGTTGGGTGCCCTGGTTCTTCATTCTTTTAGCTTTCCTTGGGTCCCTCCCGTTGTAATCAAATTTTGCCTTTCTCAATTTGTTTGTCACTTCAAAAATCACTGTGGCTTGTGCTATTACACTGATATAGCTAAGTATTTTTCTAGATCTTGGGTGCTAACACTAAGTTTGAAACTATACTTTTTCTCCCAAGGGTAATGACATGCACCTAGCAGTTTCTAAAAAGAGTAAACAGAGCAGAGAAGAAATAGTTTCATTTAGCAGATACTTTTGAGGAATGATTGTGTTTTGGGCAATGAATGACTCTGTCAGGTGCCATGAATACAACGAGGAGGCTTGGCACAGCCTCTGTCTTCTTGTGTGTGCGTTCTGACTATGAAATGAAGCACATATTTTTTATTTTTTTATTGAGAAAAGGAAAAAAAAACAAGTTTCCGCCTTCTCCCAGCCTCCCATTTCCCTCCCCCTCATTCCACCCTTCTCCCCCTCCTCCCACCCTTCTCCCCCTCCCCCCACTTCTCTCCCCCTCCCTCTCCAGTCCAAAGAGCAGTCAGGGTTCCCTGCCCTGTGGTAAGTCCTAGGTCCTCCCCCCTCCGTCCATATCTAGGAAGGTGAACATCCAAACTGGCCAGGCTCCCACAAAGCCAGCACATTAAGTAGGATCAAAACCCCGTGCCATTGTCCTTGGCTTCTCATCAGCCCTCATTGTTTGCCATGTTCAGAGAGTCCGGTTTTATCCAATGCTTTTTCAGTCACAGTCCAGCTGGGCTTGGTGAGCTCCCAGTAGATCAGCTCCACTGTCTCAGTGGGTGGGTGCACCCCTCGTGGTCCCGACTTCTTTGCTCATGTTCTCCCTCCTTCTGCTCCTCATTGGGACCTTGCGAGCTCAGTCCAGTGCTCCAGTGTGGGTCTCTGTCTCTATCTCCATCCATCACCAAATGAAGGTTCTATGGTGATATGCAAGATATTCGTCAGTATTTCTATAGGATAGGGTCATTTCGGGTTCCCTATCCTCAGCTGCCCAAGGAACTAACTGGGGACATTGCCTTGGGCTCCTGGGAGCCACTCTAGGTTCAATTCTCTTGCCAACCCTAAGGTGGCTCCCTTAACTAAGAATTGTGCTTCCGTGCTCCCCTATCCAACCTTCCTTTATCCCAATCCTCCTTTTCCCCCAAGTTCCCCCCATCCTCCCCTTCTCCCTTTTCTCTCCCAATCTCCCCTTACCCCCATCCCACCCCACCCCCAAGATCCCAATTTTCTCCCCGGCAATTTTGTCTACTTCCCATAGCCAAGAGGATAACTATATGTTTTTCCTAGGGTTCACCTTCTTACTTAGCTTCTTTAGGTTCACCAATTGTAGACTCCATGACCCTTATTTATGGCTAGAAACCAATTATGAGTGAGTACATCCCATGTTCATCTTTTTGGGTCTGGGATTCTTCACTCAGGATAGTGAAGCACATATTTTATTCAAAGCAAACTCTTCCTAACAAACAGCATGCATGTAAGGAATCAGAATGTCCTTGCAGACTGACTAACTTCTATGTCTCATCTTTCAGCACATACCTGGAGGTATAATGGAAAAATGGCATGCTCTGAAAGAATGTTCTAGGCAGAGGGGACAGCATGCTTGAGATCTACTGCCAAAAAAAAAATACCATGGTTCCTTTGAAAAATAACTGTTATATGGTTGGCACTTGAAACAGAGGCATGTCAAGTGCCAAAGGAGGGTCAAACGCAGACGATTTTTTAAGCCATGTTAATAAAATAATCAGAGACTGGAGTGGAAAAACAAAGATTTTAAGAAGAGCATCATGACATCAAATTGGTTTTTTAAATATTTATTTTATAGGGGTGAGTGTTGGCCTGCAAGTATGTATGAGTAACATTGCATGTCTGTTACCCAAGGGTTGAGAAGAGAAGATTGGATCTCCTGGAACTGGAGTTACAGATGGTTTTAAGTCATTCTATAGGCACTGGAAACTGAATCCAGGTCTTCCTCGAGAGCAGCAAGTGCCTTTAACCACTGAGTCACCTTTCCAGACCCACATTACTGTTTTTAAACAACCATTCTGACTTCATTATGAAGAGAGGATGAGAGAAGGGGGCAAAGGGGTACCTGAACAAAAGGAATCAACTATCTTAGGAAACACTGTCAGTGAGTTCCAAGAGACATTGCAGCCTATGAGGTTCAAATGTTCTTCTAGAACATTGGGTTTATGTGTATAAGGGAGGGGAGATGGTCAAGGTTACCTTACAGGCTCCATTTCTTCTACTTGAAAACACTTTGAGAGTTTCAAACAATGTCATACATACCACCCATCACTAAGAAATGATGACATTATCCTGAGGGAAACAACACTACACCATGGGAGGGAAAATTCACGTTTGTACACTCTAGACTTTCAAGTGCTGTCTTCTAGATAGCTGGGAATGAGGCCTGGGGCTCAGGTAAGTGGCACAGCTAGTTATTAAAATCAGAGGCCCATAAACATGTAGAGTAGTAAGCAAGACAATTGATGTGGAAGTCCCCATTTCTGAAGACACCATTCATTGGGGGACACAGGACTCAGGATATGAGCTGGGTCTGACCACACCATCTACCCTGAGGACTAGCTTTCTTTATTTTTATTTTAATCATTTTATGTACATAGGTGTTTTGCCTCCATGTATGCTTGTGCACCACTTTCATGTCAGGTGGTCACAGAGGCCAGAAGAAGGCATCAGACACCTGGGCTTGGAGTTAGCAGACAAGTTGTGAACTTCCTTGTGGATGCTGAGAATCAAGCCTGGATCCTCTGGGAGAGAATCCAGTGGTCTTAACCGCTGAGTGATCAGTCCAGCCCAAAGACTACAGATGTGATACCAATGAACCACAACAAACCTCAGCATTGCAAGATATCCTTAAAGGTGTAAAACTTGCTTAGTAGTAACCGATAGCTGTCTGATTGTACTTAGGGCCTGCTCACAAGGAGGGAAATCATGCTTGGTACTAGAAACCTAGCCAACTAACCAGGGCTGATGAAGCCATAGACCTTAGAGGGGAACCTGCTAGTTACTAAACCAGCCCAATTCTTCACTGCATTCTAAATACTTAATATTGTACCCACTAAGGAGTGACACTCCTAACCCTCACCACAGAAACTTCTCTTTGCAGGAGACTGTTAAAGAAATCCAGAGCTGGTCAAAATGCAAAAAACAATTGATCATGGGCTGCCCAGTCTCAGTGAATGCACCTGCAACATATTTCCTGCATTTAAGGCTCAAGGACCATTTAGGAAAGGAGGCAGAAAGATTCTAAGAGCCAGAGGACCAGGAAATCTGCTGTGAGATTGTGGTTCCTAGAAATGACAAGAAAATTTCACTCATAATACCTCAAAAACATGACTGTCCAAACAAGCCCTGGACAAAGACATCCGTAGGAGGAGAGCCCATTAGATTGTCCTGGCTGCCCAGAACTGAAATAATTACACAGACACTGTATTCATTAAATCACTGCTTGGCCTATTATCTCTTGCTTCTTATTGGCTAACTCTTACAGCTTAATTTAACCCATTTCTATTAATCTGTGTATTGCCACAAGGCTGTGGTTTAACAGATAAAGTTCCCAGTGTCTGTCTCTGGCGGCTCCTTGGCTTCTCCCTCTGACTCTGCCTTCTTCTTCCCAGCATGCCATTTAGTTTTCCCCACCTACCTAATGTAGGTATCAACAGGCCAAGGCAGTTTCTTTATTCATTAATGGTATTCACAGCACACAGAGGGACTCCCACACGAGACACCAATAAACAGTGCTACTGCGGAGGAGAGTTACTGGACCCCTTCCCTAGACAAAGAACTATAGACAACTAAGGGGGGCTAAGAGTGGGAGACTCATTACACAGCACATAGCACAGTGGATTTTTATTCTTTATTAGCTGCTGATATCAGACAGGCTCAAACCTGGCATAAAATCCACCTTATATTGTCTTTTTTTCTGGACTCTTTCACATTTTCCAGTTATTGAAGAAGAATGGAAATTATGACATATGAACACTATGTGACTGAGAACACTTCTGGAAGTCGTGGAACATGCACCCCAATGTGTGGAAGTCCAGTTACCTCACCAGAAGAAATCGCTTAAACACATTCAGTGTCATGGTTACGACATAGTGCAAAAAAGCTCCCCTTGGCTCCTGATTGAGCAACAACCCTCACCTGCAATCACAGGCGCTTAATAAGCAGTTGGGCAACATCAGACACAAATCGCTTATCTTATTAGAGTGAGCATATGTTTTTCTTTCCTACAATATGGTAATGTATTAAGTCCATCATAATGGGACCTCAAGTTCTTACTCAGAGTGTTTAGCATTTATTAACATAATTAGCACAGCACCCTTTCCTATCATGTCAACACACCAAACTGAATTTTTTTTTATTTACTTTCCCAGCTAGCATAGAATATTACTAAGGATCTAGAGGTAGAAAAAGATAGAGTTTAATTTGAAATGGCTTTATCTCTCTCTAGTGGGTACAGAGAAAAGCCTGTTTGTTTCAAAGAAATATTTATGCTTAGTTTCTTTCTATGGCCTTTACTTTATAATATGCCTTTCTTTACCCAGTAACTATGCTAAATAGAGCATGTATTTTCTTACACTTCCATATGTTTCTTCTCTCTTCCATCTTGGAGTTTGTTGTGAATATACATAATCCTTGCTTGTCTTTTTTAGCAAAGAATCGAATTTCTAGGACTGGTGCTGAATTCCATGATTCAATATTGAAAAGTCCCAGACTTGAAGAAGGAATCTATGATTTCCAAAATAAAGTATTTCTTCGTCATAACAAAAGTCTCACCATAGGAAAGAGATTTGTTTAATCTCACTCATTTCATGGTTGCCACTCTTTCATGGAGTTTCTCAGGCACAGGTCTAAAGTGTTTCTGAGCTCAACCTGAAAATTTAGAAGACTATATTGGTAGGCTTACCGTAATTTAAGCCTTTCTGTATAGAATAGACCAAACTTACAAATTTCATTTACTACTAATGGAGACATGGCAGCATTTAGAGTTGACAGTACTGGACTCATTGATTGGAAATACCTTAATGACTGTTTACATTTCTATGCTCTTGGGATCATTTCACCAAAGAGCTATCGACCACAGGGTCAGATTAATAAAGTATTCCTAAAATTATAAAACTGCAGTGGATCATCCTAGAACGATGAGGTAAAAATGGTCCTGGATATTGGAGTGTCAATGTCATGAATTCAAACATTCCCTAAGTGTTTTATTATTTTAAGGAAATGATGAAACCTTGGCGTGGGAGGATGTTAAAAACAGGTGTAATACATGTAAATGCATCCAAGTCCTCTTGAGATGAGCAACACGCTGTAGAACAAGCTCCATACCTGAAGTCATGATCATCATGACTTCTCTGGATCTAGGACATGGCTACTCTCTCTTGCAAATTCTTAAATGCAGCTTTCAAATTCAATTCAGCTCCTTTCTCTCTTGTCAGCCCCACCCTTTCAGAAGGAATCTTTTCTGTGATCTTTGCTACCACAGCTAAGCCAAACTGTCCTTCCATCCTATGCAGTACTTGGGTTTCTTGCCTCCACAGTTTGGAAACTGGCCTCTAGGATTGGTTTCAACTCATTTTCCTTAGCACAATTTTTTCTTTCTAAGAAACAAACTTTCGTATTTAATTTTATCCAGCTCTTTACGACCAACCTCTCTTTTCATCTGCATTCCTTGTGTGTGAGGAAAAGTCTATTGTTGTTTTGTGATGTTAGTCTTTGCACCTGAAACTCTGGCCAAGTCATTGAAATTCATCCTGTCTCCAGATTGAGTATAACTTCATTGCTGTCTTTCTCGTGAGTTTGTCGTTGTGATGACATGGAATAATGGCTGTATGGTATGGAGAACATGGAGGACATGTGGTAACGTTACCTTAATTATCACATGAAAGCAAGTTTCACATTCTGTGTATGTAAGTGGCAGAGACTTCCCTAAGCTTTCTCTTGTGCTCAGCACACACAGAATAATCACTTTCAGGAAGTACTTTCAGGAAGTGTATAAAGCCGGGGTTTCAGCAGCAGATGTATGAAGTGGTTGAGGGAAAAATTTTACTATAGTGATGAAGGAGAGTATAGCCAGAGGCACCTGAAAAAGTCTAGATCAAGGAAAGAGTCAAGAGAGCACATGGCCTAAACTGCAGGGTTATATAGGAATGAGATGCTGTGGGAAGGGGACTCATAGTTGGAGACACTTAGGGTAGAGGGCAGGGTGAGAAGAGCTGGGCCAGCATGCAAGCATAGACTCTGTAACAGGTACTTGGTAACGGAGATGCAGTGAGAACCTGGAGGCCAGCATGTGCTTTGGTATGCTAACAGGTATACCTGGCATGCTACAGCAAGCCTTTTGTCTTCAGTCTCATTTGGACCTGACCAATACAGAGACCTCTCTTTCCTACCTGTGAGAATGTTTTAAGTGACATGGATTTTGTCACCATTCTTGGAGGTTGATTTCTACGGCTTTCTAGATAATTACACAATACAAATTGTTGATCGCTGTTTATTTTTTATTTATTTTGTTTTTTTATTAAAATAGAATTTTATTTTATTTTTTTTAATTTATTTATTTATTAAAGATTTCTGCCTCCTCCCCGCCACCACCTCCCATTTCCCTCCCTCTCCCCCATCAAGTCCCCCTCCCTCATCAGCTCGAAGAGCAATCAGGGTTCCCTGGCCTGTGGGAAGTCCAAGGACCACCCACCTACATCCAGGTCTAGTAAGGTGAGCATCCAAAAATTCGCTGTTTATTTTGATGAAGATATTACTTACTGAAAAATTTGGGGACTTAAACAGTCCCAGCTTGATTTTGTGTCCACACTTATCCAACCCACCCCTGTAGTAGACGGAAGATTTATTGCGGAATATAATTTGATTTCTACAAAGGATGGAATGATTGAAAGTCCCCTTGGCATAGTATCAACCTTTTGAGTTTCCAGTGTAGAAACAGCTGTGAAAGTCAGCTGTAATAAGAAAAATGATTCAGGTGCCGCCACCCCACAAGCTCAATTTTGGACTCATAGTATTTTCTTTTTAAAATTTCTTATTTATTATGTATACAGTGTTCTGCCAGCATGTATGACTGAAGAGGGCACCAGATTTCATTGTAGATGGTTGTGAGCCATCCTGTGGTTGCTGGGAATTGACCTCAGGTCCTCTGGAAGAGCAGCTAGTGTTCTTAATCTCTGAGCCACCCGTCCTGCCCCTACTAACAGTATTTTTTTTTTAAAAAAAAATGAGGAAATAGAAATATAAGACAGTACCAAGTGTTCTCATGGCATACATAGTTCCATGATCAGGATTCCCCCCATTTTTGAAGAAAAGGAAGGGTCAGGGAGGCAAGATTTTTCATTGTTCACTTGCTGAATTTTAAATAACAAAAAGTAAAGGAAATGAAAGGCAGAACCTAGGGACAAAGGAGGTCTTTAAAGATCCTGTCATTAAAGCTGTTTCGCTTGGAAAGTTTATACATCTTCCCTTAAACTCAAACGTAACAATAACTTGCCTTAAGTTGTAATGCATAAACCTGAACAATAACACGCGTGGATCTTGCTGCTGATTAGACAGCAGGACTATTTCTCCTGGATTTCTGTGATGTTCTTACAAGGTACTTACTGCAAACACTGAGCACGCCCATTTTGACAGAACACCCTAGAGATGCTGTGGTTTTTAAGCCCTGGGTGGGAGATTGCATTGCAGGACTGACTTTGCCTTGGACCGGTTCCCGGGGTTTAGTCAGGCGGAAGCCTACCTGGGAACCGAGTAGGGCGGGATTAATGCAGGGCTCCCTCCCACCCCCACCGTCCTGAGAGTGAATGGCCCCGCCCCCAGCTTTGGTTGCTAGGGACGCTCCGCCCTCAGCTTCGGTCTCTAGGGACGCATCGTGTAGCCGCGATGGATCAGGACGAGGGGTTGACGGCCGTGGACAACATCGTCACTCAATTCAACACCTATGAAGACTTCCTGGACTCGCAGATCACCACTATAGACCTGTATTACCTGGAGGTAAGTGCCCGGTCGCCGGACGAGCCGCGGCGGGGCTCGGTTGCCCCCTGGCGGCGGCGGCGCGGATGGTCTTCCAGAAGCTTCCTCGACCGACTCCCGGAGTCCCAGGCCCTCCAAGTGCAGCTGTGCAGCACTGACCGGAGGCTGTGATTTAGGGTTCCTTGTGAAATAGTAGTAAGGAAGGAAGAGAGAAAACGGTGGGAACCGGTTGCTGTCTGCACCTGAGGAAAACCGCAGCTGGTGGGTTCAAGCCCCAGACCCACAGCCTGGGAGGGCCCCAAGCTGTCAGCTCCCTTTCAGGACAAATAACAAGCACCATTTTTGGGGTTCAGCCACAGAGCAGTCAGGGAAGGTTTTGAACCTGGCCAACTCCATCTCTCCTCCAGTGCAAGGCAAGGCAGTCTTGTAACATTTTAGTGTACCTACCATTTTTTAAAATTTCTCCAATTGTATCACTGTTTTTACTTATACGAGGACTACATGATAACTTGTTCGAAAAATGTTTTGCTTCAAAATATATTATGTGTCACGGTATGGAAATAATCTTAGCTGAACAGAATTTGTTCTTTTTGGAATTATCTGTGACGATAAGTGTAAGTGGTATTTCCAACAAAACATGATCTAAAACAGCAACAACAGCCAAGCTTTTAAGTGTATCACACAGATAACTTTTGCAATTGCAATTGTGTATACAGACACATACATAAAAAAAATCAGAGGACAACTTGGAGTAGGTTCTGAACTTGTATTCTGTGGGTCCAGAGATTGAACTCAGGTCGTCGGGCTGAGCAACAAGTCCTTTTTCCCATTGAGCCAACTCCCTGCCTGTTAGACAATTTTTTCTCACCCACAGAAGTTACTTTTAATTATTCCTTACATCTAAGACACTGAAATGACACAAAATGCTGCTTTTCTGTGTTTACAAACTTTCAGATGTTAAAAAAATCCCACAAAAAATTAAAATGTGAGTAGTGACTATCTTAATAAAGTCATCTTTGTAGCCCAGATGGAACATTGCCACACTTAAGGCTAATAGTATTAGCAAAGATTTCAATATATATATAATATATATTGACACAGAATTTCAGTTAAGAAGCTAAAAGCGTTGATGTTGATTGGAGGTAAGAAATTACTGTGCTGTGTTCCACCAGTCAGGACTTTAGAAATCTCCAGAACAGAGAATGGAAGGGAACATTGTTGAGGGAATGACATATGCTCTCAAATCTGGATCTTTTAACTTTGCTGAAATAATATGGAGTTGAGTACTGATACTGGAGCAACTATATAGTGCGGTGGTTGATTATTTCCTTTTAGGGATCAAACTTAAGTCGCCAGGCATAGGGGTTTGTGCATTTACGTCATGAGCCATCTAATGGCACGTAACACGCATTGACTGCAGACGCTCACAGACGATCTCCAATGTGGCTGCAAGGTAATTGCCCATTTAAGTCACATGAAAATTAGACTCCACAGCATTCCATCAGTAATACCACAAGCAACCTACTTATAGACCATTCTATTTCAGGTACATCCTTTTCTTCCTTCCTTCCTTGCTTTTTTAGCAATATTTCATGCTATCCTGGGTCTGCCTTTGCCAAGGCTAACCGTGGAGGGTATTTATTAGGTCCCACTGTGCTGTTTCAGCCAGCAGGATACCGACAAGAGGTCAGAGGGTTGGAAGACAGTGGTTAGAGGATTTATTCCCTGTCATCTCCTATGGTCTGTGGTTGGCAACTGGTCGCATTCCTTAGATTTGTTTGGCCATCATCTGGCTGTGAGTTCCAGCCCCATTTCCAGGTCCTGGGAGCATCTGCTGTTGTAGGAACTTCTTCCTCTCCATCTCCTGGTGTGTGTAATGGTGTTAATCATGGTTTCTGATGTTGCCTGCACCAGGATGGGTCACCACGCTCTGTTGGTTTCCCTGAACTCTGTCCATATCATTGTGAGTGCTATTATTGCTTACAGCCATTCCTTTGAGTTTGCCCAATAACTTGTTGTCATACGACCCTAATCTCTGTCACTGTTTAACATTTCAAATATACATTAAGTATGCAAGTATTGTATGCATATAATAATCACAATGCATCTTACAAGAAGCTTGTGTAGGAAGAAAGGAAGGTGGGGGAGAGATGATGACACCATCTTAAGTATCTGATGAGCTGAGGATGCAGAGCATGGTTTGGGAAGATGAAAGTGGTACTTCTCCATCGCGTATCCTCTTGTGTTTACTAGAAAAAGACAAAACTTTGAAACAACTTTATTGCAGTAGCAGCCAATAAAATTATCTTTTGCTGAGCTAATTAATAATACTTATTATATAAGTTAGTATCATTAAATTAAACTAATCACTTCAGTGAGTGTACAAATCATTGTAAAAATCCTCAGGTAAGAGGTGAAGAGATGTTACGATTATTTAAAGACTTCTCCAGATAATGAATCTCAAGCTTCCTGTCATGCTTGAGGCTCTGGGTTCAATCCCCAATACTGGCAAATTAACACACACACACACACACACACACACACACACACACACACACGAAACAAACCCCAACCAAGTAAACAAAAAAAAAACAGTTCTAGATAGAATTGTAAATGATAGGTAAAAAATGTAGGGAAAGTCTAATAACAGTTTACCATGATTTTATAATAAGCCAACAATTAATAACAACTATGCAAAGTAGTTTTCACATTATTATTATAGAAAATGTTGTTCCTTTTGAAAAAAACTTACAGTACTTCCCCCATGTAGAAATATCAAGTTACCTCATAATTATGAATTGTGACCAGAGAAGAAACTTAACCAAGAATATCTTAGTCTTAACATGTCTGAAATTTTATCGTAAGGATAAAAATCAGATACTTGAGCCTGATCTCCTTCTCAGTGTCTCAAAAGCATGTACAAAACCCACATTCTGTGTGTTTACACTACGTGTCATTCAGTCTTAGTTACAGTAACTTCAAAAGCTTTGGGTATTAGACTGAGGCGAGTAGAGAAGTGGAAAGGATTCCCAAGCAGAGTGTGTGAAATGAGAAGAAAATGGAGCTCGTGAGAAATGTAGACGAGTAGCCATTACATGTGGCCTGGGCATGGAAGCAGGACCCAAGGACCTCAGTGAGAGGGAAACAGGGAAGAAGGAGAAGAATAAGAGAATAGGAAGGTCCAGAAGATAAAAAACAGCTTGGAAATGTAGGTTAAAACCCCTGAAAAATGTTTATACAATGTAGTGGAAACTAAGTCCAATAAATGCTATTATTAAAAGCAGGTGGGGCACCCACCAAACAACTACATCCTACATTTCAGCATCCATGCAGGAGAAAAGTAGAGGAAAACAGTGGAGCATCCAATGGACCACAGGCTGAGAAAGCTGTTGTATGGAAGCAGGTGGTCTCATATGGAAGCAAGTGTTCATCTGAATGCAAGCAATGGTTAAGTTAGAAAAGGCACATGAAACCAGAAGGTATTCTATTGGTAGATACTCGAGTACACAGCATCTCTGCTGAGGAGTAGTAAAGGAGTCAGAACAGGGTGGAGTCTGGGATGTCCTTTAAAAATTTGTTTGTTGTTTTATACAACAATATACTTACCATATTCCTATCTCTCCTCCAACTCCTCCCAGAGGCCCCCACTTTAATTTTATGCCATTTTCTCTCTATCTCTAAGAAATGAAACAAACAAAACAAAGTGAAAATGAAACAAAACAAAAATGAAAATCAAACTAAACAAAAAATAATTATCTGTGAGACAAACATTACCCAAACAAACCTGAACAAATAGCACACAAAAAAAAACCCATGAAGTTCATTTTGTGTTGACTGAATAACCCTGGATTTGGGGCTTGCCCTGGAGTGCAGTTGATATACCCCGTGGCACTTTTTGAGAGAAAGTGCCTTTTCCCAGCAGGTATCAACTGAAAGTAGCTTCTTGGTTAGGGTTGGGACTTTGTGTTCACCTCCGATTGCTAGTGCTGGAATTTTGCCTGGTTTGACTCTGTGTAGATCTTATGTATGCTGTCATAATCTCTGAGACTTCATTTGTGTTCCAATCCTGTCATGTCTGGAAGATGCTGGTTCCTTGGAGTCATCCATCACCTCTGACTCTTGGAATCTTTCTTCCTCTTCTTCTGTGTAAGTCTTTAGGCAAGAGGTTTGATTAAGACATCCCATGTCACAACTCTAGAAGTGAGATTTGAGAGAATGGAGCCTAAAATTGAGGCAGTCTAAAATCTCATGCAATAGATAGCTTCGTTCAGAACAACAGACAATTTATGCTCTGAGGGTTAAAAGGTATTATATAAATAAAGTTCTCCTGAGTTCAAGTTGTATACAATCATAAGGACAAATTATGCATGCCAAAGCATTTTTTTTCATAGAGACAAAAAGTATAGTTTAAACATTTAATTGAATGCCAACAGCAAGCAATAATGAGTAATCTGAAGTAAATTAACTCCTATCTGCTATGCCTGGGAGAAGCATAAGAATACAAAAAAAGCCAGTTCCATGTTTTGAAGAAACTGAGATCACAAGACATTTGTCTTGTTTTCTTGGAATGTTCTCACAAGCCCTCAGAATTCTCTTCACGATTCAACTCCTGGGCCTTGTTCTGACACTCCCATTTAGACCTGAGTGCTCCAGCGTCCCTCACTGTCTGCACATTGTCCATTTGCATCTCTCTGTGTTAATTACCATCTACTACAAGAAGAAGCTTCTCTTATGAGGGTTGAGAGATGCTCTGGTTTATTGATACAGCAATATATCATCAGGACTCATTTTATTGCTCTGTTCCTTTAGTAGCTTTTCTTCTAGGACCATGACCTTTCTAGTTTCAAGTTCTTTTTCTCGTGTTAGCAGTGCCAGGTATGGCTTCCATCTCATGGAGTAGGCGTAAATACAACAAGAAAGTGGTTGGTTGCTCCTATAACGTTTGTGCCGCTATTGCACCATTATATCTTTCAGGCAGGTCTCTGTTTCAGGTCACAGGGTTTGTACCTGGGTGCTGTTGGTGATTACTGCTCTCCTCCAGTAGAGTTCAGAGTATCTTTTAGCTCCATGAATGCTGTTCAGTTAGGGGTGACACACATGCACACACACAAGTTTGCTCACCAGCTCAACTTCTTGATGTTCCATAACGTGATTAATTTATAAGTCATTACCATAAGGTTAAGGTGAGTAAGGAATATCTTTGGGGCTAGTCCTTGAAGCTTTTGGGGAGTCTTTCTTTGGTCAACAGTTGAACAAGATTTAGCCCATTTCTAATATTGGAGGTTTTACTTGGTGGTGTAGGATGTCTAGTTGGAGAATTGTCTCTGTCATTATATGGTGATTCCACTTAAGTTCCTTTCTATATGTATACATTTAAGGAAGCTTCTGAAGTAATAGGTTTCCATGTAGTTTTTCAAAAGGTCTTTAGTGTTCCTTGTGTTTCCCGGCATTTCCTCCTTTACCCTTCTGTTACCATTTAATCCTATTTTAGTTTTCCCTTTATCTTACTAAAACACTAGTCTATTTCTCCTTCCTTAGAAGACCTCCTTCTCTCTGCCCACTTCTGTCCCTTGCTGGTGGCTTAACCTCTGTAATTATTTGGATTGAAACACACACACACACACGTGCCCACACACAAACATATTAAAAGCTAGTATTCACACATAAGAGAAAAATGCATATTTGAATTTTTGTGTTTGGGTTATCATCCTCAGGTTGATTGTTTCTAGCTCCATCCATTTAACTCATTCAGATAATAATTTCTTTTTTCTTAACAGCTGAATAATAATTCCATTGTATAAATACACCACATTTTCATTATACATTTATCAGTTAATCAACATTCAGATGGTTTCTAGTTTCTGATAATGAATAGCTCAACACTGAACATGGATGAGCTAATACTTCTGTAATAAGTTGTGAAGTTTTTGAGTACATACCCCAGAATGGTAAGGCTGAATCTTATGGTAGATATATTTTAAAGTTTTGAGAAATCTAAACACTAAAGTACATAGTGGCCACACCAGTTTGCATTCCCACCTGCAGTAAAGACGTCTTCCCCCTTTCCCATAACCTCGCCAGCATGTGCTGTTATTTATTTTATTGATCTTGGCCACTCTGATTGGGGTAAGATGAAATTACAAAATAGTTTTTATTTGTATTTCCTTGATGGCTAAGGATGTTGAACATTTTAAAAATTGTTTGATGTGGGATTCCCCTCTGTGTGCTGTGAATACCATTGGTTAATAAAGAAACTGTCTTGAGCCTGTGATAGGGAAGAAATGAACTAGGCAGGAAAAACTAAACTCAACGTTGGGAGAAAGAAGGCAAAGTTTGAGAAGCCATGTAGCCCTGCTGGAGATAGACGAATGGAACTTTATCCGGTAAGCCAGAGTCACATGGCGATACACAGATTAATATAGATGGGTTAAATTAAGATATAAGAGTGAGCCAATAAGAAGCTATAGCTAATGGGCCAACCAGTGATTTGAATAATATAGTTTCTATGTGTTTATTTTGGGGCTGAGCGGCCTGGAACCAACAAGTGGCTTCCTCCACCAATTGTTTCTCAGCCATTTGCGTCTCATCTTTTGAGAACTTGGTTTCATTTTATACCCCTGTTTAACCTGGTATGTAGTAATATGAGCGCAGCGGCGGGGCTACGTCCCCAAAACCCCAAGCCGCCTGCCCTGCCCGGCTAGCTTATGCCCCGAAATAATTACACAGACACTGTATTCATTTAAACACTGCTTTGGCCCTTAGCTCTAGCCCTTACTGGCTAATTCTCACATATTAATTTAGCCCATTTCTAATCATCTGTGTAGCGCCCCTAGGTGCGCTTACCGGGAAGATTCTAGCCTAAGTCCATCCTGGGTCGGAGCTTCATAGCGTGCGTCTTCCCTGGAGCAGGTAGCATGGTGTCTCTCTGAAGGCGTCTGCTCTGGAGAGGAGAGCTGTCGAGTCTGACCTTACTTCCTCTTCCTCCCAGCGTTCTGTTCGGTTTACTCCACCCACCTAAGGGTGGGCCTATCCAATGGGCCTAGCAGTTTCTTTATTGCTTAGCCAATGAAATCAACAGATTGATATATGACACTCCCACATCACTTCCCCTTTTTCTGTTTAAACAAAAAAGAAAGGCTTTAACTTTAACATAGCAAAATTACACATAACGAAACAGTTATCAAGTAAAAGTTACAATAATCTTTATCATAACTAAGGAAAACTATAACTATAACTAACTATTCTTAACTCCATCAAAGACTCCAGAAAGATACAATACTACATAAGCAAACAAGAAAAAAGCAACTTTCAAAACTCTAGAAATGACAGAGACATCTCGCTGCCTGGACAGTCACCCAAAGTTCCTCTGTACCGTTGGGGCATCCATCTTCAGCCTTTAGGCCCATGGTATCCAGCAGACATTTCCATAAAGCAGGAAAATTCAAAGTCAGTTCAGTCACTATCTGTTGTGTTCTGCATAATGTCTCGCAGACTCTTTCATGAATCAGGAACCCCGAAAGATCATCTCACCTTAGGCAAGTTCAGTAGTCCTCTCTCTGTGGGTTCTCTGTGTTCAGTTTATGCAATAGTCCAGGCAAGAGCAGTTTCTTGCCCAAATGGCTATCAAACTCCATAAGGATCCTCTTCGATGCCCATCTTCTTCTTGAAGTAGATTGGTGCTGCCAGGAGCAGTGTCTCATTGTCATGAAAAGTCCTAACTTATTAAAACATTAAATGTCCTATTCTGTAATCTTTGAAAGACATGAAGAATGTCTATCTAAAATATATCTCTATATATCTAGAAAATCTAACTAACATGACTACAAGCTTTACTATACCTTAATCAAGATCAAGAAATACATATACATATAACAAAATTGACCTTAAAATCCATACCAATGCAAATTATCCATACCTATATCATTTCCCCCTTTAAATGTAAAAGAACATTTATAAACAATATTTTGGGAACATGGGCGCAGTTTTTTCTCTCCAAACTGCTTCCTGCTGAATGGGGGCGTTGTTAATTAGGTCTTTCATGGTATAACCTGTGTGCTAGTTTCATCTCAGTTGGCAGTTGAGCAAAGCAATTTTCTGAAGATGTTCACAGCAACCCTTCAGGAGGACGTGGTCCATCATACCAAATCGGAATAGAAGAAATGAACAGGGTCTCATCCTCTGTGAAAACAAAATAAGACTCTTTCCAAAGCATCATATCCTTAGACCCAAATTCCGAAGTCAAGATACCTTTAGAACATATGTGTAGGTTCAGCTTAGCAGCCCATATAATGAAATGTCTCTCTGTACTTAGCTCCTTCACAGTTAAAAATTTTAAAGAAAACACAATGTACATAATCCAGACTTTCTGTGAATTTTCCATCTTTACGCGGCTTATTTTTATTTATATCTATAACTATCTATACTCTGTCTCTTTAAAGACTTTACTTTTACTTTTTTCTTTTTAAACCATTAACTTTATTCTCTATATTCTTTTTCTTCTCTCTCCCAAGCCTACGTATATTCATCCAACAGTGTGATTCATTTAGTGGTCTGAATCTGTCCTATTGTGAATCTGCAATTTTTTACTATCCAGGAGCACTTTTGATTCGCACCTTTAAATCACTAGGCGCTTAAGAATCTAAGCTGTGACATTCCTAAGTTAACTTTTTGCTTTTTGAGCGCATATCTTTGACCTGGAATAACCCTGTAGACCAGGCTGTCTTTGAACTCTCAGAGATCCGCCTGTCTCTGCCTCCCAGGCATTGGGATTAAAGGTGTTTGCTGCTACACCTTGAACTCACAGAGATCTGTTCGTCTCTGCCTTCTAGGCACTGGGATTAAAGGCGTGTGCTACCACACCTTGAAGTCACAGAGGTTTACTTTAAGAATTTTAACTTTTAGTCTGCATATATTTTTAACACACAGTAAACCATTCAGAAATTTTCTCTGTCTTTGAATCTCTCTTTACTGTATATCTCTCTGTTTTTTGACCACATGAGTCTTTAATTTACCAAGCAATCTCAGTAGGACTAAAGCCGTGGCTTTGCCGGCTAGATCCAGTCCATTCCTTAGCTTTCCAGCCTCATGGCGGATATACAGGCTGCAGCCATGTTTATAGCCACACCTCTATGGCGTGTCAAGGTCCCTGCCAGCCAGCAAGCTACAACAGACAACACTCAAGTCCTCTCTTGGTAGCTGGCCCTCCTGCCTCAAACAGTCAGAGTTTGCCCTGGCAGGATGGCCCAGAAAGCCGGCATTTTTAAACGGCAGCTTTTTTCCTGCTACGGCTGAAAACCGAAAAGCATGTGTTCATCTTTTCGTCAACACCACTTAAGTGTTTCGTGGCAGGACCTCTTAATGAGCTGCAGGTTTTGCAGCTGAAGCTGAGTCAGGAAGCCTCTCTTAGATGAGAGTGCTTGCTTGCCTCTAGCAAGCAGAGTAGACCCAAGAAATCGCTACTGTCAATAAAACATGCTTTACTCTTTCCCAAGCTTTTTCAGGCTTTCTGTGGATTCAGTTGGCCACACGTCTGGGCGTCATCTGTAGTAATATGAGCGCAGCGGCGGGGCTACGTCCCCAAAACCCCAAGCCGCCTGCCCTGCCCGGCTAGCTTATGCCCCGAAATAATTACACAGACACTGTATTCATTTAAACACTGCTTTGGCCCTTAGCTCTAGCCCTTACTGGCTAATTCTCACATATTAATTTAGCCCATTTCTAATCATCTGTGTAGCGCCCCTAGGTGCGCTTACCGGGAAGATTCTAGCCTAAGTCCATCCTGGGTCGGAGCTTCATAGCGTGCGTCTTCCCTGGAGCAGGTAGCATGGCGTCTCTCTGAAGGCGTCTGCTCTGGAGAGGAGAGCTGTCGAGTCTGACCTCACTTCCTCTTCCTCCCAGCGTTCTGTTCGGTTTACTCCACCCACCTAAGGGTGGGCCTATCCAATGGGCCTAGCAGTTTCTTTATTGCTTAGCCAATGAAATCAACAGATTGATATATGACACTCCCACATCACCGGTATTTTTGTTTTCTTTTTTTTTTCTGTCCCACAAAACTGTTGAGATCTTTTGTTTTTTTTTAATTATTTATTTATTTATTTATTTATTAAAGATTTCTGCCTCCTCCCTGCCACCGCCTCCCATTTCCCTCCCCCTCCCCCGATCAAGTCACCCTCCCACATCAGGTCGAAGAGCAATCAGGGTTCCCTGCCCTGTGGAAAGTCCAAGAAACCCCCACCTCCATCCAGTTCTAGTAAGGTGAGTATCCAAACTGCCTAGGCTCCTACAAAGCCAGTACGTGCAGTAGGATCAAAAACCCATTGCCATTGTTCTTGAGTTCTCAATAGTCCTCATTGTCCGCTATGTTCAGCAAGTCCGGTTTTATCCCATGCTTTTTCAGACCCAGGCCAGCTGGCCTTAGTGGGTTCCCGATAGAACATCCCCATTGTCTCAGTGTGTGGGTGCACTCCTCGCAGCCCTGAGTTCCTTGCTCCTGCTCTCTCTCCTTCTCTCCTGATTTGGACCTTGAGATTTCTGTCCGGTGCTCCAATGTGGGTCTCTGTCTCCTTTCATCGCCTGATGAAGGTTAATATTCAGGAGGATGCCTATATGTTTGTCTTTGGATTCACCTTCTTATTTAGCTTCTCTAGGATCGCGAATTATAAGCTCAATGTCCTTTATTTATGGCTAGAAAACAAATATGAGTGAGTATATCCCATGTTCCTCTTTTTGGGTCTGGCTTACCTCACTCAGGATAGTGTTTTCTATTTCCATCTATTTGTATGCACAATTCAAGAAGTCTTTGTTTTTTACTGCTGAGTAATACTCTAATATGTATATATTCCATACTTTCTTCATCCATTCTTCCATTGAAGGGCATGATGTTCAGTTTTTTTTAATTCTTTAAATATTCTAGATATTAACCCTTTATCAGTTGTGTAATTGTTAGAGACTTTTTCCATTCTGTATGATGCCACTTTGCTTAAATAATGGTATCCTTTTCTTCCTTTGCTGTACAGGCTTTTTTTTTAAACCTTCACAAGGTTTTGTTCATTAAATGTTGTTCTTAGTCTCCGTGTTAATAGTGTTCCACTCAGAAAGTCTTTTCCTGTGCTAGTGCATCCAATCCCATTCCCTGCTTCTCTTCTGTTAGAGTCAGGGTATCTTATTGAGGCCCTTGATCTATCTAGAGTAAAATTTTGTGCAGTGTGGAAAATATGGATATATTTTCATTTTTCTTCATGCAGACATACAGTTTGATCCACCACCATTTGTTGAAGATACTTTCCCCCCCACTGTGCA
Organism: Microtus pennsylvanicus; assembly: GCF_037038515.1. Classification (NCBI taxonomy): domain Eukaryota; kingdom Metazoa; phylum Chordata; class Mammalia; order Rodentia; family Cricetidae; genus Microtus; species Microtus pennsylvanicus. The sequence goes on along the minus strand of NC_134590.1, from coordinate 9,960,134 downwards.
TTTCAAGTTTATTTGTCAAAAATCATGTCTATAATGTGTGAAATTATGTCTAGGTCTTTATTTCTAGTTCATTGATCAATGTGTTTGCTTTCATGCATATAATATAGTTTTTAATACTATAGTTCTGGGATGGTGAAACTTTTTCAGGAGTTTTCTTATTAGGGTGGTTTTAGCTATTCATACTTCTTTGTGTTTACATGTGAAGCTGGATACATTATTTTTTCAATTTCTATAAAGAATGGTATTAAAATTTTTATGGGAATTACACTGAATATGTAGAAAAATTTTTGGTAGTATGGTCAAATTCACAGTATTAATCTTACTTATCAATAAGCATGGGGAATCTTTCCATCTTCTGATGTCTGCTTCAAAGTCTTAATATTTTTATTGTACAAGTCTTTCATTTGCTTGATTAGAGCCATCCATGATATGTTTTTCTGAGCCAATTGTGAAAGGTTATGTTTTCATGATTCCTTTAATATCTCCATGACTTTTATTATAAATGGATGTTGGATTTTGTTGAGTGTCTTTTCTGCATCTCATGAGATGGCCATGTAGTTTTTTGTTTGCTCGTTTGTCTTTCAGTCTGTGGTGGATTACATACATTTATTTACATATGTTGAACCACCCCAATATCTCTGGGATGAAGCCAACTTGATCATGTTGAATAACCTTTTTGATCTGTTCTTGAATTCTGTTTGAAAGTATTTTATTGAGAATTTTTGCATCTACATTCATAATAGAGATTGGTCTGTGATTTTCTTTCTGTGTTATGTCTTGATGTGGTTTTGGTATCAAGGTAATTGTGTCTTTATAAAAATAAATAGGAAATGTTTTTCAGTTTCTATTTTATGTAATGTTCAGGGAATATTGGCATAAATTCTTTGAAGGTCTGGTAGAATTCTACACTGAGTCCATTGGACCCTGAGCTTTTATTGGCTGGGAGATTTTATTTGCTGGGAATCACTGTTTTCACATCACTGGAGGTTATGGGTTTGTTTAAATTGCTTATTTAATTTTAATTTTGATTTAACTTTGGTAGGTTCTCTATATTAAGAAATTTATCAGTTTCTTTTAGTTTTCCCAGTTTGGTAAAGAACAGATTTTTAAAGTATGCTTTTATAATTTTCAGAATCTCCTTGATGTAGTAATAGCTCCAATTTCATCTTGAATTTCATTAATTTTCTTTTCTGTTTTTTGGTTAATTTGACTTGAGTTGTCAATCTTATTGGCTTTCACAGAGAACTAACTCTTCATTTCTTAGATTCTTTTTGTTTTTGTTTTGTTTCTCTCTCATTGATTTCATCCTTGAGTTTTATTATTTCTTCCTGTCTAATCTATTTTTTGGGGGGAGGGGTATCATTTCTTCTTACTTTTCTAGCGCTTTCAATTTCTTTTTCTAAGACAGGGTCTCTCTGTAGCCTTGGAGCTTGTCCTGGAACCAACTCTTGTAGACCTGGCTGGCCTTGAACTCACAGAGGTCCACCTGCCTCTGTTTCCCAAGTGCTGGGATTAAAGGCGTGTGCCACCACTGCCTGGCACAAATGTTTTGTTATTAATATGAGCTCTCTCTAGTATTTTTTTTGTGTGTGTTTGTAGGTACTTAGTCCTATAAACTTGCCTCTCAGAATTGCCTTCATTGTGTCCCATAGGTTAAATATGTTGTGTTTTAATTTTCATTAAATTACAAAGTTTTAAATTTTTTTGTTTATTTCTGTGTTTACACAATATTCATTCAATAGTGAGTTGTTTAGTTTCTATTAGTTTGTTATCTGCCTGTTATTGTTGATATCCAGCTTTAATCTATGGTGGTCATGTAGGGTTTAGGGTGGTATCTCAATTTTTAAAAAATATTTTTGAGCCAGGCAGTAATGGTACATGCCTTTAAGCCAAGCACTTGGAAGGCAGAGGCAGGCAGATCTGTGAGTCTGAGGCCAGCCTGGTCTATAGAGTGAGTTCCAGGACAGGCACCAAAGCTAAACAGAAAAACCCTGTCTCAAAAACAAAAACAAACAAACAGACAAGTCTATTTTTGAGTCTTGCTTTGTGTCCTAATATGTATGTCGAAGACCAGCTTCAACAAAATTACCTTTTATCAGGAGAGGGGCATGGGAATTTTAGAAATATAAATAAAGAATTTAAAAATGTCTAAAAACAGTAAGACAAAACCCATAAAATAATACCAAAAGGGTATTCCAGTGTTTACTAAAATCACCCGCATTTATTCTCCACCCCTTTTATACCCAACATAAATGGGGGAAAAGGAAACAAAAGGCTTTATTAACATGATGCAAAAGATAATTGACACAGTCAATCACTTTATCACACTGAGAAATTAAATCATTAGTATTTTGTTGTCTAGGCAGTGAAGTTGCTCCACATCACTATCCTGAAGGCCACCCCCACCCCAGGTGACCATGTAGTTGTACTTACAAAGAAGAAGCCGAAGTAGATTTGCACACCCTGATCACCTGTCAGGATGGGGTGGACCTACTTGAATGAGCTCTTTTAATCATAAAAGAACCAAGCAGTCACATCTTGAGTTGGGATGTGAAACTATGTTTGTCAATCATTTGAGTAACCTCCAAACTCTCTGACCATCAGATAAGGCAGAATTGGCCCATATTTTTGAGTCTCCACATATGTGGTGAATTGTGCGGAGAAGTTTCATGGGCTGTTGAGAAGAAAGTATATTCCTTTGTCTTTGGGTAGGATATTCTATAGATGTCCACTAGGTCATTTGACTCGTAATTCCAGCATGTTTCTGTTTAGTTTTTGTCTGGATTACCTGCCTGTTGGTGAGAGTAGAGTCTTGAAGGTACCCACTATATCTGTGTGAGGGTCAACATGTGATCTTAGCTGCAGCACTGTTTCTTTTATGAACTTGGATGCCCCTTTGTTTAGTGCATTGAGTTGCAACATCCTTTTGGTGAGTTTTTTTCTTTAATGAGTATATAGTATCCCTTCCCTATCTCTTCTGATTAGTTTTGAATTGAAGTCTGTTTTATTTTGTTTTTATCTCTTTATGTTAAGATGATATCTATCCTTGATGGGGAGACATTTCTTTGATGTAACAGGAAGATGGATCCTGTTTTCTAATCTGATCTGTTAGTCTGTGCTTTTTTATTGGAAAACCAAAACAGTTAATATTGAGAGTTATTAATGAGTGTTGTTTATTTCTGTTATGTTGTTGTGCTGTGAATATTTTTGACTAGCTAGTCTAGTCAAATAGTGTGTCTTTTGACTAGCTATTCTAGGATTATTTTTTCCTCATGTCTTCTTGGCATTGTTAATCTCTTCAGAATGAAGTTTCTTTTTTCTATGGAGTACCTTATTAAGAGCTGGATTACTGGGAACTGCTTTGATTTGGTTTTTATAGTGAAATGCTTTTCTTTTTCCATTGATTGTGATTATTAGCTTTGCTGGTTATGGTAGTCTGTGATGATATCTGTGGTCTCTTTGAGCTTGTAAAGCATGTTCAGGCCCTAATGTCTTTTGGAGTCTCCACTTTAAAAGTCAGCTCCTAACTGAACTTGATAGTCAGTGTATGCCTAATGGCATATTACTATACCAATAGATCAGAGCATCTGTCAGTCATCATCAGAGAAGCTTCTTCTTGAAACAGATAGTTAACACAGAGGCATGTAACTGGGCTGTGTGCACACAGTGAGAAACTTTTCAGCTCTCATTCCTAAATGGGATGGCTTAATCAAACTTCTCTCTAGGTGTAGGATCTATGTGGAAGAGGAGGAGGAAGGATTATAAGAGCCAGAGGTAGTGAATGACCCCGAGAAAAAAGCATTTTCGAGACAATGGACTGATACATATGTGAACTCAAATAGTCTGTGACAGAAGGCATCAGACCTGAACAAGTTGAAACCACACAAAATTCCAGCACTTCAAAAGGAGAAGTGGACACAAAGTTCCACTTCTACCCAGGAAATTATTTGCAACTGGTACCTGTTGGGAAATGGAAAATCAGTTTTCTCTAGTGAAGTACTACCAGGCATGTCAATCATAATTCAGGGCAGGCCCCATGTCCAGGAGTATTTGGCCAACCCAAAATGGATTCCATATATTGTTGCTATTTTTGATTTATTTTCTTTTCTCTTAGCTTGTCTGTTTTGTTATTTTTTGAATCAGGGGGATAACAAGAGCAAGCATGAAGTGCTGAAAAGGGGAGATGGGGAGACCTGGGAGGAATTGGAATAAAGAATATAATCAAGATACAGTGCATGCGAAACATTTAAATAAAGATTATCTGAAAGAAAAGCCAGCTTCTGTTCAATGGACCTTCCTGTACTTGTGACTTGCTCTTTTTCTCTTGCAGCTTTTAATATCCATTCTTTATTCTGTCCCTTTAATCTTTGGATTAGTATGTGTTGTGAGGAGTTTGTCTTTTCTGCTTCGTGTTCTGTATGCTTTTATACCTTGATTGGCATCTCTTTCTTTAGATTGGGGATTTTTTTTCTATGATTAAGTTTAAAATATTTTTTGTACCATTGATTTTTTTAATACCTATAATGCTGTGGGACAATGTCTTTTATCCTGTTACTTGTATTATTTTAAATAAAATGCTGATTAGCCAGTAGCCCAGTAGGAAGTATAGGCAGGGCAATGGTGACCAGGCAGGAAGTAGAGTTGTGGCCATGAGAGTTATGGGAAGAAGAAAGTTTCAGTCTGCAGTCATGACCCAGCCTCGGAGGAAGTAAGATGTGACTGCCTCGCCAAAAAGGCTCCAAAAATTCTATGTCTGAGATTATAATACAATTACAACATTTTTCCCTCCAATTTTACAACAATGGTGGCTGCATTAATCATTTACAGGCAAGTTAAATAAACAGGCAGTTACAGAGTAGGATATCAGACTGACCTCAGCCTATGTTATTAACTTGATTGTGAGAGCCATCTGACAGAAATCCTCTTCCTTCAAACCTCCCAAGTGTGTGAGTCTCCACACATTGCTCTAATAGAATGTTTATATGCTTTATAAGTTAGACTCAAGTATAATTCAACTCCAGTGAGTTTCATTATTAATTTTCTCTCTGAATAATTCTCCCATTTTTGAAAGTGAGTTAATTTCTGATTTTCAATGTGTTGCAATTTATCAATTTATCTTCCATTTCAGAACCTTTAACATTTGTGCGTGCGTGTGTATGTGTGTGTGTATGATTTTTTTTTTTTTTGGTTTCTATTGGCATGGGCATCATTTCCATTCCTCCACTTTCAGTTACTTTAAAAGTGAGGTGGGCATCTTGTTGGCAGCACATAATTGGATTTTACTTCTGCATCTATCCAGTCAATCTATTCTCTTCTCTTCATTTTTATTTGATAAATTAGTCCATTTACATCCAAGGTAGTTACTGATGCATAAAGTCTTTCTACAAATATTTTATTAATGATATTCTGCTTTTTATTATTTACATATTTCTTACTCTCTAGCTTGTGATTTTTGGGTGAACTAGCCAGTAATGTCTCTGGCAGGTAGAAATTGAATATAGACTCTCCATTATAGCTGGGATGCTTGCTACCTTGATCTCATGTCAGGTGAATCAGTTGACTTGGCTCTACTGTATGAAGAAACCACTGGGTAAGCTCTGCAGATGTAAGTAATGGGGCATCTTTGTAGTTCAGGAAGTACTGATAATTTGGGTTAAGCAATAATAATGTGGAAAGTACCCTTGGGATGGTGGAATAGCTCATCTGTATGGTGGGAGAAACTGGTATATGGAATGCATAGTTGTGGTTTGCCTTTTTGCCTATATAGGGCCTATCAAAGTAACTTTGAAGCCAGGCTGTATATTATTTTATTTATATTTTATATTTAAAAAAATTAATTTTACATACTAGCTCCAGTTCCCCCTCCCTCTCTTTCTTTTGCCTCCTACTTCCCCCCATCCCACCCCTGTCCACTCTTCAGAGAAGGTAAGACCTCCTTTGGGGAGACAACAAAACCTGGTATACCAAGTTGAGGCAGGACCAAACTCCTCCCTCCTGTATCAAAGCTGAGCAAGGCATACCTCTATAGGAAATGGGCTCCAAAATGTCAGTGCATGTACCCAAAATAAGTCCTACTTCCAGGCCTCTCCCCAACAGATCAAGTCACATAAGTGTCACCGACATTCGGAGGGCTTAGTTCAGTTCCATGCAGGATGTCCAGCTGTCAGTCCAGAATCCATGAGCTCTCACTAGCTTGGGTCAGCTGTCTCTGTGGTTTTCCCAATCACGATCTTGTCCCTACTTGATCATATGATCCCTCTTCTCTCTCTTCCACTCAGTTCCAGGAGCTCAACCTAGTGCTTGGCTGTGGATCAATGCTTCTGCTTCCATCATTTACTGGATGTAGTAGGTTCTATGATGACAATTAGCATAGTCACTAATCTGATTATACAGTTCAGGCACCTTCTCCACTATTGCTAGGAGTCTCAGTGGGGGTCATCCTTGTGGATTCCTGGGAATTTCCCTAGCACCTGGTTTCTCCCTAACTTCATAATGACTTCCTCTATTAAGCTATCTCATACATTGCTCCCCCTGTATGTCTCCCCCAACTCAACCATCTTGAACAGTCTTGTTCCCATTACCTATTCCCTCCCTTCTACTCCCCTTCCCAGTTTGCCCAGGAGATCTTAACTATTTCTCTTTCCTGGCCCTGCATATTTGTCCTTGTTAGGGTCCTCCTTTTTACTAAGCTTCTCTGGGGTTGTGGACTGTAGCCTGGCTATCCTCTTCATTAAGTCTAATATTTACTCAGGAGTGAGTACATATGGAGTTTGTCTTTCTGGGTCTGGGTTACCTTACACAGGACTTTTTTTTTAGTTCCATCTATTTGCCTGCAAATTTCAATATGTCATTGTTTCCTTCCTTCTTTCCTCTCTCTCTCTCCCTCCCTCCCTCCCTCCCTCCCTCCCTCCCTCCCTCCCTCCCTTCCTTCCTTCCCTGCTGAGTAATACTCCATTTTGTAAATATACCACATTTTCTTTATTTATTCTTCGGTTGAGGAGCATCTAGATTGTTTCCAGGTTCTGGCTATTACAAATAATGCTTCTATGAACATAGGTGAACAAATGTCTTTGTGGTATGTTTGTGCATCCTTTGGGTATATGCCTAGGAGTGATACTGCTGGATTCTGAGGTAGGTTGATTCCCAGTTTTCTTAGAAACTGTTGTTTCTGATTTCCAGGGTGGCTGTAAATGTTTGCATTTCCACCAGCAGTGGAGGAGTGTTCCCCTTACTCCACATTTTCTACAACATAAGGTGTCATTAGTGTTTTTGATCTTAGCCATTTTGACAGGTGTAAGATTGTATCTCAGAATAATTTTGATTTGCACTTCCCTGATACCTAAAGATGTTGAGCAATTCTTTATATGTCTTTTGGCCATTTGAGATTCTTCCGTTGAGAATTCTGTTTCGATCTGTACTTCATTTTTTAAAATTGAATTATTTGGTATTTTGATGTCTAGTTTTTTTGAGTTCTTTATATATTTTGGAGATTAGCCCTCTGTCAGATGTGGAGTTGGTGAAGATCTTTTCCGATTTTGTAGGCTTAGGCTGTGTATTATTTTACATTCCTGGGTATGACAGAAGTAACCCACCCTATTTGCTGAAATTTATTCTTTTTCCCTCTATGAGTGGGGCCCTAGAGGGATTTACAAAGCATATTCCGGAGGCAGGATGTTTCAATTTTAAAGCAAGGCAGAGATTCCCATCATTTTTGGTAGTTACAAGCCTACTCTTCCAAATAAAGTGGGTATCAGTATTGACAGGTAAAGCATGCAACTGTCTGATTTGTGTGTTTACACTCAACTCTGGTCACATCTTAAAACTACATCAAGTTTTGTAGGACTTGAATAGCTCTCATATCAACCAAGGAAAGCATAATACAAGTGCTAAGACTAATTTTGAGAACTGAATAAAAAAGTAAAAGTGAGTGCAGAAATATGTTTAAGATATAAAAGTGAAATGACATGTGAGGTAAGATATGCTTATCATTATAAATATGTATAATCATTATATTTTAATTAGACATCAAAAACAGATACTAGGGTTAAAGGGTTAAGTGGGGATGTGGTGGGGTGGTATGGGAAAGGAGAGAATGGATAAGTTAAACAAAACTTATATGGAAACTCAGCATTTTATAAACTACTTAAAAATATGATTTTAAAAAGAGAGAAGGAGTTAGGATACTGGTAGTCTTCAAGGTTGGGCAGTGCTTTCTCTTGAAGCATGAGTTATCAAATGGAAATCTGTGTCCGGCATGGGATACCACTTTAAGAGTTGCTGGTTGGAGAGGCTACAATTGTCTCAACACTTTTAAATAGATGACCAGTTGATGTTCTTCCCGAAGGCACAATGTACTACAGTTGTAGGAGGTAGAGAAATTCGAGATGAAACTCAAACACACTACAGTTATGGTTACTAGCACAAAGTCAAACCAATAAGAGCAGCCAGTATTTTAGCATGTAGTACTAATGAACTCATTGAGTTGCAAGAAGACAAAAGGAGAGGATATGTAGGTAGAGGGAGGACTACTGTGGGTGTCCAGGAAGAGTTAAGGGGAGTGGGTGATGGATATGACCAAAGTATACAGGATATGAAATTGCTAAAGAGGAAATAACCAAGTTAAAGCACTAATAGGTCAAATTTAAAAAAGAAAAAAAATTTGATTCCTGTAGTTGCAGAAAGAGCATTGAATACAATTCTAGTCCTACCTTGATAGATTATTTAAAAACATTTACAGAATATTTAATTCTCAATTCAAATACCCAATGAATGTTCAAGTTAGAAACTATAGGTGCTATTTGCAGTCCAGCCAATATAATGCAATGCTGTGATATAGGGAAAATGTCACACCCCTTTAGCAGGAGCCGGAATAAGATTACTGGGAAAACACAGGAAATTTGACAGAAACTTGATTAGAACAAAACATGCGTTTAACAGGGAAGTAAAGACTGAGCTAAAAAACAGTTCATTCACTAACAATAAACAATGTGATATCAACAGAAGGCATAAGGTAAACAAAGATAAACAGAGAATCCCCAAGATAATAGAACCCCTGGTGTAGGCTTTGTCAAACACTCTAATGTGCATGAAAGAGGCACTCACAAAACCTGCAGGGGTAATGTTTGAAAGGATAACAGTTTTAAGAAGATGATAGATGTACCAAACCAAGATCCTCGACAGACTCTAAGTTTAGTAAGCACAAAAGGAACCCACGATAAGGAGCAGCTTCGTGAAATCACTAACAACCAATAATCAAGATGAGTATTCAGGGCAGCTAAGGCGCACGATTGAATGTGGAGGCAAACAAAGGCAGCAGCACCTGGATGCTTCTCAGAGGCAGCACACACCACCCATCACATGCTATCCATCGCCACTCATCACAGGGCGGCAGAAAATGGAAGGCACAGTAATGAGCTACAGATAGTACCTGCATGCAGAACTATGAAATGTATAATTGCTAAATTTTATCATATATATATATAGTTCATGAAAAGGCATTCAAGATATGTTATTAAATTTAAAGAAGTAGGGTGTGAGAGGCTTTGCTCAACACTTTCCTAACTTCGTTCACGGAAACCTAGCATGCTTATATTCATGCCCAAGAGCAAGGCTGGGAAGACTAGTCCTCCGAGTGTCTGATTATCTCTGTCTGAGTGGCAAGACCATAAGTGATTTATCGTTTGGATTAGATTGCATGTCTTGACGTTTTCTTCAACAATCATTTTACATTTGTCAAGAAGGAAAGATATAAACAATCTAGTGGTTTCCATGGCATTGTGAAATTTGTAGCTAGCCATTACCTTTCTCGTGATTTAGATATCACATTTCTGAATCCGAGGCCAGAGGAAAAAAATTATGTACAATTTAAAATTACCTTCGAATTCTCATTCTGATTTTTTGGTATATACATATTATAGTTGAATAATATTCTTTTCAATCTTGGTAATAGAAAAACTGTTAAGCCTTAACTGTAGTCATTAATGAGATTGAGGGATGGGGAAAAGTCGAGCCTTATTTATAGACAAGATTCCATCTTAACAAAGTGTGAATCCCTGGGATATTCTTGGGCCTATGCTTGGTTGAATAGTTTGCTATTTAGTGGCATGTTTCCCCAGACACTAGAACTATATTGTCACAGTAGAAATGAATCGTGACCCTGCTACATCATGTTGCCATGACTGACTTTTGTTTGATTCCTAACACCTTTTGCAAATTTGTTGTAATATATATAAGTATTGCTAGTTTCAGAACTATCCAAATGGTTTTGTGTAACTGAGTCAAGACACAAAGGCATGCAAAATTTAGTGTATAAGTAACTACAAAAACGTTTCCAAGGTCCTCAGTATGTAAAATTCTGTGTGATCACAAGACATTTATATTCTTATGAAGGAGCAGTCTTACTGTCTTGAGTAGAATCTGTTATACACACTTGTTTTAGCAGTGTATTTAATGCAGTTTATACTCAAATTAGGTTTGAAAACAAACCTCAAATCTGCATTGCATTTTCTACTAAAGATTAATTCCACTAGGTGGAGGCATTTGCTCACTTTTGTGGTTCACAATCACTGGCCACAGCAATAGGGAAGTCTGTTAGTAGAAATCTGAAACAGAGCAGCAGCCTCGATGCTCCCATGCCTGGAGCTTTGCATTATCATGGCCCAGTAAGCGTGTGTAGACCATCTTGTGGTCTTTTAATTCTTACAAAAAAACAACAGGGCTAATGTATAAGTTATTTGATGGGCAGAACAGATTAGTAATCTAGCATTTTTCATGTCTTTATTTGTTAGTACTGTATTCATTGCTGATGTCTAAAATATAATATGTGCTATTTTCATTGTATTTGAAATGTTTCCATGTCATTTAATGTGATTATTTGTTGATAAACAAATATTTCGTTTAGTAGCTTGTATTATTAACATCATAAAACAATATCCAATACATGGGAAAACAAGTATTATTTTTTGAGTATGTCATACACATAATGCTTATGATACAATTCTTAAAGCATCTGAAATACCGCAAATTTCCATGACTAAATCTGTTTCCATCAACTTCAGGCATTTTGTGGCTATCTTCTTGGGCGTTTACTTTTCTGTTCTTACTGGTAAAATGGTTACACAGGAACAATATCCTCTTAGCTAAGTAGGAAATCCATCTGCTCCTCTTTAGCTGCATTTGAAGTCATACTGTTCTGTGTCATCAACTAATTGACTTAAGTCACTCTGAACACTGAGCTCTCTGAACGCAACCCATTCTCTTTGTGTGCAGTCGATTCTCAAAGTCTCTCTTTTATGAACACTATTGTCTCTAATTATATTGCTTTAAAGATACACTGTTAATTGTCTACTGCTGTTTGCATAAATTGTTTAAAAACACAACAGATTTTTGTTCTCTGATCCCTTGGAGAAAAGTTGGTGGTTGATGCTGTTTCTCTTTTCATCTTCTATCTCTGGTTAAACGAGAAGACCAAATGTCTCTCATTGTACTGTCAGGAAGCTAGTTTCACATGTGTAATAGCTCTTGTCTCCTTTTAAAAAACACTCGATTTAAACAATCATCTTGTATATGTTGAAGACCATTCACCCAGACATCTGCTGGTTGGTTTTCCCCTCAGGATGAAAGCCTGGCTCGCCAGTTGGTGGAGCTAGGCTATCGAGGGACAGGAGAGATTGTGAAGAGAGAAGATTTCGAAGCAAGAAAGGCAGCTATAGATATTGCAAGATTGGCTGAAAGAACACAGAAAAAGTAAGTCTCCATGCGCCACATCCAGATTTTGTTATATCCTAGAGTATCTGGAAAAAAAAAACTCAACCTTTCTCTACTATGACAATTGCAAAGGTTGCTTGGAGCAGTAAGACTTGAAATGTCTCAGACCTGACCCTGCAGTCAGGAAGCCAAGGGACTGTCACATGCTTGCAGTAATGCTGTGTGGCAGTTTGATTTACTAATTCAAGAAATATGAATTCCAAAATATGGTCATTATATCAATAAAGTCATGTTAAAAAGTAACTCACTAGTACTGGTTTTATGCATTTATAAGCGAAAAATATGTGACATTTGCCTTAGAAGTCTTTGTACTTTTGAAGCATATAAACCTTGGCATTGTTTATCATGTTCTTGAATTTCTCAAACACTGATTCATGTAAAGACAATAACTATCACTGGTTTTTGTTAACGTGATTACTATGAGGTAATATAAAATATGGATTGAATAAAATCTATGGAGATAGGTAGTTAGGAACTGGGAAGGTAGCTCATTTGGGAAAGGACTCGCCATGAAAGTATGAAGATTTGAGTTAGATCTTCAGAATCATGTGAAAATCTTAGCATGTGCATGTGTGTGTGATACCAGTATTGGGCCAGTGGAGAGAGGCAGGTCCTGGTGGCCTCGTCCTGGAGTTCTAGAACAGTTGGAGACCCAGTCTCATAAAACCAGGTGGTGAAACTGAGGAGCAACACTTGAGGTTGTGCTCTGGTATCCACATGTGCACGTACATACGGGTATGTGCATTTGTACACATGAGCCCACATGTCTACACAGGCACATGGGCATATACACAAAGACAAGTAGTGAACAGATATTTTCCCAAGTTTAATTGCATTAAGCTTGTAAGACAGTTTTAAAAATAGTTGTTAAAACAACTGTTTACTTAAGCTTGAAAAGTCATTAAATTTTAAGTATTGGAAATGATAATTACTTAGAAAATACTGAGTTATTCTTAGACAAGATATTTTTATATTTTAAATTATCATTTAATTATCAGTAATTATCATTAGAAATTTCCCAAGTACTCATAGTAGCATGGCCTGGGAGGTGCATGGGTTCTGCAAAGGTACAGCTTTAGATGGTCCTTTTCGTGATGATTGTGTTTCAGAACTACATAATCCTATATTTTAACACATTGATATTCAGCAGTTTATGCTTTCTATTGTATCCATAGTGCATAAGCTCAAGACATTTAATACCATACGTGTTCATAATTTCTACCATCAATGTGACAGCCCTACTCAGTACATCACAAGACTGTAATCTGCCGTTGCTTAGGCTGAATTCTTGTCTGGATCAGGCTCTAAGGCTAACTCCCAGCCAGTCAGGTTGTAACTTGTGGTTTGGGGGTCATGGTCCTCATTTCTTTGTGGTTTCTTCTGCTAGAGTCTGTCCATATTTCTGTTCCTTTGTCCTGTTCCTCCAGCAATAATGGACCATCTTTTGGATATTTCCTTCTTCCTCTTCCGTGTTGTCTTTCCTGGTATGGCAGGAGAATGTTCTCTCCTTCAATGATTCATGTGATGACTGTGGGCCCATCTAGATGATCCAGAATGGGCTCCTGGTTCCAAAATCTAAACTTCATCACATCTGTAAGGTCCTGTTCTGTATGTAATGTGACAGACTCGTAGCAATAGGGAATTGTCACCCTTAAAGGAAAGTTCTACGAGTCACAGGTGATTCACATAACCCTCAGTACCTTACACACAGTTGGTCACTTCAGCCTCTAACCCTGTTAATTTGTAACTATTCAAGTTAAATGTGTAAATTGTTTATGTTTTATATAAGACCTCAGATAGATAGCTAGATGGATGGATGGATGGATGGACGGAAGGACGGAAGGGGGACAGATGGACGGATAGAGACAGGGAGAGACAAAGTTTATTTACATTCATGTCATTTTCTAAGAGATATAAACTATTTCATATTGAGAGGAGTTGGTCTAAAGTTTAAGATCCGTCCATGTCACATGTCCTTTTTATATCTGAGGATCAAAGTGGATTTTTCTATGAAATGGTCTCTTTAACTGTCCGGAGCTGGAAGCCATCAGAATCCTCAAGTGCCAGTCTCGGGAGGCCAGTCCCCACCCAGGGCTTCTAGGAAAGGAAGGCCCTTTCATCTGCCATCTCTTCTGGTAGTCTCTGTTATGGATGTGTCCCATATGTTGCCTCCTGTCCCATGTGGGAGCCACTTTGTTCTTTCCCCTGCAAAATCTATTTTGGTGTTGTTGACATCACGGCCAGCAGAGGGAGACCTAGAGCTGAGAATATTTGCTTAACAACAGGTACCAAGTGGGAAATGTTTGATCCCATCTATACGTGTGTTCAGATGTGTGCTTCCTTCACTAGCCTGCAGATGAGATGCTACAGCAATGTTGCAGTTCTGTTGGTTTAGCAATTGTAGAGCAGCCATGGGAAGATGTGCTGGAGTATTTTCCTTAATAATACCTTCTTCATTTTATAATAGAATTTAATGCTAAATAAAATGGAAAGGGTTATACATTTTCATGAGGGAGTCATAGAAGAAGGAAAAATATGAAAAAAATATTTTGAGTTTTTAATCATGTACAAAAATCTATAGACAGCCATATGCATTAGGCACAGTGCCAGGTTCTGGGGCCACATTACAAGGCTTGGTCACAGCTCTCGAGGAGTTTGATGACCCGGTGAGTAAAATTCTGTCATTGGAGGGAATGGGAAGCGGAAAGCAGCTTGGCAATCTTTCAAAAAATTAAACAGATTCTTACCATATGGCCCAGCAATTTTACTCTTAAGATTATCCCCAAGGGAACTGAAAACACAGGCAGGTAAGTACTCATACAGGAATGTTGAAAGCAGCATTATTCGTAGTAGCTTCAACGGGAAACAATCCAAACGCCTATTAACTGATAAATGCCTAGAATTGTGGTATATAAGTATAACTGAGTATTACTCCGTTGTGGAAATGCAATGTACTATTACGTGCTTCAGCACAGGTGAGTCTTGAGAACATAAGGGTAAACCAAAGGTGCCAGGCACAAAAGCCCACTGTACTCTGAATGGGATGGTCCCATAGTCTTAGGCACTGGAGCACTTGGTTCCCAGTCGGTGACGCTGTTTGTGGAGGCTGCTCTGAAGACAGAGGCTTGATCCCACAAGGTTGAGAACAACCTGGGCAGTATGATGTGACCCTGGCTCAAAAAACAAAGTACTAGGGCCAGCGAGCTGGTTCGACAAATGTCACTTAACCACCAAGACTAACAACTTGAGTATGATCCCTAGGACCCACAGGACAAAAGCGGAGCCCTGCTTACACACTATCCTCTGACATCCTTATGGGGGCCATGGCGCATACCCTTCACTACACTTCAAGTACAGAAAATGGAAGATGAGTTACCCTTCCCGTACTGGAAAAGCTATCCTCTAGTGATAGATAAAATAGTAGCTACTTTTTTCTTTGCTTCTGGTTATTAATAAACCACTGACTAATGATTAAAAACGTTCTTTTAAAGCTGGAAATTGATAAAGATGAAATGTTGCTGGTTGTGGTAGTATACACGGTTAATTTGAACACTAGGGAAGTAGAGACTCACACCATTTCTAGTTCACTCTTTCTGTCTCATGATTGCTGTTCAAAATATGAACCCTTAGCTTCCTGCTCCTGTTGCCCTGTCTCCACTCTGCCATGGTTATCTCTAATCCTTGGGAGTATAAGCCCAGATAAACGCTCCTGTGAGTTGTCTTGGTCAAACTCTATTAGCACAGCAATATAAAAGGAACAAACTATAAATTTTATAGTTCAATTTATGCAAAATGCTTAGAATAGGTAAACCCAGAAGCCAAGTTGATGCATAATTGTCAAAGCTCTGGAATAAAGGATTGGAGAATGGCTGCTAATATAAGTGAAGTACCATCTATGGGTGATAAAATATATAAATAGCAATTGACAAGGCCTGGCATTATTTTAAAAATACATTCAAAGGCACACAGTCATATGTCTCTAAACTGAACTCCTTTGTTGTCATTTTTATTTTAATTTTACGTGTATAGTGTTTTGGCTGCATGTGTACCTGTGTGCCAAGTGCATGCCTGGTGCCCACAGAGGCCAGAAGAAGGGGTTAGGTCCTCTGAAACTGGAGTTACAGTTTGTTACAAACCTTTACAAGGATGCTGGGAAGAGCACCCAGCTCTCTTAAGCACAGTTCTCTCACTAAACCATTTATAATACATTGTTTTGTTTTGTTTTGAGACAGAATTTCTCTGTAGCTTTGGAGCCTGTTCTGAAACTCGCTCTGTAGACCAGGCTGACCTCAAACTCATGGAGATCCACCTGCCTCTGCCTCCCGAGTGCTAGGATTAAAGGTGTGGGCCACCACTGCCCAGCCATTTTTATGGCAATAGAAAGATAATTACAAAAGATAACAATAAATGCAAGCATAAGCACCGTGGGAATACCTCGAATTTGTACAAAGCCAAGATTTTGGGGGTGGCTGTGGCAGAGAGGGGAGGTTCCTCAGATACACCTGCTCAGTGTATTCTTTAATGATGAGGAAGAGCTCCTGTGGCCAAGGGGTGTGAAAGGGGCGCATCCACCGAGCTTCACTGCTATGACAATTTCCTCTTCCTCAAAACCGTTTTTGCTCTATGGCCATAGAAGCACTCCTTCCCCATCCTCTTCCCTTTCTTCCTCCCTCTTTCCCCCATTGTGATCATGCCAGCTGTTTCCAGCAGCCACAGACAAACGATCAAGGTTGGAAAGGAGCGATGGGAGAGGTTTGTCTGCTGCCCCTTTGTGAGGACACAGTGTTATCTCCCTCCCAGGGGTCAACCATAGTTTTTCCTGAGGATCTTTTTAACCTAGGGTCTCAGAACGTCCACCTGCAGTGAGTTCAACTGATTCCCATGGATGAGGGAGATGTGAAACTTAACTGTGGCACCAGGTGAATCTGGGTTCTGGCAATGCAGTTTGTAGTTTACCTGTGTCACCCTCCAGGTAGGCGGTTTTAGGCTGAAGCTGCAGGATCATCGGTTGGTTCATGCTGAGTCTGCTTATACAGGAGGCCACCTCCTCTCCTCTTAACACTGTTTGTCTGTTTGCTGACACTGGGCAGTGTGGATGTAGGTGTGGCCCCAGCACAGCTGTGGTTGTACTGGCCTGACCAGTGTTTCTAGAGAACTCGATGGGCCTCTGGAATTCCCAGGGAGTCACTGTTAGGAGCCCCCAATTTTAAATGTCCAGCGATCTCTACGAAGGTTGCTGTGGTTGATGCAAAGGGTCTCTAAGGTGACTTAAGGTGAGGGTCTTGTACCCTTTACCCAGGTGATCCTCTTAAACATAAAAGTTGGCCACTTTTCAGACACTTTGATACTAGTCACTTATAAATTGATTAATTTACCTTGCTAATGTCCACTTTCAACATATTAAGACTTGTTCTCATTTTGTTCAATTTGCTTTTTCTTTATAAAAGTATTTCTTTTTAAGCTTATTTTTTAAACTTATTTCTAAGTATGATTACAATATTTTCCCCTTCCCCTCTTCCTTTGAAGCCCCTCATTCCCCCTTAAATTTATAGTCATCTTTAATAATTGTTTAATTATCTTTAATTATTGCTGCACATACATGTATAAATCTATAAATAAACACAACCCATTGAGATCATTTAGTGTTGCTTGTGTGTATATGATTTCAGGGTTGACCACCTGTTGTTGAATAACCAAGGAGGGGGCTCAGCCCTGAGAAAGTCTTCTCTCAGCAGTCATTAATTGCCCATAGCTCTTTATGTACGGATAGAGTCCCACAAGAGTTTCCGCTTCCTCTTTAGCATGCCTGTTGATGTCGTCACTGTTCATATCTTATGTAGGCAGCCATCTTCTTGTGGTATCATGGGTGAAGCTTCTATGTCATTTCTAGGAGACACAATATCATATCAGACTTCCTGGTCCTCTGGCCCCTGCAATCTTCCTACCTCCGCTTGTGCAATGTTCCCTGAGCCTTAGGTGTAGAGACTGTGTTGTGTGAGTACTTACGGGGACTGGACACCTCTGATTAGTTGGTCTATGCACTGTGATTACATGTGGCTTTCTCTAAGGGTCCATCTGCCCCAAGGAGAAGCTACTTTGACAAAGAGTGAGAGCTACATTTTTTTTAATTCATTTATTTTACATACTGACCACATGGAAGTTTCCCTTCCCTCCTCTCCTCCCATTTCCTTCCCCATCTTCCATCCCCCCATTCCACCACTCTGTCTCATTTCAGAAAGGGGCAGATCTCCCATCAACAAAACATCAGGTTGAGGCAGGACCAAGCTCTTCCCCCTGCATCAAGGCTGGGTCGGGCAGCCCAGCATGAGGAACAAGTTCTAAAAAGGCAGTGCAAGTGTCAGGGACTAGTTCTGATTCCTCTGCTAGCAGCCCCACGAACAGAGCAAGGTTCACAAAGGTCACACACATGCAGAGGGCCTAGGTGGGCCCTTGGGCTCTCCCTTGCTGAGAGCTAGTCTCATCTGAGGATGGACAATGATTGAGAATGTAGTTAGGAATTATGCTAGTTTAGTAACGCATAGACTCTCTTCTCAACCATGGGACTTAAATAATTGGCTAGATATCCCAGCACCACGCCTGTGGAGTGGGCCTTAAGTTCAGTTAGACAGCGGATAAGGGCATCCGTTGTACCTTTACAGATACCACAGAAGCTAGGCTGGTTGGTGTGAAGACGGTGGGAAAGGTGGATGATCAGTATTATTTTTAAGGATAGGTAAGATTCAGTGAATTGTTTCTGTGTCCAGGAATATGCTAGTAAAATCATTCTGATTATAGATGGCTGTCGGCGATTATAAATGACCTATTTAGTTTTGTGTGTTTGTCATTGAGGAAAGTGTGAGGTACACCCTTGAAGTGAATATCTTTTATGTTTTCTTCTGTTTATTTTTCAGTTGTTTTTGACAATTCACATACCTGTGTAATGCAGGTATTATTCCCATCCCTACCCTCTCTTGTTTACTCTCATGCTTCCCTGACCCCCCTCTTTGCTGTATAAATCTCTTTCTAATGTCCATGTCTCATTTTATATTGTGACAGAATGAGTTTAACTAGAACTTTCTGTGTAATCATGGGTTTGGATTATTCTTTGGAGAGTTGTTGGATCATCAGTGAGAATAGAACCAAAGACAGTGATGTCTCCTGGGTCAATATCTATTAATATTAATAGTTCAGCAGGAAGGGGGTGAGTCTCTGTGAGCCTGACTCCCTTCTATGATGGCTTGTTGACCAGGCCAGTCTTGATTGTCAGGCAGCCATACTTTCACAGTTGATGATTGTATGGAGGCCTCAAGTGTGCAGGATAGGATTTAAAGGCCCTTCACTCTATCTTCTGGCTCCTCTCTTGTTGCTCCTCTTTCCCAGTGTTCTCTGAGCCTGAAAGGGGATGCTGTAAAGGTCTAGTTTAGGATCCAGCACTTAACAGTCACATATCCTCTCATCCTTGGCAGCCCCAAGTCTGCATTTACCACTGTGGGCTGCCAAGAGAGGCTTCTTGGATTAAGGCTGAGGGTAGCATCTGTCTTTGGGTTTAAACACAGATGTTAAGAAGGCAGTTTGATAGTATGTGAATTTAGTTAAATAATGGTAGTGAGATCCCACTTGGGTCTAAAACATCCCCAAGCATGAGTTGTCAACTGGTTTACAGGCCCAGCCGTGGGTTCCCTTCACAAGCAACAAGATGGCAATTGGTTTCCCAACAGCTGTCATGCCGCTACTGCACAAGCGGGTTCATCTTGCCTGGCAGGTTGATTTCTTTCTTTCTTTCTTTCTTTCTTTCTTTCTTTCTTTCTTTCTTTCTTTCTTTCTTTCCTTCTTTCTCTCTTTCTTCCTTCCTTTCTTTTTTCCTTCCTTCCTTTTCCCTTTTTTTTTAGTTTATAAAGCTCACAACTGAGTAAAACACTAATGTATTTTTTTTTTTCTGCAACAGCCTGAAAAGCATCTTCCAGTCCTTTGAGCTCTAGCTTCAAGAAGAGAAGTTTCCAGTGGGCTTTTCCTATTTCTCTAAATCTTACAGTAGAAATGTGTGAAACTCACCATCTAACTCTGGGGTGGATGCAACCAAGACTTCTGACACTTCTTTCTTTCTTTCTTTCTTTCTTTCTTTCTTTCTTTCTTTCTTTCTTTCTTTCTTTCTTTCTTTCTTTCTGACAGAATTTCTCTGTGTAGCCCTAGTTGTTCTGGAATTTGCTTTGTAGAAAAGCTTGGCCTTGAACTTGCAGAGTTCTACCTGCCTCTGCTTCCTAAGTACTAGAATTAAAGGCATGTGCCACCATGCCTGGCAGATTTGTAATACTACTGATGCAAGTGTAAACTAGTGAAGCCACTTTGGAATCACTTGAGACATCTCTCAGAAAAGTAGACACGAGACTACCATATGACCCTTCTCACTTCTGGGCAGACACCCAAAGGATTTTATCATGCCATAGAGACGACTGCACATCCTTATTACAATAGGTAGGAAATGGAATTAGCATAGTTGTTCATCAAATACAGAATGCGATGCCTATACACCATGGGATTCCATTCATTTGTAAGGAAAAATGAAATTAAGGACATTTTAGAGAAATGGATAAAACTGGAAAACATACAGAGTGAGACAACCCAGGTCCAGAAGGACACCATAGATAAATGGGTCTTAACTTTTGCTCTCTGTCCTGTTTATTTAACGTGGGGCACTCCTGGAAGCCATGAAACTAAGAGGTGACAGAGTCTTCTTAAAGAAGGAAAGGCGGTAGAGCATAGGCTGAAGAGAAGTAGAGAAGGGAATAGATAATATGGTGGGTTAAAACTTTGAGCAGGGAGCAGGGAGGGAGACCTGGGAGAGGAGGATACAGAGGGGGATTAGCTGAAACCGAGAGTGCATGAAAATGCTGTTTATCCCTAACATTCCTCCTCCACAAAATACAAAATAGAAAAGAGAGATCGAAATGAGTTACCCTTAATGTCTAGGTAGCACTGATCTCAGAAGCAATGAACTATTAAACACAATTTTCTGTCCCATGTGTGAGATTCCTCCACAGGAGGCGCAGAGGCCCCCAAACAATAAGCCCTCTTTTTATACTTTTGAGACAAAGTCTAACTACATTGCCTACAGCGGTCAGTAGAGACACATAGCATCGTGCCTGACTAGACTCACATTTGTTTATTACATCTGTTTGTGTGTGTGCATGCGTGTGGGTACCACTTGTGCAGACACGTGGTGGGCAGAGGACCCCTTGCAGGTATCGGTTCTCTTCTTCTATCAGGTGGCCCTGGGGGATTGAACTCAGATCCCCAGGCTTGCCAACAGGTGTTTTACATGCTGAGCCGTCTTGCCAGTCCTCAAGGCTTCTAAATTATAGTATCGATATTTAGATTACTTATCGCAACTTACAGCATTATGGCTTTTTTCAACTATTACTTTATTGTCTTTTTTTTAATCCCCAAATGTTGAGATTTGTAAATATGCAGACAGATGATGGATGTAGATGTGCAAGTCTTCATGGAGAAAAAATAGACCATGGATAGATGTGTGTTTTGTGTGATGTAATAATAAGTAGTGATCTTATTATAAATATCGTTTACTGACATGAGGCAAGCTGGAGAACCCTGAGCATGTTTCAATTTGTTTTATGCTCACAGCCATCTTGGTGGATGTAAATACTATTATCTCTGTTGTAGAGATGAAAACCTAAACACGCGGAGTTTATGGGGTTTATACAAAGAAAGGCCAGAAGCAAGATGAAAGCTCAGGCCAGCTGGTGGAGCAGCCTGAATTCTTAACAACTACATTCTTTTGCTTCAAATAATAAAATACGTTAAATGCTGCAGCTTCAGAATGGGGGCTTCTCCTTGGACGCTATTCCCTTTATTCTAAATTATTAAGCCACAGGACTAAAGCAGTATTTGTGGAAACGGTAAGCATCGAGCAGTGCCTGATGACACTGGCTTCGGAGAGGCTGTCCCGAAATGCAGGTTTATCTCTATGCAAATCTAAGTAATCTGATAATTCACTCTACATAGCCGATGGGACAATGGGGTTTTTGATGACTAAACATTCATGGCCTCAATATGCTTGCTTTCACACACTATTTGATCAGTTTTGAAAAGGTGCAGGTGTGTTTTGGTAGCTTTCTCTCTAACCAGTGAATTTGTTACATCAGCAAAGCTGTTTTTGCACCTGGATTTGGACAGCGATAACAAACTTTCTCAAGCTAAGAATAAATTAGGATGAACATTTAGTTTTTTTCTGCAATGTAAAAATATTTGCATTATAAATAGATTTGGAAAAACCAACATCAATAAATAAATAAAATTTGTTTACATAGGTGCCATAAAACCATTTCCTTTTGATAGAGATTGCTGCTTCTTACAGCAAGTTAATAATCTCCCAGGAAAAAAAAGGCTAGAATATAGGAAGTTATTTCTCTGTGGATTCCAAGCTTTTAAAGTGATTCTGTTGTTTTGATTTTTCTCTTTGTTCCCACACTACTTACTGATTTTGCTCCCCTGGAGCATAAACCTCATCTTGAAATAGACTCCTTAAGCTGGCTGTTCTTTCTGCTTCATGCCATCCTGTATGTGTGCCTTTTCGTTTGGATCCTTGTGCAGGCCCTCTCCATGAAGGTCTCCTCAGCCTGTCCATCTGAGCTATGTCCATGTGGACTAGCTAGCCGGGCTCTTGTCAACAGCTGCGCTTCTCTGAGATTCCCTTGCCTATGGCCATCCCTTGCACCTTAACTATAGGCGAGTTCTGTATGAATAGCCTATCTCCTTCTTCAACAGCACTGTCCTTTCTCAGACAGCCTTTGTACCTGAGAAATACCAGGTTATCAATCAGAGTTGAATAGTGACTTTTTAATTCATGTTTGAGAGTGGCAGTTGATGCACCTGTAGAATGTATGCTTTGAAAATGCAATTCCTTAGCCAGACATAGTGGTGCATGCCTTTAATCCCAGCACTTGCGATGCAATGGAAGGGGGACCTCACAGTTGGACATCAGCCTGGTGTGTAGAGTGAGTGACAGGAGAACCAAGACTATACAGAGAAACCCTGTCTCGGAAACCAAAACAAATGTAATTTCTGTTGCTTGGTTACGTGATTAGGTGCGTTGATCCTATGTGAGATTCTTGAGTTAATGGTTTTATATATACCTGCAAAGATTTTTATTTGTGGTAAAACACATAGAAAACTCATTATTTTAAAATTTAAGTGGCAGTTCATTAGCCTCAGGCCTGTTCACAAGTGCAATCAGTTATCAGAACATTTTCATCTTGCAAAGCTGCAACCCTAAATTAAGTGAGCCAATCCTGGGCATGTGTGTACAAATGTCCTGACACTGGTTATGCCACATAGGTAGAACTGCACACTGTTGTTTATTTTGCAATTATATTTATCACAATGTTCTCAAAATTCATTGCTGTAGCGCTTATCAAAATTTCCTCCCTTCTAAAGGATGCTACATCATATACATACATTACGTGTTGTTTATCTACCCATGAGGGGACACTTTGGGCTTCTGAAAATAAGGCAGCTATGAACATAGATGAATAAATATTTTTCTGGGAATCTGTTTTTAATCTTGGCTCTACCTCGGAGTTCTGCCGATGAATCCCATGGTCATTTTGTTTTCAGTTTCGTGGATTCCATGATGCTGCTTTCTTCACAGCTGCACCATTTTACATTTCTTCATCTTCTTTTTTTTAAAAAGATTTATTCATTTATTATATATACAGTATTTTGCCTGCATGCATGCCTGCAGGCCAAATGCAGTCTTTTCTCCAGACCCTGGAAATGAGGCTTTAAGGCTGGACTGCTCCTGTGTCTGCCCAGGATGGGTCTCATTGTCATGAGTTGAGCTGCAAGAATTGTAGCAAAGAGTCACAGTGGTTGACACTTGACGTGGGATGCCCCTCTGTATGCTATGAATATGTTTTATTGCAATGGGTTAATAAAGAAGCTGCTTTGGCCTATGGCAGGGCAGAATGAAGCCAGGTGGGAAATCCAAACAGAGATATATGCCAAAACTTACAGGTAGGCCACAGCCTTGTGGTGATACACAGATAAATAGAAATGGGTTAATTTAAGATGTAGGAGCTATCTAGAAATACCTGAATCACTGGCCAAGCAGTGTTGCAACTAATACAGTTTCTGTGTGATTATTCGGGTCTGGGTAGCCGGGAAGCAAACAAGTAGTCTCTGCTTACAGGCACTGACTTGTCAGTGTGGTTTATGTCCCCTATCCTTCAAGAGACTGATACAGGAATGTCTTACAGTCATCTCAAGAATCACTCTTGAGATTATCTAAGGCTGGTGATGGTCATTAGAAAACTGTGGTGCCTTCCTGGAGCTTAGCCATGATGAAGTCTTTGTTTATCCTAGGCATCTTAAATGTTATTTTTAAAGATCTGTGTTTTAAGTTGGTTTTGGGAATCATACATGAGTCATACTTGTACATCATTTCTACTGCTTCATCTCCCCTCTAGCTCCTCTTGTGTCCTCCCCACTGCCTAAGTTTGTGACCTCTTCTTTAACTTTTTTGTCATCTATATGTATATTATATATATATAATATGTAATATATATTATGTTCTATTATAATATAATATTATGGTATAATATTGTATATATACATATTGTAGCCACTGCAGTTCTTTGCTACAATTCTTACAGCTCAATTTAAGATGATGAGACCCATCCTGGGCAGACATTTTCCCATTTTGTATGCTGCTCCTTCACTGTTGTTTGCTATATAGAAGTTTTTCAGTTTTGTGTGGTTCCTTTTATCAATTGGTCTTAATGGCTGCACTACTAGGGTAATGGTCTGAAATCCTTTCCCATGCCTGTATATCTGAGCGTATCTCCCGATTTCTCCACTCCCAAGAGTCAGGGCATCAGGTCTTAGGTTAAGGTCATTGATCCATTCGGAGCTGCATTTTGTTCCCTGCAAGAGACAAGGAGTTACTTTTGTTTTTCTACATGCTGTTTGACAATGGCCATTTGTCAAAGATGCTGACTTTTCTCCAGTGAATATTTGGTCATGTTTGTCAGGAGTCAGCTAGCTACTGGTCTGTGGTCTTAAGTCCCGGTCCTCAATTGTATGTCATTGACCAAGATGTCCAAATTTTTGCTAGTACCATGCTCATAAATTCTTCCATGGTGAAAAGAATTGCTCTGGGCATGTCTCCTATTGTGCACAGGGCTGACTTGTCCTGGCATACACCAGTCTCTGGATATATCCCTTGTGGTATATAAACATGAATATATAAACTTACATTCAGAGTATCTGAACCAGTTTACCACCCTACTTCTGAAAATGGCTCTAGGAATTAAGATGTGTTTCAAATATTTTTTTCTAGAATCAGCTTCCATTAAGAAGCACCATGCTGGGAGTCACCCCCCCCCCCCATGTGATGTCCTAAGCCTTGGTACAGAGAGAAAAGTCTCCTTTTCCAGTCTGGTAACTAGGGTCCACTGTTACTATACATATCTGTATTTTCTTGCTTCTGTTTCAACCATCTGTGGGTTTTAACACTGCCAGAGACAAAGACGTATTGAGAATTTCTTTGACTCCAATTCTACCTAAAACTAAAAATAAATGTCTCATATATAAGGGGCCATATATGTATGTGTGATAGAGTTTTCTCTTAATGTACATTAAAGTTCAGACCCAGAACCATACCAATATAGCCAGAGGCTCTTGTCACCCTATAAGTTGAGTAACTTTGGTCTTTTATCTTATCTAACACAGAATTTGCTTTATTTTTGCTGTTTGGCCATTTGGGCCATCTCCAAAGTAGCTTCCCACTGAGATCTTGGTTTCAGTTACTTATTGTGGAGGTATTCTTTATTTTGTATGTTTGTTCTAGTCCTGTAGCATATCTGTTTTATTAGATTTTTAAAAAAATATCAATCCAAGTTCCCACTCCCTCCCCTCCTCCTCCCATTACTTCTGTAAGACATAAAGACTTCAAGTAACTTCTCCCAGCTGGCAGATTCCTTTTGTTGTGAGCTGTACTTGACAACTGGAAGATGAGAGTAACAATGGCCTGAGCCTCCCTAGAGTTGCACAGCAAGGAACACCTTTACATCGCTTGTGTGAAAACAGAAATGCAGCCTGGCCTCTTCCTACCATTGTGAAGTGTCTACTGCTGTTTGGGGGAATTGTTAGGCATAGCAGAAAGCCAGAAGGGACTCTGAAGAAAACAGAGGAAAAGATAAGGACATTTTTTACTTTAAAACATGATTTTCTAAAATGAAAATATACCATGGTACAAAAATCTTCCCATTTTAACTTTTCTAAAAATATTTGGTTAAGTACTAGCTCAAGAAATATAAACAACTGCTAAATGTGTATGTTAGCAACTGACATAATTATGGTTTAAAATATTTGTGAAACGAGAACTCGGATATAGGTAGTTTCATGATTATAAGCGGAAAGAAAAACATGAGAGAATTCAGCTGTTTTCAAATATCGTTTCTTCTAACAGCTGAAAACAAGGTATTTCAGTTGCTTCCAGATCTACAACTCTTAGAAATATGCCACTAGATAAATACATACAGGCACTTAAAATTAATGCAGCTGTGAGACTGTGTTCAATATGTATTATTGAGTATGAGTGTAAATTCAAATAGCAAAACTCAAAATTTCAAAGGTGCTGAGACTCATCATTTCCAAAAACTTGTCCATATAGTTTAAAAACAAAGTTTAATCTTTTAGTTTGTTTGGTTCTTTGCAAACTTTTAAAGATACCACATAGTTTCTTAGATTATATAGTACTTTAATTAGATGGCCACATTATAGATTGTGTGAATTCTGATTTTGTTTTGACAGCTTTTCTCTTTTAGTTTTTATAGTGGGTAGAGAAATGTTCAAAATTAGTACTTCTAAACTCCATCTTCACTAACAGGAATTATTTGAAGCATCTGAAATCTGATATAAGCCTTGGAGAAAGGTACCACGAAATGGTAGCATTCATAATTACATAGCAAAGGGGCTTAGAAGGAGCAATATATTTTTTTAAAAAAGAAAAGACACATACACTCCTCTCGGAATGTTTTATCAAGAGAGCAAGACAGAAGCAAAGAGAAGTCCTGCTTTATTTGGCATTAGTGCTGCATTCGATTTGGTCTTTGCATTTGGCAAAGACTGTGGAGACTCTGGAGAAAGTCCAGCAAAGATCAACCAGAGTGATGTAAGGAGTAGGGACCAGGTCCTAAGAGAGGGCTCAGTGGGATCAGAGCTGTTTAACTTGGAGGGGGAAGACGAAGGGTGATTTGACTGTCTTCGAGCATTTGAAAGGTTATTGTATGGAAGATACAGAACAGATGTGCTGGACTCTCATAGGAGACCTAATAAAAGGAAAGACTTTAAAACTGTAGCAAGAGAAAAAGTTTGGTTGGTCATAAAGATGGACATAAGTAGAAAGAGGGGATTAGACACCGAGACAGGTAACTCGGGGATATGGGAAAGTTTAATCCTTGGGGATCTTTTAAACAAGAAGTACATAACCATCTGCCTTGGATGATTTAAGTGTCCTCCCACCTCAGAGCAGGGAGCTCTTCTGCCTCTGCTTTTGAAACGTCCATCTCTGACATTGTGAGCATGCTGTTGCCACCCTCGCGGAGCTGTCTGGACGGCCGTCAAGAGCATGTGTTCAAACACAGAGGCTAGAACTGAGCAGACACTGAGGTCCAAGGGGCTACCTGGTGTTTGTATGGCTGCTTCTAATTCTCTCAACTGCACAGTTCTTAGTGGTTGGATCTCAGAGGAGAAGATATTTTTTACCTGTGCGTTTGTAGAACTGTATGTGCTCCCCCACCTTCCCCTGAGTTGTCTGCACTGAAACTTTGGAGAATCATAGCAGTTGCTTTTATATTTAAGATCAGACATTGTTTTGAATTATTTTATTTGATCATGGGGAGGTAACATGTTTCTTCCTTCACAGATGGAGAAATTGGCTTAGAGAAATTTAGTTATTAGCTTGGGACCCTTCAGTAGGTTAATGAAGAATTCAGAACTTGGCTTGCAGTCAGTACTTCCTGCCCGAGTCTAAAAAGTTGTTTCCATTTAGAAGCGTGTGTGTGTGCACAAGCATGCATGTGCACACACGCACCTTTACAAATGCAACATGCTGATTTTATTTAGTATTGCTCATATGTATATGTGTTTATGACTAACCACTTGGGACTCTATAACCTATCGGGGTCTTCTTTTATGAAGAAAATGGAGTCTTTCCTCTAACTAGTCATTAATGCCACATTGACATGCCAGTTGGTGTTGTCATTTTCCCAGGTCTTGTTTAGGCAACAATTACCTCAACAAATATTGTTTAGAGTTCCTTACAGATGTAGAAGATATTGCCTTACAGCAAGCATTTGGTTCCTCTGACTCTTAGTGCCTTCTATTCCCACTTCTGTGATGTTCCTTGAGCCTTAGAATCAGGGTCTACTGTAGAGTTGCCAGTTGGTATTGGTTCACAAGTGAGTAGTTATTTTTTGCAAGTTGACCAGTTGCAGATTTCCATAATGGTCTCTGCTGCAAAAATAAGCCTCTTTGATAATGGGTAAGAGCTACACTTATTTATGGGTGTAAGTATTTAGAATTCAGTTAGAAATTATATGGGCTCGGGGAAGTAACAGGAGTTGGTTCTGCTCTAGAGTCCATGGCCTTACCACACTATGTCTTTACAGTACCAGGCGTGGATTTCCTTTTACTGAGTGGGCCTTAAGTCCAATTTAATTGGACTATGGCTGACGGTTAGCCTCAGGACACAAGCACCACTGTTTCACACTTAGGATACCTTGTCTTTCTTGGTTATTTTATTTTATAAGCTTTCCAGCTGGGTAGGACCATTGGTGGCTTTTTCACCTTGGCCGTATTCTAGGCTTTTTCTAGGCCTATGATGTTAGTCCTAAGAGAGGAAGTTTCCAGGTCAGTTACAGATTGAGTCCTTCGAGTCCTGTGTCACACGCAGGTCTGTGGCTTTCTCAGTAATAGAGTCTTACTTACCTCCAAGTTCTAGGAGCAACCAAGGGCAATGGCAATAGCCTGTATTGTTTTGGGGTCTCTTTATAATTTGACTATGTTCTAGAATTTGAACATTTAGACTTCTGAAAGACATCGGAAAAATGGAATGTTGAGAACAGCTTAGCGAAACTCGAAATGATGATAAACCACAGCCATTTTAGAGGGAATTTGGAGAAATAACAGTCTATAAGCTTAAATTGGTTTTTAATTCTCCAATATGTAATTGTTCTCATCCATTACTTGATTTTATTATTTCCCAAATTTTAGAGTTAACTTAATTTGAGCTTTTGCATTTAAAATAAATAATACTTCTGGGAAAAAAGTTCAGATGGATTAAAAGGATATAAACAGCCTAATTTTCAGTTGTATATTAAAATTAAAATTGTATAGCACTTATCTTGCTGTTGGAAAATGGTATCTTTCTTATTTATTTATTCAGTTTTATACTCCTGGTTTGCTAGGTATTAAGCATGTGAATTCTTTACTATTTTTGCTATTTGTTGTGTGTGGTATCTGCTTCTTGGGATGCGTATAAGACAAATAGGTATTAAGATCTCTTCCGCTGTATTTTCTTTTCTGTTTTTGGGGTGTGTGCATGTTCACGTGTGTGCTTGCCCACATATTTGGGTGGTTGTACATGTAGAGGTCAGAGGACAATCTCAGATGTCATTCCTTGGGAGCTGTCAACACTGTGTTTTGAGAAAAGGTCTCTCACTAACCCGAAGGTCATGAAGTAGGACAGGCTTTTTGGCCAGCAAGTGCCGGGGATTTACTTGTGCCTGCCTTTCTAGTGTTGTGATTATATGTGTGTATCACTGCATGTGAGTTCTTTGCAAAGATCTCAGGTCCTCTTGCTTGCGTCACAAGACCTTTATGGATTGATTTCTCCCTCCATCTTCCTTCAGTGTTACGTTCGAATGTAAGATTTCTCGTCAGTTAATTTCTCTTTTTGCAACCTGGAAATTAGACTTCTTTTACTTTATAGTACAGAAAATAGTTCTATTCTGATATGATAATAGTAGTAATAATAATAAACATTTATTGGCAATTAATATGCACATAGAAAACATTATCTCTTGTATTTTTTCCTACTCTCTGTATGACATGTGTTACTGTAACACCTTTACAGAGATGGTCTCTAAATATTTACAATCAGTCTAAGGACTATGGGCTGTCTACCAGCCTCTTTGAAGAGAGTATTGGATTTAATCCCAGCAGGGTTAAGTTTGGTAAGGAGGTCACTCAAGTTGTACATAAAAGAAGTAGGATTTGTATCCAGGCAGTTTGGTGGCTGCTTAGTGCTCGTCTCTCTATTAGAGACAGTCTAATGGTTGTTTCAACAGCAAAAGCTGCCATACTTTGTTTCTTACCAATAGTCTGAATCAACCTAGAGTTCTTACGGATAAGGTAAGTATGTACTTATTATAAGTTACCTTTCATGAAAACTTTTTGGATGATAAATCAAGCAAGAAATAGTCCTTTATTTTTTAATATTTATTCTCGTTTTTATTGAGCTGTAATTTTTTCTTTGTTTCCCTCCCTATCTCTCCACTCCCCTCCAACCCTCTCCCATGGTCCCCATGCTTCAAATTTAATCAAGAGATCTTGTCTTTTCTATTTCCCATGTAGATTAGATTCATGTATGTCTCTCTTAGCGGCCTCATTGTTGTCTAGGTTCTCTGGGATTGTGAATTTTAGGCTGGTTTTCTTTGCTTTATGTCTAAAAGCCACTTATCAGTGAGTATGTATGACATTTGTCTTTCTGGGTCTGTGTTACCTCACTCAATATGATGTTTTCTAGATCCATCCATTTGCCCACAAATTTTAAGATGCCATTATTTTTTTCCACTGTGTAGTACTCCCTTGTGTAAATGTACCACATTTTCCTTATCAGTTCTTTGGCTGAGGGGCATGTAAGTTGTTCCCAGGTTCTTGCTGTGGAAAATATGCTGCTATGAACATACTTGAGCACATGTCCTTGTGGTACAACTGAGCATCCTTTGAGTGTGTACACAAAAGTGGTATTGCTGGGTCTTGAGGCAGGTTGTTTCCTAATTTTCTAAGAAATTGACATACTCATTTCCAAAGCATCTGTACCAGTTTGCACTCCCACCAGCAATGCAGGACTGTTTCCTTTACCCCACATCCTCTTCCGCATAAGCTGTCATTAGTATTTTTGCTCTTGGCCTTTCTTACAGGGGTGAGATTAAATCTGGAGTTGTTTTGATTTGTATTTCTCTTATGGATAAAAAAAGCATATTCAACAAATGATGCTAGCATAACTGGATATCAACATGTAAAAGAATGAAAATAGATCCATATCTATCACCATGCTTAAAACTCAAGTCCAAATGGATCAAAGACTTCAACATAAAAACAACCACACTGAACCTGATAGAAGAGAAAGTAAGAAGTTCACTTAAATGCATAGGTACAGGAGACCACTTCTTTAATGTAGCTCCAATGGTACAGACACTAAGAAAAACAATTAATAAATGGGACCTCCTAAAACTGAGAAGCTTCTGTAAAGCAAAGGACATGGTCAACAAAACAAAGCGACAGCCTACAGAATGGGAAAAGTTCTTCACCAACCCCACATTGGACAGAGGGCTGATCTCCAAAATATACAAAGAACTCAAGAAATTGGTCATCAAAAAAACAAATAACCCAGATACAAAAATGGGGTATAGAGCTGAACAGAGAGTACTCAAAAGATGTATCTAAAATGGCTGAAAGACACTTAAGGAAATGTTCAACATCCTTAACCATCAAAGAAATAGTCCTTTTATTAAGGACCTTACAGTTCAGAGTAAGTAAGTTAGCTTAGATACCCAACTAAGTGTATCGTGAAAAAGGGCGTCCTAACTGGTAGAAGAGCTATGTAAACAACATGGTCGAGAAGCACAGCACGGAGGAGTGAGAGAGTCAGCGCCACTGGACAAGCGTGCTTTACTCTTTCAAAGAGAAATGCTTCGGGGTTTGCTTGAGGTAGGATAACTTGGAGATAGCCATTGAGGAACTATGACTATGGGGAAGATCAACTGTCCTGCAAATGTTGCTCATCAAAGATTTGGGAAAATGCAGCAGCATGTAGAAAGTGTCTCAACTCTATCAGATTATGGGCACCAGGAAGCAGCACCTTGATAGTTTCATATCTGCCCATCCATATATTTATTCATCCCGCCATCCAGTTACTTGTTAAAATGATTTTAATTCATTGCATTAGTAATGGTCGTCTTTGTGTCCCAGAGTAACTTGTGTATCAACAGTCTGGGCGCCATTTACTTGGGATGTGTGTAGTAGAGAAAGGGAGGAATGAAATCCCACAGCAAATACAGAGCCAAAGGTAGACTCAGACACTGTTGAGTCATTGCGTTATCCTGGGAGAAATTTCACCTTTCTTGATATATTTGTCTGATTACTTATGTTTTCCATTTTAGCACATTGAATTTTTGTGAGAGTTTTATTTGCATTCATATTAAGTCCAGTGAAAGGAGGGATAATTTTGTGTTTCAGCATTGTGACTTTGCCTGCAAAACCTGCTGTCTCAGTATCGAAGTGCTGAAGCGATAGCTGTCATGAATGAATAGGGATACATTAAGAACTCCAAAGCTATATAGACTAGAGCATCACTCTGCCCTCATCACAGAAGCATCTCATTGCACTAGATGGCAGTTAACACAGAGACTCATAACCGGACCATGAACAGAGAGTGAGAGACTTTGGAGTACTAAATGGGATGACTCTATCTACTCCCTACCCAGGCTTAGGGGAGTAGATGTTTTAGAGGGGGAGAAAAATTTATAAGAGTCAGTGGTGATGAATGACACCCAGGAAACAGTATCTTCTGCGTACAACAGGTCTGATACACATGTAAATTCATAGAGGCTGTGAGAGCAAACACAAGACTGGTACCAGTTTAAACCAGGAAAAAAAAATCCCATCCCAGAGAAGGGAAAGTGCATGCAAGTCCCACTCCTAATTGAGACTTTGTTTGCAATAAATTCACAGTGGGAAATGGAAACAGTTTTCTCCAATGCACTGTTCTAGGACTTATCAGCCACATCCCAGGGCAGGCCCTACGCCAAGAAGTAAGTAGCAAACACAAAATATACTCCGTTATTTTTTTGTGTGTGTATGCACTCACCACTGTGTTTGTTTTACTGATTTTTATGTTCATTTGACTTTTGATTTTTGTTGGAGAGAGGAAGAAAGAGAAGTTGTGTGAGCAGGGAAGTTAGGAGGACCTGAAATGAGTTGGGGAGTAGAAAGAATATGATTAGAATATACTATATGGAAAAATTATAAATAGAAAGAAAATTTCATACAGACACATACACACATGTCTGTATAGACAGAGGCTGTGTCACACCTTCATAAAGATTCTCCTAACAATTTTTGGATTGGTTATTTATGATGAATATAAATACATACTGTAACTTTTCACAGTGATACATCTCAGGGTACAAGAGTATTTCAAGATTTACAAAACAGAAAGACCACTTCAGCCACCAGACTTTCAGAAGAAGGAAAAATACAAAGTGTATTTCTCTTCGAGTTAATATTCTCAGTGTCATAAACACACATCAGTAATCCACTCTACCACAGATTCGTTTTTATGCACACAGTAAATGTTTACAGAGAACTTTTATTTGATTCAATTTGCAATTCAAATTTATCTGAAGAACAGCTCAGAAACATAAAAACTCAGCAGCAGTTTGGGAGTCCTTAAGACATTTCTTAGGCCTGAATTAGCTAATCCAGAAAAACTGCCCGAATGTTTTTAGCCACGAGGCCACAGGCAGTTAGAAACGGTCGTTAATATAAATGCTGGAAGGGCTGCTGATACCGATCCTTGTGGTGTAGTCTTGACATCTTGGGGTGAAAAGGGAGGTTGACATGAGTGCCATTGATGGTGGGGTGTCTTTTGAAGGTCGGCACAATTTTACTATTTAGAGTTGTGCTTTGTTACATGGCAGACGTGTGGCTCCGCGTCTCAATCATGCTTTATCTATCATATATTGTGTTGTTTTTATTTTTCCATGTTTTTTCCTTCATGTTTTCGTGAAGCTTTGACAAGGTCTTACCGTCATTTCTTTGAAAGTTAGAATTTAAAGCACATAGCAGAGAATGCATTCAAAGCTGGTATAGCGAAGACAGAATCTTATCACAGATGTAACAGAGGGGAGACTTTTTTAAATCTTGTATGTCTACACGTGTTTTTACATCAGAAATAATTGGAATGTAGCAAGTTGCTCTGACATTTCAAGATCTTTCTATGAATTCCACTCTACCAGTCATTGACTTTATGTCAAATGAAAATGATGCTAGCTAGTTTGGTGAGCGAAACAAATACTTGGTAGGTATTTTACAGGCTGCTTCATTGTATTATGACTGTTAACTTGAAGAATGGTCTACAACAATCTCTGTGTATAAACTGTGAAGCCCAGGGATTTGGGGAATCCTATTACATTGCTATTCTGAACATAAACACTAGGGCAGGAGGCCTGTGACAGTAGGGCAATTTGTCATCACTAGGCACTCATGTGTGAGAACAGGCATTGGTACACTCACTTGGTAGCAGAGCAGGAAGCCTACCACATGACTTCGCCATCAACAAACGTTCCCATGCATGTCCTCTCAAATGATATGGCTCTTTCCTGGAAGTGATTGATCATTATGCTTTCAGTCTCCATTTTGGTGGTAATAAGCTATTTTTCCCATGACAAGGATTAGCTGGGAGACAGTTGTTTCACAATTGGGTGTCAATTTGAAATACAATCGTATTTTCAATTATGTTCATTTTGGAGAACTTCCAGCGCATCCTGCTCCAAATTCTGGGTGATACATTGTAATTCGGGGAAGTTTGGACAGCTCGTGCTTGTGAGGTTTCCAGTGCTTAGCTCTGCCCTTCAGTTTTATTATTTATTAGTTTATTTAATTTCCATTTTGGTTTTGTTGAAATAGGGTCTTGCTGTGTAGCCCTGGCAGACCTTAAATTGACAGAAATCCATTGGTATACTGAGACTGCAGGTGTGAACCAGAATCATCTCGAGCAATGCTGTGCATCATTTTAGATTGGATGCTGTTCCTGCTGAAGCATCGGTTGGTTTTGGTACTTTGTATCCCCGGATCTTTAATGGCGTTCCCTAGCACATCTCCAGCTCACTTTCCCCACTTGTTTTCTTTCAGTTGTTTCCACTGCCCTCTCTGCTTCTTGTCTTTATGTCCTCTGCTTGTTAAGTCATAGAATAACTCTTTTCCAGGAACTGTTTTGTTCTTCTTACAGATACTCCCTCTCCGATGCACCTCATCTTCTATGCATTTTAAAATTTAATTTAAAACTTTAAAATTGCTTTTTTTTAATCTTATGTTTATGGGTGTTTTGTCTGCTTCTCTGTGTATCGTGTGCACCTTGTGCCTACAGAGAAGAGAAAAAGCATTGCACCCCCAAACCCAAGTTACAAACGGGTCTGGGAAGCAAACCCAGGTCCTTAGGAAAATCAGCAAGTGCTCTAACCCATGGAGCCATCTCTCCATTATTCATGGACTAATGTGATACTGAGCAAGTTGTTTTTGATGTGTGTAATAGTCTTGCTCTCCTTTTTTGAGGTCTCATGTTATACCATTATATAATACATACATTTTACAATTTTTCATTATCGCTTTTTGTTTTGTTTGGTGGAGGGGTAAGATAGTACAAAGTTCATCCATTCTTGCTGAGGCTGTTTCCAGGTTTAACTAGAATCTGATCTCCTTGGTGGAAAATCCCGTGGAAAACCGCCCAACCCTGTTCTAGGAAGCAAAGGTCAGGATGCCCTAGCTAACTTATTTTAGCCTTTGTTAAAACTGCTTGCTCGTGAGAAACCCCCTCCAGTGCACCACTCAGCTTCTGTTGAAACTGCTTGCTTCAAACTGTTTATTCTGTGAAGCCCCCTGCTCCCTGCAGCTGCTGAGCGGGATGCCCGGATGAGGAGTCTGTCCTTAAAAATCAAGTTCTGGACACTTGGGGCCACACCTCGGTCCCTGAAAACTTGGGTGTGGTCCCAGGAATTGAGATTTTTAACCGGTTGTCCATTGTGTCTGAGTGGTCATCTCCAGTGAGCTCCCCTTAACTGTAGTTTTATATTAACATTCCACATGAAAGGCCTTTTCCAGCTGTCCACTGGATTACAAACTCATTGAGGACACGGATTTTACTTTAATCCCGCTGGTCCCCTGTAATCTTTAGTAGAGGGTATATAGGTTCCCATGAGCATCTTTAAAATAAATAACAAAAATTTCACTTTTAAATCAGTTAAATAGGAAATTGACTTTGTGATATTTTGTGGTCTTACAACAGAAAATTTTGGAGTAATAAACATTTATTGCTTATTTTTTAATGCTACTTATTTTCTGAGATTATAATTGCATAGTTTCTTCCTTCCCTTTCTTCCCTCCAAGCCTTTCTTTGCCCTCTTTCAGATTCATGGTCTCTTTTCTCATTACTTGTTTTTATATACATATACATACATATTCTAAACACAAACACACCCTGCTCAATTTATATAATGTTACTTGTATGTATGTTTTCACGATGGATAGCCAATTAGTGTGAAGGAAAACTCTTCCTCCAACATGCCTTCTGCTTTCCTTAGTTGTCTGTAGCTCCTTTTATAGAATTGAGGCCCCATGGCTTCCCCCACACCTACATGAGCATGTCTGTTATCATTCTTGTTAAACTAATGTTCTTATTTCCACTTTTTTTCCTAAAAAATATTTAGGTGAGAGTACAAGAAACAACCAGCCAACCGAACAAACAAAAACCCTCCAAAGAACATACAACAAATTGGACTTTTTAACTTGTGTTATACAGGACTCTTGAAAATAGAATTTCTAAATGGACTTTTCAAAGTGTGGGGACTTCGTAAGATTCTTTTCAAATGTTATGGACAAACCAGTGTTGCTGCGACTTCTTTTTTTTTTTAATTTTTGTTTTTCTAGACAGGGTTTCTCTGTGTAGCTTTGGAGTCTGTCCTGGAACTAGCTCTTGTAGACCAGGCTGGCTTCAACCTCACAGAGATCCGCCTGTCTCTGCCTCCTGAATGCTGGGATTAAAGGCGTTCACCTCCACTGCACAGCCCTTTTTAAAATCTTTTAAAGAGATCTTTCTACAAAAAAAAAAAAACCAAATAAACCTTACTGTTCAAGTAAGTCTTCTTCATCCACTTAGATCATTTCAGAATTTCACAGGATGCTGTTATATGTGAAGAATTTTGTTTATAGAAACTAAACTCTATATAAAGTTAATTTTAGAGGCCAATGTAGTTGTCAATAAAGCTTCCTATGAAAATGGGAAGTTAGAATTTTTTGAAAATTCTTTCATTTGCTGTGGATTCATTCCGTGTTAAGAAAAGTCAGGTTTGATCAAGGAAGATTCCCTGAGAAATCTCCAATAGGAGCAGATGGCCCAGATGTCTGAGTTTTACATCCAGAACAGACTTAAGACTGCTGCCTGAGATGATCAAGCCTCACAGGATACTCCAGTCATGACTTGACCATGATTCTAAATTTTCTTTAGGTCTCCATAAGATTATCAGCTCCCCCAATGAGCAGGAAGTTGTCTGAAAAACCGTGCCCACATTCCCAAAAATTGGACTATGGATTATTTTTTGTTTGTTTGCTTAGAATGTTGGTTACAAGTTGTTATGGATAATGGTCAGGAGCTAAACAAAGGATATTAGATTCAGAGTTCTTGTTTTTTTGTTTTTTTTTTTAAAGGGGGCGA
Source organism: Microtus pennsylvanicus (assembly GCF_037038515.1). NCBI lineage: Eukaryota > Metazoa > Chordata > Mammalia > Rodentia > Cricetidae > Microtus > Microtus pennsylvanicus. The sequence continues at coordinate 9,922,576 of NC_134590.1, read as the reverse complement.
AGTGCTGTGGGACAATGGTCATTTGTCCTGTCACTTGTATTATTTTTAATAAAATACTGATTGGCCACTATCCAGAAAAGAAGTATAGGCAGGGCAGTGACCAGGCAGGAAGTAGAGGTGGGGCAATGAGATCAGGAGAACTCTGGAAAGAGGATTCTGTAGTCTGCAGTTGTGACTCAGCCACAAAAGAATCAAAATGTGACTTCCTCGCCAAATAAGGTACCATTGTCTTAGCCTCGCTGAGAGTACTATACCACAGTTCCTGGACCCCTGCAGTGGGAGCTCTTTGACTCCCCTCCATTCTACCCAGGGAGGTAAGCATGTCCTTGGACCTCCGGACCTGGATCCCCTTGGATCATCCCATCTGTATTATTTTTCTTACTGCATTGCCAGAGAGTGATTTAGTGAACAGATATCTGACTGGCATGGTAATTATTACTTCCTTGTGGCCCGTGAGAGATTGATATACCAAGATGGCTTTTACACACCGGTTATAGGCACTATGTACTGAAGATTAATGGATGAATGTAGGGGGCTGATGGACTGAGGCTTGAGTTTAAGCTACTTGCAGGACCCATGTTCTCTTCCAACCATAAGACTGTTTACTGATGTACTGCTTTGAAAAGATAAATTTTTCCTCTCCACTATTGGAAGCCATGGATACCACTCACATCTCTGTTGGTGGTATTTTCAGATAGATATGCCTCAGGCCATCTGAGGGCATTAGACCCTTTGCTCTTATTTATAATACCAGTGATCCTCCATATTGAAAACCTTTCTTGGCATTGTTCTCTGTCAAGCACATCTCTCACTGACCTTTAATCTATATTGGAAGAGGAAGAGCTTTTCCTAGCTTCAGTGGGACTCTTCTTTCTCTGACCATGCCTCTTCCCATGACCTTCCTCTGTTGGTGATGCGTAGAAGGTGGAGGGAGAAGAAAAAGAGGGCGCAGGGTATGGGCAGAATGCACTCAACATACAATATATACTTGTGTGAAAATTAAAATAAATAATAAGACCAAAAAACAAATAAAAGTTGTTAATGTGGACAGGGTTCTTTATATTCTAGATGAGCCCAACCATAAATAGTACACAGTCCATTGACAGTTCTGGGGTAATGATGCCCATCTTTTTCAGAGGACAGCTTATCACCTAGCTACCTGTGGAGGGAAAATATGTCTTCAAGTGGCCCAAGAACTTATGTGTCCCTTTAGACATAGTTCATGACCCTTGCCACAGTTTGAATGCGTCTCTTGAATGAATGAAAATGTTGAAACATCAGTTGCAAAGGAAATGGTGTCAGAAAGTAAGAACTAATAAAATAAAAGAAAGTTGTGCCATGTGGGGTGGAAAATGAATGATTAATGTGCCTGTTGTGGAGCTGGGTTCTATAAGAGTTTGACTTCCCTCATTTCTCTTTGCCCGTCTTTGCCCTTCTATTATGAGATGATGCAGCAGGAAAGTCATGGCCATTGTCAGCCCATGACCTGGGATTTCCTAGAGTCTATAACTGTGGGATAGTAATTTTGCTTATTATAAATGGTCCCAAGTTGCCCTTCTTTGCAAAGAAACCCAAATGCATAGTAACTGAGATGTGCTGCTGGTCTGGAGAAGAATGTTCCCTTTTTTCTCTGTGTGTCTCTACAAAGAGGGGGTGGGCGGGCATCTACCCTCGTTTCAATAGGCATAGGATTGAAAAAGTTCTTAAGAAGTTTCAAACTAAACTAAACTAAACTCTAAAGCAAAGTACTTATAAAAATGACATTAAACAAGTTGCTAATTCCTTCAAGTGGCGGATAGGTTTATTTGGCAGCATTATGGAAGCTGAGCAGTGCCTCTGGGCAGCACTACACCAGAGTGCTCATGAGATTTCTAAATTTACAAAGTACAATCTCTCGTCTACACTACATCCCAAGTGTGACGTCTTACAGTAGGTTGTCAGCAAATATGTGGAAAGAACAACAGATGCCTCATGTATGGCGTTGAAGTGTAAGCCATCACTGTCAAATGAACAACATGGAACACACCCTTAGTTCTTAGCGCTGCTGTTCACCATCTCTTTAATTGGGGGAAAAAAAGCTTCCCCTTTACCACATTTTAGTACACAAGGTTTCTTAGAATTCAAGTAGTTCTGGGGATGTCTTCATGAAGTCAAGCTTTATTCTTGTTCCCCTCTTTTGGAGAAGGACTGACTCAGACTTCAGTGAGAATAATGTTTAGTGTTGTTTTTATGTCCCATTATCTGTCCTCAGTCATCTCACTTGGAGTCTTTGCAAGCGCAGGTGCACAAATAGACTTGTTTTCCTTTAAGGAGAACCTTGCCCTGAGAAAGCCTCTGCACAGTTGTGCGCTGCACCTGCAGCAATAAAACGCAAGAGAGATAATGGGCTGAATTTTAATCACTCGGTGCCTTGTTACATATTCACTATTTGAAAGCTTTTCTTTTATTGTGCAATGGTTAGTGAAAAGGACAGTGTTGCCAGTTAAGCCAGTGAATGGCTCAGGGAGTGATTTTACACCAGGGAATGACTGGCGTCTCCTGTAAAAATAGCAGAATCTTCCGTTAGTGTGAAAAAGTCTGGTAAACAAACTCGATGACAGCTGACTTCATCAGAAACACTTCAGATGTGTGGATATGCGTTGGAGTGTGGAGGCCATTGGGTTTCTGTCCAAGTACACAAAAGAAAGGGGTCATTTAGTCATTAGCCAATGCCTTCTTTGTACTTAGGTTGGACACCAAAGACAGCTTAATGAGCTTAATGTAGAGCCCTCAACTTGCTTGCTTCTAATTCTGTTTGATTTTCATAAAACACAGGCATGTAAGAACAATTAATGGAAAAAGAGGCCCTGGATTTTCAAAAGAGATCAAGAAAGGGTATATAAGGGAAAGTTTAAAGAGAAAAAAAGAAGGGGTAGATGATGTCTTAGGGTTACTATTTCTATGATGAAATCCCATGACCAAAAGCAAGATGGGGAGGAAAGGGTTTATTTAGCTTACATTTCTGTGTCATAGTTCATCACTGTAGTATGTCAGGACAGGGACTCACAAAGAATTGGAGCCTGGAGGCAGGAGCTGATGCAGAGGTAAGGGTTGTTGCTTACTGGCTTGTTCCTTATGGCTCGATGAGCCTGATTTCTTATACAACCACCAGCTCAGTGTTGGCATTACCTACAATGTTATGGACCCTCCATCACCAATCATTAATTAAGAAAATGTCTTACAGGTTTGCCTATTGCCTGATCTTATGGAGGCATTTTCTCAACTAATGGTCCATCCTCTCCTATGAACCTAACTGGTGTCAAGTTGACAAAAAACTAATCAACATAAGTGATGTAATTATATTATAATCTCAAAATAGAAGAAAACAATCTAAAACCCAAAAGTGTGCACAGAAAGTTCAATGTGTATATAATTACTTCAAATCTATACATTAGGGGTATTAACATTTAAAATGATAATGCCAGAAATTCACAGTCTAAGGAAATTTGTACCTTCTAATTAGACAAATTTCTGAATCTGTAAGAAGCTTATTAATTACCCTTGGTGATGTTAGACACAATTTTCACTTGATGAAGCCAGAAATTTTAAAATGTGTAAAACCTTTGCACGGGTTGAGTAGAAAAATGTGAAGTCCATGGTAGCAGCTGAATCCTTCTGGATAGAAGAGATGCATAAACTTTGATTCAGCACTTTATTATGCTTCTCAGTTTGTGACATTGCTTCCTGTGTTTGGAGGACCTTGTTTCATCGGTTTCCTCCTTGCCCTCTGGCTCTGACACTCTTCCTACCTCCCCTTCTGCAGGGTTCCCTCCGCTATGAGGGGAGGGCTTTGGTGGAGACATTTCCTTTAGGGCTGTGTGTTCTGAAGACCCTTACTCTCTGCATATTGTCTGACTGTGGGGCATTCTACTCTAGAAAATCAATTGTACCATCAACTTTGTTGATACTTTCCCAAACCAAGAATGCGCTAAACAGCATTTAGGTATCTAAATGAGATTGAAAATACACCATAATTCATGATTAATGGCATTTTAAGACATTTTATTTTTATTTAAACATCTAATTCTTAGAATTTGTATAAAAGCAGGGAATGCTATATGCTTCAATTTTAGATATTTAATAGCAGATTTAACCTTTATATTTCTCTACAAGTTCAGATTCTTGATGCATCTGTTATTTTCATCTGTCAATATTAATTTATAATGCTCTCTGAATAGTTATCATTTCTCACTTATTATATACATGTAAATTAAAAAGTAAGAACTAACTAGTAATAATAATTTTATTTGAATATTAAATAATAATTTTATTCCATTTCTCCTGATAATTGATAAAGTAATTTCATAGGCATCAAGTCACAACAGCAACCAACAATTACCAAATAAAATCTGCAGTACTTGAATGATTGGTTTGGTCAGTGACTGTGAAGTGGGCCTACACCTTATCTAGCTCTTATTTCTTCTAGAATCTTTTCTGATACTCTTCCTTGGCTCTCTTAGTTTCTTTCATCAATGAATGTCATTTTCTTTCTTGTTATTTTTAAATTCTATGGAGTTTCTACATTCATCCTGTAACCATGTCTATCCATTCAGTATCTCAGATTTTGCACTTTAAATTGGAAAATAGACTAGGACTAGTTTTGTCTGTTTCCTATAAGATGATGTGAATAGGATTACATTCCAGGGAATAATAATGTAAGTTTAAGTGACTCTGTGAGGATGGGAAATGGCTGGAGGTACAGAATCTGAACTCTTGCTATTATATAAACAGTGCCTTCATTTCTTTAATCAACTGAATTAATTATTCTAGGTATGTAATGCATAAATGAAACAACAAAACAACTTTGCATTCTTTAAAGTGAAATCATGAGTGGAAATAAACTAATATTTCCAGAATTATTTGTGCTCCATATAAGTGTGGCTATTTTTCTTGGCCTCAAACATTTTCCAACTAAATTAGGCTCAATTCCACTTGAGTGTGTTTGCAGAAAGAGCACGAGGTTATTTGTGGGATGAGTCTTTACAAGTTCAAGCACTTGGACAGTACAGTGTGCAAAGGTGAAATCTTAGCACTGTTTTCCACACGAGCTCTTCCTGGCAAATGGCCTAGGAAAGTTCTGAAATATTTCCGTTCATTTCACCCAATATTCAGCTAATATAAAATCAGTCATCAGCTGTGACTAATTAATTGCTCTGGAGTTATTAATCTGAATAAGATGACCCTATTAATTTTGTAGAAAAAATAAGGGCATATTAACTGAACAACTCAAGTGAACTCCTTCGTCTAAAACATTGTATGTGTGCCTAAGTATATGAACTATCTTAGAAATTATATTTGAGTTAAGATACAGAAACATATGAACATATATCTCAGTATAAAAAGCATCATGATAGAGATTTCTTGGGAGTATTTCTGCTTTAATTTCACTTAATTATATGTTTCTCTTGCATTCCTACTATGCCATCAGCATTCTTCACTTATTAATTAATTTTGGTGAATATGGTGCTGAAATATTATGTCATTTCAAACTATAAATTTGGCTTTATTAAAATCTTAAATAACATTTAGGTAGTTAAGACTCAGTTTGGTTATGGCATGACCATAATTAGATTTTATAAACATAAAATTGGATTTTAAGAATGTGAGCATGCTATGAAATGTGCAGTATCTAAAAAACTTTCTGGCTCCGTCTTTGTATCACTTTTCATTGAATTAAATACTACTTCTTTAAAGAAGCTGAGTTTTGATTAACAAATGTAATTTCTAATATGCCATTATGAATTATGCAAAGGGCCATATTGTAAATATGCAACTTTTGAGATAAAAAAGATAATGTTGGTATTAAAGAGAGCATTAGGAATGAACATTTTATATTGTATTTCCATATTTTCCATATGTTATTATTCTCTGAATTTTATATCAGTGTCACCTAGAAAAATGAAGCTTTGATAACTCCCACATCTTTAATGTAACTGCCCACAAAATGATAATCATAGAACAATTGACTATTTTAAATTTTACATGAATAAATGAGATTAATTTAATTATTGTTTTTATAGTACATGAACTATGTACCAGGCATGGTTCCAATGCCTGATAATTCATTAAATACTAGGAAGAAAATAATTCATGTTATCAGAAAGCCCCAAATTGTGAAGCCCTGTGGCCAGATGGCAGCCCAGCTAGAGTTGTGGCAGTGTCAGGCACCAATGCCCTTTTCTTCCCCTCACAACAGCCTTTGCACTTAGTTTTTATATTTCTCTCTACTCCCCTCCCCCTGCAATTTCCCCCCTCTAGCTCTTCTTTATCAGTGTCATTTGCCTCATCCTCTTCATCCTCTTAATTCCTTAATCTTGAAGTCCTCTGCAGGCAAGTCCTTGCACTCTGCAGGTTGCCTTCATGGCACCTCTGATTTGTTAACTGGAAACTGAATATGCCCTTTAATGACACCTACTTGGTCGTTCCCATTTAGCACCAGGCTCATTACCAGACTGAGTATTTTACAAGTCCTTCTGACCACACCTACACCTTCACTCTGAGAATCCCTCCCAGATCTGCTTACCCTCCAGATTTTCTACCAGAGCAAATGGCAATCGCAGCCAAACAGCTGAAACTCCCTCGCTTCTCTTTCTCTCCCAGCACATCTCCAGTCCATTGTCTTTCAGCTCTCCAGCTTGACTTCCTGGGCTGCGACTACCTGTGCTTCTTGGCTATTCCTCGTGTACTCCAGAGTCACTCAGTCCCAGAGCCTTTTACCAGGAAATCAGTCTGCCCCCCACCCCAAGCACTGGCCTATTCCTCACTTTTTTCAGGTTGTTTTTCCAAATTCTGCTCTGTGGGACCTCTGAATAATACAGTGAAAGGTTCATTTCTATCCCCATAATGCAGCTGCCTCTATCTCACTTACGTATTTGATTGAATTAATCCGAATTAAATAAACTGTGTATTTCACTTGCTTTGTATTTATTCGTGGGTCATAACCCCACTGAAATGAGTACTCTGTGCAGGGATTTTCATCTATTTTTTTCACTACCTGGAAGATGAGCATAGAATCCCAGCAGCACAGAAAGCACCCCTCAAAAGGCTTTTCCGTCCTCTCTCCCTTCCTCTGGCTTCACACTCTGCTCTCACACCCTTGCTATCCCCTCTCTCCACCTTCTTTTATATATTCTCTTCTCCTCCTTTCTTTTCTTCTCTATCTTTATTCTTTCTCCTTCCCTTTTTCCTAGTTTTCTGAGCTGGCTCAAAGTAGCCCCTGAGTTGGGGCCAGTTTTCCATTTCTAGCTCTCTGTTTGCATTGGCAGTCACTTGGTTACGTGGAAAAGTCCCTGTGTAGTTTTCCTGAGCTCTGGGCTGCTTGAGACTTCTTAGAGATGCCCCTTAACCTGGTAGGTCCCCCCTCCTTTGCCCAGATGTTTGACGTTTTGCTTGCTGGCAGTGCGGTAGTCATTGAATGCTACTGATATATATCTCAGAAAACAAATCATTCTCTGGAGAATGGCTTGTTTCTCTAGAGAAGGTCCAGGCTGCTCAGCACTGATGTGGTTCTGCCGGGTGCTCCTTTATATATTCTGATGCTGCAGTACATTTACAGACTGGGTTCTGTTCTCTGTGCCGCTACGGTGTAAGCTCTGTGGACACAGGGACCTTTCTTGAATACCGAGGCCTAATTCACGAGAAGACCATCATCGGTACTGATGAGTGCCTGAACATCACTTGTAAATATAGATAGGAATATGGAAAAGGAGATTCAAATGGAAGCCATGCTGTGAGGATAGGCTACCAGAAGTGTGTAGTGAGAACACACAAAAGTCTATTTATTAATTTATTAAGGGGTGGAATGGAAAAACATACTCATGAACACAGAGCAAAACAGGCACCGCTGTTGATCCAGCTGCCATCGTCCTACAGTTCTGCCCAAGGGAGAAGAGGACCAACTGCAAGGCTTGTTCCTGCTCAGACCACCCAAGGGAGAGAAAGCACATGACTCCCTTCTCAGTTTTATCTGATCATGTATTTAGAGAAAACCATGCCCATAGGGATAGTCACCCCAAATATTATTGGTTAAATGGATCAAGCTCCCACAACATTTTCTTTTTTTTCTAATTAAGACATTTCTAATCCTAACATAAAACTATACAGAATAACTATCAAGTATTGTCCAGAAGAAAGAAGAGGTAATGATACAAACAAAAATGAAACCTCAACGAATAAGAACACCAAACAAAGAAACACATTCTGAATGTCGAGGCTGGTCGGGTGCCACTTTGGGGTGACATCTGTCAGGGTCCAGCCTTAACAGGTTCATAAGTTCCAAGGTAGGGGCATGTGGATTAGAAATATCAGGCAGAAAAAACAGAGACACTAAAGAAAAGGACAGAGACACAGAATAGAGTTGGGAGGGTAACCCAGTGAATACTGAATTTGCCTACATTTATTTTTTATATCCTTTATATACTCCAATCCAAAATGGGAGGGGAGAAAGAAGGCAAAAGCCAGCTTTACCATGATACAAAGAACAAACAGAGCAATTACCTTTTCAATACTCGAAACACCCAGTAACTATGTCCTGAGTTAAGTATTCTGTTGTTTAACAGGACATGCAGTGACCACACCTTAGGCCAAGCATCCTTTAGGCAGTCACTCCCTGGGTCAAACCTGCCATAACCTTGAAGGAGCAGGAATAGACCTGAACTCTCTGACCTTTGGTCAAGGTGGAACAAATCCCCATCCATGGGCTCTGACACAGACCATGGGTAATTGACAAATCACAGAGGTTACTCCAATGGCTGTCCTTTTCTGAAGTGTCTCAGCCTTGTACCTAATAAGCTCTTAGCTAAGATATGAGAAGATTGTAACTGTGACTACCTAGACTTCAACCCTACCTGAGAAGAAAAGTAATATTACCCCAATAAGCAGGAAGTGCAAGCAAGCGACTTCCAGAAGATGCAAGAAATGACAGAAACCTTTGGACTGCCTGCACAGTCACCCAAAGTTCTTCTGTAATGTTGAGGCATTCAACTTTAGCTATATTTGACAGACCATTTTTAGAAGCAGGAAAATTGGAAAGACTGTCCTACCCTGTCTTGGACAATAAAGTAGATTATTATATCACTTGTAAACTAAATTAGCAACTATCAGTTTTAGATAATTTGTATTTGTGTAGATTTTTATATATTGATAAAAATGTAAAATTATTTTTCTATTCCTGTTTAAGATAATTTTCTTATTGATACAAATTCAAAATTATATTTGTCATATTGTATATGTGATTCTACTTTTGTTTAAAATAATTTTGTATATTGATACAAATATAAAATTATTTTGTCATACTTCTACTTTTGTATAGAATATTTTGTATATTGATGTAAGTTAAAGATATTTTTGCCATATTGTACTATACATTTCTATCTCTGATTAAGATATTTTTACATATTGTCACAATTTTAAGGTCATTGTCCTTATACTGTACAGTTGTTTAAAGATTGTTTAATTCTATAATGTGAAGTTTTAGTTTTTAAGATTCATAGGTCATTAAGAATTACAGGTTAATATTCACCCATGTTTGCCATACTTATGGTTATGTTAGTTAGATTTTTTATATGCACAAATATGCATTCAATATTCCATATGGATAGGTAATCTTTAAACAATTCAATGATCTACAGAATATGGCATTTAAATGTTTTGATAACTTAGAACTCTGTTGATATGAGACATGACTGCTTCTTCCCATTCTCTGACTAAGAGGAGAGAGAGAGAGAGAGAGAGAGAGAGAGAGAGAGAGAGAGAGAGAGAGAGAGAAACTACCTCCTCAGTTTTATTTGGTCACATATTCAGAGAAAACCACACCATAAGGCTCGTCAGTCCAAACGTTATTGGCTAAACGGATTGAGCTCCCACACCAGAAGTGAGCCCTGGTTCTTCCTTTCATTTGTTTTATCTATAGTAATGTTTATGCAAAAAAGTCTTTGTTATTATTGGCAATTTTTTCTTACAATGGATAATCTATTTTAAGATACATTTGTGCATGGTAGTGAGAGTATGAAGTAGAAAGCAGAGGAACAAGGGTGTTTGACTCCGTATCATTCCAAGATTATTTTTATTGGTGCTTATTTTTTAAAAAAGATAACACTTAGGGTTCAGAAATAGCTTGGTTAGTAAGTACTTATCGTGAAAACTCATGGGCCTGAATTTCTATCTCCAATCTCCCCAAACACTCTGGTGTTGGAACTTGTGTCTGCTTGGGGGGCTGAAACAGACAGATCCTAGAAGCTTGCTGGACAGCTTGTCTAGCCAAATTCATGATTTCCAGATCTAGTAGGTGACCAAGTCTCAGCAAAGAGGTGGATAGTGATTGACATCTAACATATACAGACATGATTGTGTGTACACGGGTGCCAGCGTACATACATATGCATGCGCAGAAGAGAATCCCTACTTCTTAAACTCATATTGTGGCAGAACATTAAATGACTTTTTCAACTCTCACTGAGCAAAAACTATCACCAAAAAGACTTTTTAAGAGTTCTCCATGTGCAAAAAGAATTGAGCAGTTGTTGATTTTGCATGCTATTGATATTAATTTGCATATCAGTTCTCAAATTCAAAAAAAATTGTAAAGTAAAAAATGGTCTCTTAAAAGTTCAAGTTGTGATTTCTCCTGAGATGTTATATCCTGGAAACAATTTTATTTTAAAGAAGGCATAATGTCAGGAAGCATTCATTACTGAGTTATTATAACACATGCTTTATTTATATGTGTGTATATATATGTAATTTTCTTCAAAGAATATAAAATTTTATGAATTACACATCACATCAACTTTAGCTGTGTATTGAAAACCTTCTGTGATGATTCCTGTGTCTTGATTCTAGAAAGGACACAGAACTAAGAGCCTCTGCCTTAAAGACTAGTGTTCCAAGTTCTGTTTTTTTTTTTTTAGCTTTTCAGGATGACGAATCACTTTTTTATTAAAAAATAAAAGCACAAATGGATTTGAGGATTTAAACAAATATTTTCTTTCCATTAATTTGAATCGTTTGAAAAAATATCCCAACTTTAGCAAATAATTATACATCACAATTTCATATATTTTTTTTCGAGACAGGGTTTCTCATGTTTTTAAGCAAATCTTAAACATGAAATATTTGATTACTGACTTAGTATAAATAAAACCTATAAAATAACAGTCAATTATTTTCTTTGCTCATGGAATAACAGTTTGATTTGATAAGGTATAAAGAGAACAACTAAATTTTTTTGGTTTCTTTGAAATTATAAAAGTCTTTGAAAATGCATTTGATTTGGAAAAAATTTATTTTCTGTATTCACTAGGAATTCAAAATTTCCTGCTTATTAAGGTCATGACATTCATAAAATCCCTAGTGCTTCGTTTTTATGGTACCATTGGTAAAATATGCTGATCTCTTGTTATGGGGCTGAATGTCACTCTTTCAATCTCTGAATAAGGCATGTGATACATACCTGTGATCTCAGTACTTGAGAGGTAGTAGCATGAGGATCTCTGTAAGTCTACAACCTTGTCTACACATCAAGTCCTAGGTCAGCCTGGGAACAGAGTCCAGCACATTGTCTCACACCAGATTCTAGGTCAGTTTGGGCAGCAGAGTCTAGCACACACATTGTTTCACTCCAGGTTCTAGGTTAATCTGGGCAGCAGATTCAGGCACACATATTGTCTCACACCACGTTCTAGGTCATTCTGAACAGTAGAGTCCAGCACACACAGAATATCAACTGTTCCCCAAATGATATATAGTCTACTCATAGCTTGCTGTTGTTTTCCTGTAACATATTAGACACAAATAAACAAATGACTTATCCTAAACTTGTCATATAAATAGGTTCTCTCACTTAATCTGTTTTCTTTCATTCTCTAATAATTGGAGACCCTTCTGTAACAGGATATGTCCCTGTCTACAAAATATAAAACATTTTTTCTAAGCACCCCTGGATGTGACTTCTTTTAGCTATAACCTTCAACACGACAAAAGGTTGTTTCTCCTTTTGCCACTTGTTCCAATCTTGTTGCTTTGAACCAGGTGTTGTGGTAATGAATTGTCATGAATTACCTGGAAAATTAGCAGTATCCCAGAAGTGACAGAGCTGCCTGGAAATGAACCCAGGCTCCCCAAAAGTACCCTGAGCAGGATGGAAACGAAAAAAGATTTCTAAACTCATCTTCTTTACTTCGTACATTGGAATATCTGTTATGCATTCCAATAATATATCTTAATGAAGATTTTTTTTCCTGAAGCAAGATGCTTTTGAAGGCAAACCTCGATATGTGACATATGATGTTCACCATTTGGGAGATGGGAAAAGAGACATGGGGACTGGAGTCTGGGAAATAGATTTATTTTAAGCACACTGGGGAGAGACATAGTAAGACTGTAGCTTTAAATATCATAGAAGGCAGAACACATGCTAAAACCAAGACCATAGCATTACAGGGACTCTGAGGAGAGCAGCAGGATTTGGGTGTGTGCTGACTGTTGCTTGCTCTTCCGGTAGACTCCTCCAACAAAAATGGACTCAGATAACCGTCAGCCAGCATACAAGCAGAAGTGGAAAGGAATATAGAGCTGCTAAGAAAGTCTCTTTGTGCTGTCTTAGCAAAATAATTTCACCGAGAATCCTATAATTTGAGGTCTTTAAGGGTTGAAAAAGTCAACTTCTTCTGTACTCCAAACCAAAGCAGTTGTAATTGGTGGCTTCAAAGCCACTGCCACAGTAGGAGATAAGCTTGAGGCTCTGCCAAATTTGGAGCCAGGGCAGAGGCAAAATCAAATTAAGGGTATAGCTTTCCCACCCAAACAAAGTTCGGGTAGAATGTATGTAGTCTCCCCCAACAGAGATAGAGAGCAAAGCATACAGGATAATAAGAAAAAGACAGGAACCTTTAGGTTTAAAAACTGCATCTAGATTAGATCTTTGGCTACAGTTTCTTACATATGGCTCTAGTCCAAAACAAATTGCCTAGAAGCTTACCAACTTTGTAAGCGAGTTGTATGGATAAAGAACATCAATATTGCCTTCAAAATCCTGTAATTGTCCAACCTCTAAGGAAATCCCTGGGCTGCCAAGCCTGGAGCAGCCAGAGGCAGGCTGTGATAACACTGATCCTCTACAAGGGGTGATCTGTGTAATGACTGCCTGATCATGGCAAGGGAGAAGAAAATACAGGAAAGCGCCATTCTGGGATGAAAACGGGCCTAGAAAGACAAAGGAGAATTCTTCAAAACAAGACCAGGGGTTTCCAGATAGGCCAAACCAAGGGACCCACTCCATGGTTAGACCAACTAATAGTATGTAACTCCTGCCTAGGGGATGTAATATGACCAGTGAGTGGCTATGCTTCCCAGCACCTGCCACCATTGAGGACATTTGGATGGTATGTGGTTTCGTTACAAGTCTGGAGTATCTAACAAGCTGAAGGACAGGTATTTCCCTATCAGGTTGTGCCTGGATACTTGAAGAACCTGACAAATAGACTGGAGCGAAGAGTGAAGGCTGTACTCAGCTTTCCTTCTCTTCCTCTCCTGTAGTGGCACATTTCCTGAGTGGCAGCCGCACACATGTTTTCCATCTCCCTTGGCATCATCGTGACCAAGTAACTGACAGCTGACTAGAAGCATGTGGAGAAACATGGTGGGCAAAACCTGGGCTGTTTTTAAAGGGAAGGGGCACTGCCATTCTGTCACTTTTCCTCCTTGACTTTTTTCACTTTTAGGGAGGTAAACAAGGATTTTAGACTGGCAAGAGTAAGAGCATGGTTTGGGGTGAGAGGCAATAGAAAGTGAGATGGTAAGAGTGCCATCTCCCCTCCCCTCCGGCACTTTTCTCCCCCTCCCAGGCACCACCATCCCAGCCCTATAGGACATATCATAAACTTTTACCACATGAAGGTGTTGATGTTTTGGGCTTGTATAAAGCAAGTCTTTCTTACTCTAATTATATTGGTTGTGTGCATATCTTTATGTCAACTTCATACAGTCTGGTAGCTTCTGTGACACACCTGTCTATTTCCTAGGACTGCAGGCCTGGCCAGGAGCTAATCATTGTGAGAGCCAGTCAGCTGTCAGAGAAGTGGTCATGGGTTCATGAAACTAAATGTCACTAGGTAACAGAGACCTGGAAATGGGTCTTCTAAGGTGTTATTTAATGCTATCCTGGATGGAGGTGAGTGAGTACAACATTGTTAATACTGGTGTATATGTAAAAGTTCTGCCATTTTGCTGTCTCCCAACATGTAAAAGATCTCAAGAGTGTCCTCCGCTTGCAATGTGGTAGGCTAGACTGTCATAACTTAGTAGATACTGGCAGGAGACTAACACCCTTGATGAAAGATGAAGGAGTTTATTATTCAAAACTATGGCAGAATCCACAATAGTCACACATTTGGTATCTGTTCCTTGAGTCGAATTCTCCCAAGGGAACATGGTGAAGATGAAATAATACCTGTGAACATGGTGGAGTGCAGCTAAGGAGAGAAATTCCGAGACACATATCTCACAATTTTAATTGTGTGTGTGTGTGTGTGTGTGTGTGTGTGTGTGTGTGTCAGAGGTAAGTACTGTTTTTCTTATTTGCTTTACTCTTATTTTCAGAGGCAGAGTTTCTCACAGAGTTCATAGATTTGGCTAGACTGGCTGGCTATTGGGGATCCAGAAGTTCGATCATAGGCTCAAGCTTTTATGAATGAATGTTAGGAGCTTGTGCTCAGATCCTCATGCCAGAGAGAAAGAACTTTGTCATCTGTGCCATACCTCTTGCCTCTGCCTTTCCAAAGCATGCCTGTCTTTTCCTCCAGACGTAGGACTTCATTTCCCAAAGCTGTAAGCAAGCCTGGCTTTTATTCTTCAGATAGACTTTACATCTTCCGCATCAATTCATGGTCCATACATCCTTGAAAAGGCATTCTGGAACAAAATAGGTCCCATCTCTCTGCTAGCAACAACATATAGGAGACCTAGGGAGAACTGTTTTTTAAACCACTCTTGCCACAGTCATAAATGTGACATCCTAATTCCTATTCAGTGGTTACTTTTGTCTGGTTCTCCAGCCTGATCCCTCTGTAACCTTTGATGGTCTTGTCATATTTACCTATTCTTAGTCCAATTCTTTGGCCTTTTTTTTTCCTGATTCCTTCATTGATTCATCAATGAATGTTGAGCAGTCTGAATTCTCTAGCTGTTTGGTAGGAAGCTAGAAGTGAGCAGAGCAGTGAAGCCTTGTTTTCTCGGAGCTTGCAGTTGAGGAAGCTCAATAATAAACAAGGTAAGTAAAGTTAATATCTGACTCATTTGACAGTGGCAAATGCCAATGAGATAAAGGAGGTGTGTAGGGATTCTGAAAGAGTTGTGAGTTAAGAGCAAAGTCCCTTTTGAGAAAGCAACTCCTGGATAAACCCCTAAGAGGAGTGAGAAACCCTGTGGGTGTTTGGAGGAAGTGGATAAAAAGTCTAGAACAAGCCAGCAGAAAGTGGAAAGGCCTAGAGCTTACACAGAACAAGGTACCCCTGAGAAATAGCACCACACTCTTGTTGGCATGCTTCATGTTCAACTTCCAGAGGTTATCTTATGCTAACAGTGTAAGTATACACACACAGTGTGTGTTATATACCTTGTTTTTGTTTTTTTAAAGGCAACTTATTAATTATTCTGCTTCTTTCTTTATCAAATTGGAAAGTTAACTCATATAGAAATAAATTATCATCTGGATTAGTTTTTACTTCATTATTTATTTTATGGACTCTCTTCTATTTCACTTGTTACAACTTAAACAAGTTCCCCACTAGCCCAGAGTGCAGTATAATAAAAGTTTATTTATCAGGGGGTGGACTCACAGGATAGTTATCTGCAATCCTCTATGTGCTCTAGGAACTGGAACCAAATCCAGCAGCCAAGGGGCACATGCACACCCCTACATTTATAGTACACAGTGTCATGCCCAAAGTGGGCCAGCATTTTAAAGGAGTTCCCACCACACATCCCTTTTTGTCTAAATAAGAGAGTTCCAACCCAATCCAAAACTATATATAATAAGTACAAATATCAAGTATAAAAATTAGAATTACAACCTGCATGAACGACATCAAGCAACAAAAATATGCTAAATGTTTTAATAGTTATCCTGTCCTAAGGAGTCTAAATCTTTTATTAGAAATGGCGTGGCTAAGTCATGAAAGGAAAGTAAGTATGACTATCTAGTCTTCAACCCCATCAAAGATCTGAGAAGGGAAATAATATTTGAGTGAATAGAAGTGCAATCAAGCAGCTTCCAAAAGATGCAAGAAAATAGAGAGAACTGGCTACCTGGACAATTGCCCAAAGTCTCAACTTTATCTAAGGTACTAGAGTAACTGACAGATCATTTTCAGAGGCAGGAACATTTTCAGAATCATTTTATCCTGTCTTGACAAGGTTTGATAGTCTTTTTGCTTATATCCTGCTTGTTCATTCTAGACACCATTCATTTTGTCAGTGGTCAAGGCAGGGGCATTTCTTTGCTCAAAGGCCAGTTTTGCTAAGAAGAAAACAAGCTCCAAATGGAGTGTCTTCAACGCCCAGTATTCTGTCAGCAATAGATGGATGCTGGCCAGGAGCAATCATGTCTCATGTCAACAAAATCCTAAGTTATTTAAATGTCGTATTCTACAGTTCTCTGAAGTGGTTGAAGATTACCTATCTATCTGAAATACATCTCTGTGCATTTGAAAACCTAACTAACATGATTACAATTTGATTATTGTAGATGACTATTAATCTGTAATTTTAACTATACATTACATTTTTAAATGAGCTTCACAAACACATAATACCTTAAACAAGAAATACATATACACAGTGTAACAAATTGACCTTAAATTTGTATCAATAGACTAATATCCATACAGATACAAAGCATTTATTTCTATATCATATCCCCCTTTTTCTTTTGGAAAGTGACCTTTAATCATTTATAATCAACCCACCTTTAAATGAAAACAAACATTTACAAACAATCATTTTGGGAATGATGTTTTCTCTAAACTGCTTCTTGCTGTTTATTGGGCGAAGTATTTTTAGGGCTTATAGAGACCTTTCAAGGGGGTTTTGTACCATCAAACCACATTAGTCTGGAAAGAATCCACAGGTTCTTATCTTCTGTAAAAACAAAAGCAGAACCTCTTTTCTAAAGTAACATATCCTTAGATTCAAATTTTGAAGTCAAGATACCTTTACAATATATATGTTGGTTTAGCTTAACAGTCCTTAGATTCAAATGTCTCTCTGTAGTCAAAAATTTCAAAGAACACACAATAACTTGCATAATACAGACCCTCTGTGTATATTCCATTTTTACTTGACTTATTTTTCTATTGCTTTTTAATATTTATTATCTTTTCTCCTTTAATCTATCTGTCTTTTACTATCTCTTTAAAAGCTTTGTTTTATTTTTTATAACTGTCTATTCTCTTTTTCTTCTCTCTCCCAAGCCTATGTACATTTTAAAAACACACTATGACCAGTTCAGTGGTTTATTTTTGTCTGAATCTGTCTTTATTGTATATCTGTATATCTGTGACCAGCAGAGTTTTTTTTAAATGCTAAGCGGTGTGGCTTCTGTGTCTCTGGATGATGTCTCCACCTCTCTCAGCCTTTCAATATGGTAGAGGTACTTTTAATGCCAGCTCTGTGAGCCATGTTCACTGATCCAGCTCCAGGGACATGCCAGGTCTGTAGAATGACCTCCGAAAGGAACCAGAGCCATTAATGCTGCCAGTACATTTTTTGAGACAGTGTTACTCTGTAGCTTTGGAGCCTGTCCTGGAAGTAGCTCTTGTAGACCAGGCAGGCCTTGAACTCACAGAGATCTGCCTGCCTCTGCCTCCTGAGTGCTGGAATTAAAGGTGTGTGCCACCACCACCTGCCTCAGGAAACCATTTCTTAAAGCAGCTGCACCTCTGCTTGTGTCCCTGCAAGCAGAACCTATCTGAAAAAAATTGTGGCTACCAAGGAACTGCACTTGGCACTGGTTTTGTAGATCTTGAAGCCCTTTTATCTTTTCTTAATCTATTTTTTTCAGGTCTTATGTGGGTCCATGCCCCAGACAGTGGGAACCAATTTGTTGGGGTACAAAAGAGTTCCATAGTAGCCCTAAAAGGAGTATAACAAAGGTTGATTTATCTGGGGGTAAATTCACAGAATAGTGATCCACAATCCTCTGCTTGCTCTAGAAACTGGGACTGCATCCAGCAGTGAATGGACTCACTCAAGCCCTCTGTCTGCATTTATAGTACCCAAGGTCATGCCCAAAGCGGGCCAACATTCCAAAGGCCGATGGCTGAAGGAGTTCCTACAGCATTCGCTCATCTGTTTGTCTTCTTTTTATTTAGTTTTGAATCTACCAATAAGATGATTTAAATTGATCAGTTTCTCTCTTTTAGAAATGACCATCTCCTTTTCTTTATCTGACTGACTTAGGAGCCTTAGGTCCACTTTTCATCTTCTTCCACTGGATAATTCATCTCAGATAAAACTTTGGTTTTTCATCTTATTTTTTTGAAATATTTTTGTCATGTTTCTCATTAGGTATTTAGAGTATTACAACATTTTCACTATTTTACTTGTGATTTCTTTTTGTTATATTAAGTGAAGTATTTTTTTCCAATTTCTCAACCGTGTTCAGAAAAGCTATTTATTTTGTAAATTTATTTTTGATTTACAACTATTTATTTTATATAACCTCAGTTTCTATGGTTAATCACCATGTTCTTTACTTTACATACTGATAATTTTCTTGTAAATAGCTACACTCTACTCAGAAAGGTAGAGCCCCCTATGGGAGTATGCAAAGCCTACTGCATCAGACAGGGAGGAGGGCGGATAGGGAAGTGAAGATGATGGGAGGAGAGGAGGGAGGGGAAACAGGTTGGTTTGTAAAATAAATGACAACAATGTTATTTAAATAAAAAAGAAAGGATAAATATCTTTTAAACTGTCTTTAACCCAATTTAAACATTATACGTGTATAAAAACTTAAGATCATAACCCATTGATATATACCATTTATGTTTTATATGTTAGTTAAAATAAATTAAGATTAGCCTTATTGAAAAAAATAGTTCCATTCTCTTTCTTAACTAGGTTCTTATCCTCTTATGTGGGTTACAGATTATAGTTTTAACAACCTTTCTTTCATATTTTGACAGCCCCTTCTCCCTGCCTCATTTCTCACTTTCCCGTTCAGTTTTTTATATTTTTATGAGTTTAACTCTTTTGAACAGTACAAATCATACCAAGACCTTCCCTTACTCACTCATACTCTCTGCAGAGGTGAGTTTACATCTCCTGGCCTAGCATCCTGGGCAGTCTGTTAAGTAATATGTCTACAGCCCTGCAGCCTGACCTGTTCCCACTCATGCTACGCAGTCCAATAGTTCATGTGCGGGCAGCCCAGACTCTGAAGAATGTCCACACGCCCAAGCTGCCTCCTCTAGTGTTGTCTGTAGAAGTCCTCTGCCCTTCTTGTCCTACTTTGTGTCAACCTTGTCTTTGCTCGACAGCCAAATGGTATTTGATTTGCTTTCCCTCTGAGCAAACATTTCCTTTACCTCTGGTGCTTCTTTTCTGTCCTTCTGTGATGTAGGCATCAGCAGCCGTGTGGGCAGACGTATCAGATGATCTCAGGAGTGGCCTTATGCCCTGCCGACTTAATATTGTTCATAGCCTAAAGAATGCCGAGTTCCTTCTGGCATTCGTTTTATCCCAAGTTCTAACTCTCATTCTGGTCACAAAATAATAGCTTTTAAAGGGCCATAAATTTGAAAGAAAGCAGGGAGGGAGATATGAGAGGGCTTAGGGTGAGGAAAGGGAAGGGAGAAATGCTGTAATTAAACTATAATTTCAAAAATAAAAAAACAATTTTAAACATTTTATAGAAAATGAATGATATGTTTAGTTTTACTTATTTCACATTGCTATTTAATGTAGCATTCTTTGGTAGTAAATATAGTTTATGTTTCATAATATAAACATGACCCTTAATGTTAAACAATTAGTGCTAAACATTGAACATTTAGGTAAGTTTAGAATTATAAAACTTGGCAAAGATCTTTGTCGTTCCAGTAAGTACGATTCTGTCTGTTAAGGACATTGACTCAGTTGCAAAAACTCACTTTTTGCTGTAGAAAGTCCTACAGCCAGTAGTTACCTGCCCACTGGGGCGTGGCCTCTATTACTATTTACGCCGATGTAGAGCATGTGCCTGGTCTCTTTTCTGGCTGTGGGATTCGGTTTCTCATCTCCATTCCAGCATAGGATTCTGATTTGTGAGTTATACCCCTAAATGAATAACCATCTATTTTTCAATTCTGAGCTAGTGTGGGATTTCTTTTAAGAATCCTTCTTCAACTTTTATTTATTTCTATTGATTTTTCGAGACAGGGTTTCTCTGTGTGTAGTCCTGGCTGTCCTGGAATTGCTCTGTAGACCAGGCTGGCCTCAAACTCACAGAGATCTACCTGCCTCTGCCTCTTGAGTACTGGGGATCAAAGGCGTGTGCTACCAGTGCCCAGCAATAACTCACTTTTATTGTTACTTAAAATTATTTTTAGGATTCAAATGGTCAAGCTTAAAATATTCTAATTAAATTATGACAAGTTTCATGTAGAAAAGTGTCCCAAGTCCACGTCCTGAAGAGAGCACTTACTCTGGATGGCGTGGCACAGACCTGTAGCCGACACTGCTGTGAGTTGTCATCTGGTCTAGTCCCCTCACAGTTATACATAAGCTAAAGCATCACGTCATGCATCTTAAGAACTTCTTGGAAATTAAACAAAGAAAAGTGTTGCAATCCTCTTCCGGCACACTTTATAAGTCCAGCCAAACTCAGTCAAATCAGCAAGGCCTGCATGGTACCACTTGCTTTTCTCTTTCCTTTTAATTTTCAGAAAAAGATGCAGAAAATCTCTTCCATACTTTTCTACCTCAGTCTGTTTGTTATTTACATTGCAATGTTCACTAATGAAATTGAATTAGGCTGATAAAAGTGAAACTTTACGTTTTCTTGCACATCTATTTTTTACTGAATTTTTGCATTGAAATTATTTAATTTTTAGCTTTATTGTTGTTTAGCATCATCTACTAGCAGTTATTTATAAGTGAAACAGAATTATTTCCTTTATTCTGCTTTCATTCTAGCTTTTTATGGTTCCTAACTGGTTGTTGATACAAAGGAAAATTC
Source organism: Microtus pennsylvanicus (assembly GCF_037038515.1). Classification (NCBI taxonomy): domain Eukaryota; kingdom Metazoa; phylum Chordata; class Mammalia; order Rodentia; family Cricetidae; genus Microtus; species Microtus pennsylvanicus. The sequence continues at coordinate 9,901,323 of NC_134590.1, read as the reverse complement.
AATTATGCATGTCTGGTTCTTGACAAAATTTCATTATTTTTTTTTATTTAGAAGTTGAAATGATTTCTTTATGACAACAAATGATTACTGAATAATTTAATTTTTTATTAAAGGAGATTGTATGACCTCTAGTATAGTCAGAAAATTGAATTTTAGAAAAAATCATTTCATTGTTATTATTTTCATAGTACTTACCTGTATATAGAAGATAAGAACACAACCACTGTGTGTGCCCTGAGATCGTTTAGCATTATCATTATATGCTTATATTTTCTGGTTTGATTTGTATTATGACATTAGACTTAATCATTTATTAATATTTTTAATCTTGCTGACATGTGATCATTTTTAAATGTTTTCTCTTAATGCTAAAGCCTGAAGAAAAGTTCAATAGTTATTTTTCTGAAGATAAAAGAGCTCATAATCTTCTTAAGTACTTTGTGTTCAATTTGACTTACTATTTTAGATATTAATCTCTTGCGATACATACATATTTCTTCATAAAGCTTGGAAGTTATTAGAAAAATCTGTCACCACCTGTGGAGTTTAATTTGTAACTATAAAATTTTTTTATTATTTCCAAATAATTCTTTTATTTCTCTAGCTAAATTATTTTGATGAGAATATATAATGAAAGACTAGAACTAAATAAATTGTGTTTGCTAAATATTTTAGAAGCTGTTGTGTGCAATCATTAACAATGTCATCAAATTATATTTGAGGCTCTGTAAGCTGGATTGATGAGCAAGTCCAGGAAGGAAAGGCTGGAAGAAAAAATGATGGATACAAAGGTGTTTTTTAGCTCCCCAAGCTGTTAAATAACCGTATCATTTACCAGCCCATATAAAAACTGTCACTACTACAGTTGATGCCAAAGAAGAAAAGAGAATTGGGAACTTCCAGTTCTCTAAAACACTAACAGTAAGTGTGTCAGCATTCATACCAAATATAATAGAAAAGAGAGTGTAGATTAATAAAGTAAAGCTTCAAACAAAAGCAGTGACTAGGGGTTGGAGAAATGGTTTAAGCAAGCGTGAGGACTAGAGTTTAGATCCCCAGAATCCATGCAGAAGCCAGGAAAGTGTGGTAGAGAAGGGATTCCTGGGGCTAGCTGGATAGCCAGACTTACAGAAGAGAATCAAGAACTGGAAGTTCAGTGAGAGACCCTGTCTCAAATGAAAAGTGGAGAGCAATTGTATCAATGGTAGAAAAGTGCACAGAACAATTGTCCTCAGTTATCATCCCATTGTTTAGAATTTCAATGTCCTCTCTAAAATAATGTTATTTGTTTTTTTTCCCAAGGTAGCTGCAAGGAAAAAAAAGTTAAAAAGGATAAGAAACCCTTGAAACAAATAAAATATTAAGAAATCAGTGGGTATGATTTTTGCACTGATAGCCTATGTTAGGTTGAATATGATGTATATATAAGATTTACTTCAAAATTTCTTGAAAGCGTTCTATTAAAATACAAGTGGCAGGATACAAGAGCATTGTCCCTCCTCAATTCCTCCAAGTAGTTCTCTGGCTTCCACAAGTCCACTGTGGCACTGCCTCCCCCACAGCGAATGACCGAGTGGATGAATAGATAAAAGCAAAGAAAACTCTCAGAAAGAATATTTATAGTTACAGGAAAAATGTATTTTTAAGAATTATGAAGAAAACTTTCAATTTAAGAATTATTACACTTGAATTATAAATTAAATGGAATATTTAATTTCTGGCAATTCTGGAAGAAAGATTTCTAGGAATAGGAAGAAACACTGTTATTTGTTATTGCCTGCTTGTTTGAACGAGATTCATCAGTGGTGATGCTATGAAACATTGAAGACGTTCATCACAAAGTCTCGGTGAGCACCTCCTTCAGTCCATTTCAAACTTAAGGCCACATTATGTTCTTAGTGAAAAACTGAACAACTTGACATCATTTAAGTTAGATATTACAAGATCTTCCATGATATTTTGCATTATATTTATTTTATAAACATAAAGTATAAAGAAAATTCAATATTTTCCATTAGGTACATAAAGATACCTCCAAAGCCGCTTCTATGAAAAACTTCCCTCTTTTAACAGCACTCTACACAATGGAAGTTCAAGTGGTAGAAGGCTTAGGCTAATTAAACACCCTCCTCACTTTTCTTATTTACCCTACAAAACCTATGCTCTTGGCAAAATGGAGTCTAATTAAGAACTGATCACCCTGCATGATGATGCTCCCAGTAGGTCTAAGTTCTGTGCCTCCCTCTTGGAAATTTTTGCCTGGGAAACTGACTTTTACTAGTTCCTGTAGTAAACACATACAGGTGCTAGGGTTATTACCTACCACCTTATGTCTTCTGGTAGGCAGGTACACAATTCCAGCTCCAAACATTCAGTAAGATGAGAAAAACAAGCCGGCTGCAGAACTAGAATGGAGATTCCCAGAAGCCCTGAGCACTTCTTTGCTATGTTATCCTGATAGCTGGTGCATTTTAGGTCCTGACACAATAAAACCTGCCCCCTTGCCTGAGGGTGCAGCCATACAATGACGGTGGGTGCACTAAGACGTGTGTTATGATCTTGGTTTCGTACTTTCATTAAAGGAACATGTAACCTTTGCCTGGCTCTGTGAATGTCCTTCAGTCAATCACATCATCCTGTTGGAACCACCAGAACTTCAGCTACTCATTTTATTCCATACTTGCTTCTCTTCGTACCCACCCACAGAATAAACAAACTATAGGACATGTGAATCCAAATTAGTTTTTTCTGGCTACTGCCATTTCTGGGAAAGAGAAGAGGATAGGATTACTTTTAGAATTTCTTCTGAGAATTTATTGGTCTCTAGGTTTGTAAAGGCCATGGATATTCTATATGAAACTGGCTATGTTATGTTAACAGGCTACTATTAGGGTAAAGTCTATTGTAAAATATATCTGATGGTTGGTTGGTTTTATATGGGAGAAATTTAATGCCCTTTTGGAGCTAAAGCCACTATTGTTAATATACTTAACATTGAAAAGGCTGTCAAACCAGGCTGAACGAGAACAATGTGGTACAACAATAAGTTTGAAAAATAATGTAATTGAATTATTATATTTACTTGATTACTTGTTAAGCAGTAGAAATTGTGGGGGTAGATTATGGGATTTGTTTGAAGGGATATAACACATTTCCCCAAATGAAAACATCTGTTCGTGTTGGTATTTTCCATTAGTCATCTTCAGAGATGTTAATTTAACTTAAAACAATTCACACTCTTCTGTTGATGATTAATTTCAAAATGATGTTTGCATTATTAGTTGAAGTCAGAGACACCATGAGAAATGGGAGTGAAAACAGATGGCTGGATCATGCGTGTGGTACTTTGTTCACATTAAAGCAGTGCCTGCTGTTTGCATCTAGATTGGCAGAAGAATAATTGCTAAAATGGGCACAAGTTATTAGCATGCCTGACTCAAAGAGTTCATGTAAAACATCTCAAAGGCTTATTAAGCTTTATTTATTTTATTTATTAACTTATTAAGCTCCTCTGATATTATTCTATAGAGCCACAGCATGGGTAGTAACTGCCCAGTTTCTTTTCATTCATATTTTTGGAAAAGTTTCAAATAACAAAACCAATTAGTAAATATGATTTTTCTCACTGAATTTTGCATATAATAAATACTCTAGGCTCAGTGGTCATCAGAATTTTCTCTTTGTATTCAGGCAAACATACTGAAAGATATTTGGGAGTACCTACACTGCGGCATGCATCTCACTCACCCTTCCTTTCAAGTCTTCTCACATTCTAGAGTGTATGTGCCTTCTTGGAAGTCTTTTGTTGTGGTTTTTAAGTTCTTTGTTTTTGTTTGTTTGTTGATACAGAGCTTCTTTGCGTAACAGCTCTGGGGGTCCTAGAACTCATTCTCTAGACTGGGCTGGTCTCAAATTCATAGAGATCCACCTGCCTCTGCCTCCCCAGTACTAGGATTAAAGGTGTGTGCCATCACTGCCTGGCTTCTTTGAATTCATAATTGAGTCAGCATTGTGTCCCAGTAGTCTAAACTTTTTAACATGTTTTCCTTAAACAATAAATAGTGTTTTTATCCACCATATCTTGAATTAAGTTTGGTTAGCGGTGGCACAGAGATCACATGGTGTTTGTGTTCCTTATCGTTTAGACTCCTCGGCGAACAGGATGAAAACTCTAAGCAAACAATGATAGGAGGTGACTGTTGGTGCTTGGCAATTTTCAACACTTTTACACTACATAGAATACAGTTTGGAAAGGCATGTTGGAAGAGGCAGGGTGGAACAATCCAGGATCTGGGTATAGGATGATCTGATTTCTGAATCCCAAAGAGGCTCAAGACTCAGTGATGCTGGGTATGAAGAAAGTAGTACTGGGAAGTGAGTTGAAAAGCAAAGGAATTGAAAAGTTTTAGATGGAAGGTTAAAAGAACAATGTTTGGTTCACATGGTAAGAAGGATACCTGCTAGGGAACATCAACTCACTTGAATATCATATGTGGGTTCTGGGGGTGATTTGCTATTCCTTGTGCTTGTAGAACACACACTTTATGGGTTAAGCTACCTTTTCAGCCCTATATTTAATGTTATTTTTATATATTAAATTATTTGTAGACGGCTCTTTTCTGCTGCCAGCCAAAAATAATGACATGGATATTTATTTTTAATTATAAAAGCTTGGCCTTAAGCTTCGGCCTGTTTCAACTAGTTCTTATAACTTAAATTAACCCATTTATATTAACCTACATTTTGTCACATGGTGTTACCTCTCTTTCATCTTGCACCTCCTAATTCCTTTCTGTCTGCCCTTCTTCTTTCCAGAGTCCTCTCTGTCCTTGAAGTTCTGCCTAACCTCTTCCCAACTATTGGCCATTTCGCTTTTTATTACACCAATCATAGCAATACAATTTTATACAATGTACAACTATCCCACAACATTTCCCTCTTTGCTTAAATGGAAGAAAACGTTTTAACTCTAATACATTAAAATTATATACAATAAGAACAATTATCAAGTAAGACTTATACTCAGAGTGTATTCAAGTGAGTAGTCCATTTGTATTTGTCAAGTTTGGAGAAGCTACTCTATTATCTATTTTCTCTTGAGAGTTCAAAGTTTTATGCCTAAATCATTTTCTATTATAACTTGTATTACCATCCTAAAATTGTCTTTTTAGATCTTAAAATATCTTCTTGGATAAACAACTTAAGCTTTTATGTTTTTCAACATATAAACTTTACATCTTTTATCAAAGTTTTTATTTTCTTTCTGAATTTGGTAACAAGGACACCTGTATAACTATCTAGTCCTCACTCCTATTTGAGTCCTGGGAAGGATAAAATATTCCTTGAGTAAACAGGAAGTCTAGAGCAAACAACTTCCAAAACCATAGGAGCGGGAGACACATCTGGTTGCTTGGACAGTCGCCCAAGGTTCCTCTGCATTATTGGGGTGTCCTTCTTTGGCCTATAGGCCTAGAATATCTTACTGTTGCCTGGGGGATCAACCTCTAGCAACACAGGTCATTGGTAGGAATCCATGGAGTCAGTGGGGCCAAACTTTTCTATCTGAGGTAGATTAGGGAAAAGGCACTCGTAAACTCTCTTGATGTTTTCCTTTTTTATTCTTATTCTTCTTTATTCTTATCTTTATTCTCTCCTCTATCTCATGTTATTTTACAGCTTTTTTTTACCCCAACAGAATCTTCCAGGCAGTACAAAAGTCAAAATAGTTGCATTCCATTTTTCAAGTGAATGATTATAGGTAAAAACATGTTTTTCATCTCCCTACATGATTGAACATTTTATGATGTTCAAATTATCCCAAAAATCTACCTTGTCTTGGCAAAGTTTGCAGTCACTTACTTTTGTGTCCTATTTCTCCAGTTTGGACAGCATACTGTTGGCAATCAAGGCAAGGGCAGTTTCTTGCCCAAATGGTTAGTTTTGCCACATTGAAAGCAAACTCCATATGGAGATTCTTTGATGCCCATCATCTTCTCTGAAGTAGATTGTTACTACCAGGAGCATATGTGTCTTACTGTCATGAAATGCTTTATGTTTTTAAAACATTTTAAATGCTATATTCTGTAGGTTTTTGAAGTGTTTAAAAACCATCTATCTAAATATATTTTTGTATGACATTGAAAACATACCTAACATGAATACAAGTTTAATTATTACAGAATTTTGAGGAAACTACAATAGTGGCATTCTGAGAGACTGGATGACCTTGGCTACTCATCTCCTTTGGTGCCTGGTCCCCCTTTCCCCCCCTGAAAACACATAAATATTTTCCTTTATTTCATTTTAAATACCAACCACAACTTCCTCTCCCTCCTTTCCTCCTGTTTTCTTCCCTCACCTCCCTTCTATGCCCTCATCCACTTCTCAACCATCTCCATTTAGGTGGGGTAAGGTCTCCATTGGGAATCAATAAAGCATAGCATATCAAGTTGAGGTAGGACCAAGCTCCTCCATCCCTGCATCAAGACTGAACAAGGTATTCATTCCATCATAGGGAATAGGTTGCAAAGGGCCAGTTTATTCATCAGGGACAGGTCCTGGTCCCAATGCTAGGGGTCCCACAAAACGCCAGGCTACACAACTGTCACCAAGATGCAGAGAGCCTAGTTTGGTCCCATGTCAGCTCCCTAACTGTCTGTTCAGGGTCTGTGAGCTCCCACAAGCTCAGGTCAGCTGTCTCTGGCTTTTTCCATCATAATCTTGACCTCCCTTGTTCATATAATCCATTCACCCTCTCTTCAACTAGACTCATGGAGCTCAGCCCAGTGCTTGACTGTGGATCCCTGTATCTGCTTTCATCAGTTACTGGATGAAGGCTCTGTGTTGGCTAATCTGATTATAGGGGAAGGCCAGTTGAGGTAATCTTCACTACTGCTAGGAGTCTTAGCTGAGTTAATCCTTGTGAGTTTCTGGGAGTTTCACTGGCACCAGGTATCTCCCTAACCCTATAACCCTATAATGGCCCCTCTATCAAGATATCTCTTTCATTACTCTCTCCCTCTATCCTGCCTCCAGGTTGACCTTCCTGATCCCCCATGTTCATATACCCTCCCCTTTACTCACCTATGCCCCTAGTTTATTGAGGATATATCATCTATTTCCTCTTCTATTCATTCCCCTTAGGGACCCCCTCATTACCTAGTTTCTCTGGGACTGAGGATTATAGCCTGGTTATCATTTGCTTTACATTTAATATCCACTTATGAGTGAGTACATACTTTGTCTTTCTGGGACTGGGTTACCTCACTTGGTATGATTTTTTTCTAGTCCATCCACGTTCCTGCAAATTTCATGATGTCATTATTTTTTTCTGCTGAGTAATACTCCATTGTGTAGATGTACACATTTTATTTATCTATTTTTCAGTTGAAGGGCATCTCAGTTGTTTTAAGATTCTGGCTATTACAAATAATGCTGCTATGAACATAATTGAGCAAGTGTCCTTGAATACATGAACTTTTAAAGGTAACATATATATCTGTATTAACACAAGCATGGAATGTACGGTGTGTACAAATCAGTTAAAGATTTTTTTGTTCTATGTTTGAGCAGGTAAAAGGCATCTGTCAATGTTATAAATGCTTTTGGACTCTACAGCCAAACTATAAACTTCCATCAATGCCATATGAAAGAATGACATGTAATAACAAGTCATGAGGACTCTGTAGCCAACAAGATTTAACATGTCTCATCCAGTCTCAGAGGTGTTCCCGTAATAGAAGGGTCAATAAATACAACACCTGTCCTGTAGTCTTTCTTGGTTTCCTTTTTTATATCTCCAGCCAAGATTCTCAGGAGGTCTCACCTAATCAAATCTGATCTTTATTAATTTTAAAGAGAAGCATAACTTTTGTTTTTAGTGGAAACAAAGGCAGAATCTTTCCTCTAACATGACACATTTCCTGACTTCCATTTTGAAGCCAAGACATTTCTGAAGTATGTAGGCTGGTTTAATTCAGAAGCTCCTTCCATAATCCAATGTCTCTCAGCAGCTGCTGTTCATTCGTTAGCATTCAAAAAGTTCAAAGTCAACAAAACACCATATAGGATCCAGATGCCCTGTGTATTTCTCATCCATACATGGCAAAATATCCATATTATTAATATTAAATATACATTTCTTTAGAGATTTACTTTTTATTTATAAACTACCTTTTCACTGTTTACACCTGTTTTTTCTTCAGTATCTAAGCACATTTTTAAGCATATATATTTGTTCGAAGATTTTCTCGGTCTGGACCTGACTTTTTGTGTCCCTGAAGCCTCCTCTGACCATGTGAGTCAAATCTTAAACTGCTAGGATTCTGCCATATGACATCACTTAGCATAGGGCAGAGCATGCTGGTGGCTGGCTCTGCCCACTTGGGTTCCATGGGAGCCTAGCCTCACAGCCATAGGCACCAACCCTGCAGCCGCATTTACCAGCCCCAGCTCTGGAAATGTTGTGTCCACCTCTAGCGGTGTCAGCTGGTCAAGTGCTCAGCTACGCAGCAGGGCTTCGAAAAAGAGCTGCGCCTTTGTGTGCTAAGCCTACCTAAGAGACTGTGGTTGCCAAGAAACCACGTCAGGAAGCTGCTTGTTTAGAACATTTTTAAAAGTTTCCTCTTGCCTTATGTGGTTATATGGGGCCAAATGTTAGATGCCATTTGTTGATAGAGTTTGTTTTCCACTGCTAGCCCCAAATAATGATATGGAGACTTCTTATTCATTATGAAAGCATGGCTTTTAGCTTAGGCTTGTCTCAACTAGCTCCCATAACTTAAACCAGCCCATTTATATTAATCTACGTTCTGTCATTTGGTGTTACCTCTCTTTCTGCTTGCACCTCCTGTTTCTTCTTTATCTAGTTGGTGACTCTGCTATTTTTCCCAGAGTCCTCTCTGTTCCCAGAAGTTTTGTCTAATCTCTTCCTAGCTATTGGCTGTTCAGCGTTTTATTACACCAATAATAGCAGTACATTTTCACTCAGTGTCCAAATATCCCACAACAATTATTTCTTTTATTTTTTGAAATTAATATAATGACTTCATTCCCCTCTTCCCTTTCCTTCCCCTGAATGTTCCACTATATCCTGCCTTGCTCTTTCAAATTCATGGTCTCTGTTCTTTATTGTTTGTTGCTTACTTTTCTCAAAAACAAGAATACAATACCATATAAAAGTAATGCTTGAAAAGCTAGGGATGTGGTTTAGTGATACAACATTTGCCTAGCATATGGAAGACTCTAGTTTATATCTCTAGTGCTTCTTAAAACAAACAAGCAAAAACAGCAAAACAAAACAAAATGAAAACAAGAACAAGTACTCAAAATGTAGAAAACAATAGGTGAAATAAAATGTATTAAAAACTGGATCCAAATAATTGAGGGCAAGTCCAAGAGAATAGGAAAAAGAAATAGATGCTGTTAAGTGATCTATTTACTCTTGTAGCATATGGCTGAAGGCACTAAGCAGCTTCTTAAGATGCTATCTTATAGTTTGCATTTATGTGTCTAAATGTACACTTGGTAGTCACCAGTATACATTACCAGCAATTCATACATCAGGGAATTATACTTACTTCATTTACTGTCTGATGTTGACTAAGAATTTTCTAGATGTCCATTACTGACTCGAATCAGGAAATATAGAAATACTAAAACAAAGTCACTGTCTACAGAGCTTACATTTTAATGCAAGAGTATAGAAAATAAACACATTACAAAAATAAATAATTTGAAAGATTGTAATAACTTATTTGGAGACAAGTTAAACCCATCAAGGAGATAGATTGGTGTGAGGGGTAGGGTTATAGTTTTTAAAAGAATGATCAAGAAAGACTTTATTTATAACTTGTTACTTGAGAAAAAGTTTTTAAAAACGGAGGTAGGAATGACCAGAAGAAGTGTGAAACATCACTCCAGGGCAGAAGGAGGAGCAGGGACAGACATTCTAGGGTGGTCGCCATGTTGTTGCTCTGCAGCAGATCAGGGAACCTGAATTGCTGGAGTGAAGTAACATAAAGACAGATGAGATCACAGAAATAAAGAATGGGACAAAATTATGGTGCATCATTATGGAGCTTCCATCTTCTCTCTTTCTTGAAAGTATAATTTAATTACATGTCTTTCTTTCCTTTCCTCCCTCCAAACCTTCCCATATACACCTCCCTGATTGTCTTCATATTCATGACCTCTTTTTTCACTAATTGTTACTGCTTGCATATATGTTTATACACCTATGTTCCTAAATTTAACCTCAGTCCATACACCTATATTTATAGGGCTGACTGTCACTGGCCATCTTTGAGATAAGAGACACGAGAAAGCTTTGCTCAGAAAAGTGACAATATCCTTCATAAAAGGACATTTCTGGAAATAAACACATTAGTTCTGAATTTGAATAAAAATGAAAGCCGGGATAGAAATTATTAAAATCAGCCGAACATGGCATCTTGTTGACCAAGACAACAGCATTCAAAGTTCTGAGGAGTGTTTGGGTATATTTTGAAGATAAAATGAAGACAACTGTTTGTTGGCAGGATAAAGAATGGAGAAGAAAGTGGCATGGAATGTGGAGACTTAGTTTGTATTTTAGACCTGTCAAGTTTGACACTGTACTCTGCTTTAGATAAGGTTTCGCTGTGTCCCTCAAAGGTTCATATATTGAGAGGCTTTTCCTCAGAGTGATGACCATGCTAGGGAGTAGACTTTTTAAAAGGCGAGGCTTACTTCCAGGTGATTAGGTCATTAGGGGTGCTGTGCCTGTTCTTCCAGAACCCCACGTGATCCCCATGAGTAATCCTCTAAAAGAAACGCAAGCAAACTTGCTTCCCAAACTGAATGCTTACTTCTCTTGTATTTACTTCTCTGTCACGTGATTCTTTCTATGAACATTCCCACCACAAGGTCCTCACAAGAGACCACACAGTGAGACCACATGTGTGCAGACTTCCAGCCTCCAGAGCTCTAAGCTGTTTAACCCCTCTCCACCTAACTCCACTTCAGGAAACAGACTAATGTGGATCCATGGAAGATTCAAGTGAGGATAGAGGGGACAGTTAGATGTCCATGTCAGAATTCAGTGGGGTGGTCTTCCTTGGAAATATTAATTTTTGAGTCATAAAAATATAGTGATATTTAAAATCTTGTAGCAGGTTTGAACCCTGCAATGCTCCAAAATATACGCATTTTGCTGACAAAGAGCTAACTCGTAGAGGCATGGAAGGGCTCGCTACCAAAAACTGAAGGAAGTGGCTGTATTGGATAAAAAGAAAGTATTTTATAGATGTCTTTATAAAGAAAATATACAGTTGTTTTTGTCTGTAAAAGCAGACTGGTGAGGTTCTTATTGTTTTACAAAGCAGTTAGAACACATAAAAATGGAAGTTGTACTGTACAAATAGTTAGCATTATACCAAAATGGAACTACTTCAAATACAGCTTTGAAGTAAACACAATAGAAATAAATTATTCAATTAACCATTCAATTTCAAGGCAAGAGTCATAATATTTGACAATCTGCAGACAGTGTTTTCTTCACCAGCAGCAATAAATCACGCTCATTGAGTAACTTTGTTGTTACCCCAAGCCCTGGTAACATCACCCGAATCTGGAATAATTGCTTGAGCACTGTGGAAAGCTGTTTATGGTAATTTTCCTGCCTAGAGAAGAGAGCCAAGCAAGATGCCTTGTAGGTATCTGGAAATATTTTCTTTTGAGCTTTCACACTTGCTCAGACTTAAATGGGGTGACAGATATTTCATATACCAGATCTTTTTGTCTTGGATGTACTCACAGAGTAAGAGGAAATATTCTCTTTTTTAAATATGTTCTTTGAGTGCCTAGCGTGCTATTAGTACTTCATTCATTATAAATGTCAGTATGAGACAAATTAATTTATTTGGTACATAATTTTGGTTATTTGTGTTACTCCCTTTGCGTACTTCAGTCTCTCTTTGCATCTCCTCCTTGTTTGTTTTCCTAGGTCTCCAGTTTGGAGTCCTGAAGAGGAGAAAGAGTCCACTTTGTGACCCTAAGAAGAGCTAAAGATAGGTTTCCACCCATCTCAGTAGAATGAAAATAGCTAAATCTCTAGAGCAGGGCATTTACACCTCTCCTGAAAACTGTATTCTGTCTGAGGCCTGTATTCTTTAGAATCGAGGGCCCCACCACATCAGATTCTGTGTCTCAGCTATAGCCGAGTTTTGGGTCTGTTAGACAGTTCTGGGTCAACCTTATTTTGTGTAGATCATTTTCCAGTGTCCTCTAAGCCTTCTGGATCCACATTCCACTCTAACATTCATTGTAAATAGGATATTCCATATTACTCCTTTGTCCTATGTAAAACTGAGTCCCCTACTGAGGACACAGTGTTATTTTCAGTTTTTAATTGGTCTTCTAAAATAGAAACAGTTCATTTCATGTCACACAAGGCTTCTGGCTGCTTGTTGGTTTTCTGAACCTTTATTTCTATATCTACCCATCCCAGATAAGGAAACAATGATAGATTAAAGTAGGGTAGGCTTCCAGACCCAGACGGTGACCTTATGAGTTTATTAGGGCAGCATACAATAGAATGGGTGAGAGGGTACTTACAGGACTGAACTCAAAGGCAGATGCATCACCAAAGCCCTTTCCTGCATGGATGACAGCTCATAAAAGCTATAAGCCTGGAGCACACTGCTCAACTGGGAGGCAGCTTGACTGTTGTTGCTTTGGTAAATTGACTTTGAGTCAATCTTTGTTCTGTATATTTGTCTATGCCCATAGACTAGGATTTCTCTCAGCATTGGGCAGAGAAGTTTATATTTGTCACGGTTTATAGTTAATGCTCAGACTCATTGCTGGTCAAGATGACTTAATGCTAAACAGGACATCGATACAACCCTCTCTAAGTTTCAGGGAGCAACATGGAAGAGGAGGAAATAATTTAAGGGCCAAAGACTGGGAAGATGTGCTGGATATGACATTGCGGCTTATCTGTGATTGCACACCGGCAATGGCTGTCTGGAAACGGCCTGCTCGTGACTAGACCCGTCAGCATTTCGTTATGATGGGCGATGAGATTCTATGCTCCTTCTTGGGGCTGTAAGCCATTCATGGTTGCTGGGGAAGGGGATCTGTACTATCTTCCTCAGTGGTGTAGACACTGGGAAGCCATCCTTGCTCCAGGCATGCATGCAATCGGAATTAAACTCAGTCACAAACAAATAAATAAACAACAACAAAAGACATGGGCGTAGGAGAGGACTTATTTCAAAGAAGAGGTTCAATGGGAGAGGAAGGGAGGTAAAGGAGATAGCGGAGGGAATGCTCAGAATACAT